>NC_140165.1:14166147-14385147 GCF_963971535.1 Notolepis coatsorum | reverse complement strand
AGAGAGCAGAGAGAGAGCAGAGAGAGCAGATAGAGATATATAGCAGAGAGAGAGGGAGAGAGAGCAGAGATGGAGAGAGCAGAGAGAGGGAGAGAGCAGAGAGAGAGCAGAGAGAGCAGAGAGAGAGCATAGAGAGAGGGAGAAGCAGAGAGAGCAGAAAGAGAGCAGAGAGAGAGACAGAGAGTAGAGAGAGAGCAGAGAGAGAGGGAGAGAGCAGATACAGAGCAGAGAGAGCATAGAGAGAGCAGAGGGACAGAGAGTAGAGAGAGCAGAGAGAGAGAGCAGAGAGCAGAGAGAGAGAGCATAGAGAGAGCAGAGGGACAGAGAGTAGAGAGAGCAGGGAGAGAGAGCAGAGAGCAGAGAGAGAGAGCATAGAGAGAGGAGAAGCAGAGAGAGCAGAAAGAGAGCAGAGAGACAAGACAGAGAGTAGAGAGAGAGCAGAGAGAGAGAAGAGAGCAGATACAGAGCAGAGAGAGCATAGAGAGAGCAGAGGGACAGAGAGTAGAGAGAGAGCAGAGAGAGAGAGTAGAGAGAAGCTGGCAGCAGAAGTAAAGGGGGCATCAGAGATCAACAGTAGTTAATTGCTGGTTGGTGGTAGAGACTATGGTCACTATTGATGTTTTATATGACATATATTTTCCATACCTTAGACTTACCCTGCCAACACACATATGGTGTATGGTGCATAACTTAGTATTATATCATAATAACAAATATACAAATCCCAATTGTAAATCCTAATTGTGAAAGCAGAAACCAAAATGACGAGTTAGACCTACTGACTTCAGACAGACCTACATTTTCACCACTTTGCGTTTCAGCTTTTCATTTTTCCCAATCCTTGTTTTGAAACTACAAACCGTCCAAAAGCTAACCAGTCATTCCTCTCTCCTCACTACCACCATTTTGATTCTCAGCTTTCACATTTCAACGGTTATTGAAACTAACTGAAGGTCACTTTTGTGCATAGATCACTAGATTTATCAGCTTACAATATGCATTTCCTGGTTGAAAGCAAGGAAATATAAAAGAATGAAGGGTCATCACATCACTGTGTAGCATGTGAACGCACATTGGTGTGGAAACATTCAGTTCGGCTGACATTGAGTTGAATGGGATCAGCCATTTCCATTTTGCAAGCACCACACCTAACGTTCCTGCACTTCGGAAAAGTCTTACCCCCTGAGCAGGTATATCGAAGAGGGACATTTCGAGAGGTAAAATAATGTTCCAGAACTTCTGCTTCCCGTGGTGGAAAAGTATTGAGCTCCCTAGTCTCTGAGGAAGGTTCCTACGGTGGAAAGGGGGCTTAAAAGAAGTAAAGAACACACCAACATTTTGGGAAATTAACCCATCGTCTTCTCCAGAGAACGACAAGAAGATAGATACCAGTTTCCTCTCTGTGCGTTCAGTAGAAAGCTATCTGGCTGCACGTTAGCCTAGCTTAGCACAATGAATGGAAGCAGACAGTGCCGGTTAGCCTTCGAGAGAGGTGTTAGTTGGACAATGCCTAGGCTAACCAGCCATGTCCGCTTCCATTCATTGTGCTAAGCTAGGCTAACGTGCAGCCAGATAGCTTTCTACTGAACGCACAGAATTTCCCAAAATGTTGGCGTGTTCCTTTTAAGCTACACTTACCTTCTCACTACCAGCCAGGTCCACCAGGGGGAGCTTCATTACCTTCTCATTACCAGCCAGGTCCACCAGGGGGAGCTTCATTACCTTCTCACTACCAGCCAGGTCCACCAGGGGGAGCTTCATTACCTTCTCACTACCAGCCAGTTCCACCAGGGGGAGCTTCATTACCTTCTCACTACCAGCCAGGTCCACCAGGGGGAGCTTCATTACCTTCTCACTATCAGCCAGGTCCACCAGGGGGAGCTTCATTACCTTCTCACTACCGGCCAGGTCCACCAGGGGGAGCTTCATTACCTTCTCACTACCAGCCAGGTCCACCAGGTAGAGCTTCATTACCTTCTCACTACCAGCCAGGTCCACCAGGGGGAGCTTCATTACCTTCTCACTACCAGCCAGGTCCACCAGGTAGAGCTTCCCAGACAGCTTCTTCTCTGTCTCCATGTTCTCTTGCTTGATATTGATGAGGAAGATGCTGTGGCTTCTGGAGCTGTGCTCGTTCATGTCTGGGCAGAGACCACACAACACCAGCATTGGTTATATACCACATTAACATATTCATGGCCAACCACGTATATATATACGTGATTCGGCACCAGCGCTTGAGGGCCAATCACGTATATATACGTGATAAGCTTGTTTTTGCTTTTATTGCATTTTAATAACCTACTCAATGTCACAGAGCGGCACTGCAGATATACCCTACTCTTGGGATTAGGAAAAGTGCATTACCGGCCAGATCCTGGTAGTGGCGCTGTCTCGAGAATGGAGAACTCCTTGTTTTCAGACCGGATGTTATTTTTTTCATTCAGGCCTAGTTTTTCTGTTAGCCTGAAGCGAGGGCTTCAGCCGATCGCCTGGAATAGTTTTTGCGACGCCGAATTCAGTATGCAGTAAAGGAATATAGCATCAGCCAATGGACATATCGATCTACCAGATGGCGATCAATAACTGGGAAATCCTTTTTGGGATCCAACCGGCCACAGGTAAGAGCTATTTGACGTAAATTACAGCCCTTGTTCTCATATCCAACCCTCTCATCAGCGTATGATGCTACAATAACGAATGCCGTTATTGGTAATCAATAATCAGAAACAACTTCCCCCGCCCCCCCTTTCATGCATTCATGGTGGAACATATTGATCATATGCATTTAGATTTTTATCTCTAGCTTGTGTATGGCCGAAACGCCAATCGATTTAACGTTATTAGCTTAGCGCCCTATAACTAGCGTTGCAGGAATTATACCAGACCATTCCGATATAACGTTCATATTCACGACGTTATAAAACGGGAACGTATTGATACAAAGATTATTTCTTTATGGCATATTGAAGGGAAGGTTTATAGTGTCAATTGACAATGAGAATGGACACATAGCAATAAATTAAAATATAGATTTAGCTCTACAAACAATGTGATGCACAGTTAAACCTTGTTATGAGAAGCTGGCCTTATAGAGTGGGGCCTGTCTAATCCCAGTGGCCGTCAATGTGTTAAGCCAGTCAATACCTTAACCCTTTCACTGCCTCACTACCAAACGGTTAACCCTTTCACTGCGACAATACACAGAAGGTTAACTCTTTCACTGCAGCACAACAGCAGGTTAACCCTTTCACTGCCACACTTCCTCCCTCCCCATCAACCTGGACCCTCTGCAATTTGCATATCGCCCCAACAGGTCCACGGAGGACGCCATAGCCCATGTGCTGCACACAGCAGCATCACACCTGGACAAGAGGCAGGGGAACTATGTGAGAATGCTGTTCATCGACTACAGCTCAGCATTCAATACCATAGTCCCCTCCAAACTCATAGCCAAGCTCAGGGACCTGGGCTTGAACTATGACCTCTGCCAGTGGGTCTTGGACTTCCTGACGGGCAGACCCCAGGTGGTAAGAGCCGGCAACTGCACCTCCTCATCCATCACGCTCAACATAGGGGCCCCCCAGGGCTGTGTTCTGAGCCCCCTCCTCTACTCCCTGTACACACATGACTGCGTAGCACAGCGGAACAACAACACCATCATCAAATTTGCTGATGACACAGTAGTGGTGGGCCTGATCTCTGCCAACGACGAAAGGGCCTACCTGGAAGAGGTAGAGAACCTGTCACAGTGGTGTCAGGAGAACTGCCTCTCCCTGAACGTCAGCAAAACAAAAGAGATGATTGTGGACTTCAGGAGGTCGGGGGTCAAGGACTACAGCCCCCTCAGCATCGACGGGGCACCGGTTGAGAGAGTGAACAGTTTCAAGTACCTCGGAGCCCACATATCCGAGGACTTGACATGGACCACACACATTGACAGTGTTGTGAAGAAGGCACGACAACGCCTCTACTTCCTCAGGCGCCTAAGGAAGTTCCAAGTCAGTCAGAAGATCCTTAGGAACTTCTACTCATGTACAATAGAGAGCATCCTGACCGGCAACATCACCTCCTGGTTTGGGAATAGCACTGCACAAGACCGTAGCAGACTACAAAGAGTGACACGTTCAGCCGAACGCACAATTGGAGGGGGGCTTCCCACCCTCCAGAACATTTACAACAAGCGGTGCAAGGGGAAGGCTAAGAGAATTATTAAGGACTCGAGCCACCCGAACAACTGCCTCTTTGAACTGCTGCGGTCAGGCAAGCGATACCGGAGTCTTAAGGCGAGCACAGAAAGACTCAGAAGAAGCTTCTATCCCCAGGCCATCAGGCTGCTAAACGAACAATAATCACTATGCAACAACCATCAAATGCACACAGCACACACACCCACACGCACACACTCACTCAAACAAACAACACACTGCAGCACCCACTCTCCACACTTTAGATCACACAAACACACTTACACTTTATATTTATTGATAAAGGATTTGCACTACAACTCGTACACCTACTGTGAATTGTACCTAAATTGCACCTCGTCCCATTTCTCCATTTCTGCCTTGCACTATATAGTATTGTATATTAGTACACTGCACAGTATTGTATATTGTATGGTAACTACGTCTATTCTGCATCGAACATTGTACATATGTCTAAACTGAACCAGAACAGCATCCTGGAGACATTTCAGTCAGGGTTCAGGACTGGCCATAGCACAGAATCAGCCCTCCTTAAAGTGTCAAATGACCTACTCCTCGCCGCTGACAACCGTGACTGCTCTATTTTAATGCTGCTTGACCTCAGTGCAGCCTTCGACACTGTTGATCACACCATTTTATTAGATCGTCTCCAACATGGGGTTGGTGTCAGTGACACTGCATTAGCATGGTTTTCCTCCTATCTCACAAATAGAAGCTTTGCTGTCAACATCGCCAACTGCTCCTCCCCCTCAACCTCCCTCTCCTGTGGGGTCCCACAAGGGTCCATCCTTGGCCCGATCCTGTTCTCCCTTTACATGCTACCCCTTGGTCCAATCATTCAGAAGCACAACATCTCTTTTCACTGTTATGCTGACGACACACAGCTTTATGTTTCCCTGAAACCCAACAACCAGTCTCTACTTAACAGTCTCATATCCTGCCTGGATGATGTTAAATGTTGGATGGCACAAAACTCTCTACAACTAAATCAAAACAAATCCGAAATAATCCTCTTCGGTCCCCCAGACGCTGTCACCACCCTTACCAACAGCCTTGGCAACCTGTCCTCCCTGGTCAAGCCGTATGTCAAGAACCTAGGGGTCATTTTTGATCCACAATTTAAATTTGACAGACAAGTAAACTCAGTGGTAAAGGCATGTTTTTTCCAACTACGCACCATTGCCAAACTCAAAGCCCTTCTCTCCCCTGCAGACCTTCAGAGAGTCATCCACGCCTTCATTTCATCTAGATTAGACTACTGCAACTCCCTCTATATAGGCATTAACCAGTCTTCCCTGTCCCGCTTACAACTGGTACAAAACGCTGCTGCCAGACTGTTGACCGGAACCCGCAAGAGAGACCACATCACCCCTGTCCTTGCCTCCCTTCATTGGCTCCCAGTACGCTACAGGATAGATTTTAAGGTTCTCCTATTTGTTTTTAAAGCCCTTAATGGTCACACACCCTCCTACATCTCAGACCTCTTATCCCCCTATTCCAACACCAGGTCCCTCAGGTCAGCCGATCAGAGGCTCCTGACAGTCCGGAGGTCTAACCTCAAGCTCAGGGGGGGCCGTGCCTTTGCTATCGCAGCCCCTGAACTGTGGAACAGCATCCCCACCTCCATTAGGCTCGCCCCCTCGATAGATGTCTTCAAATCGAGGCTCAAAACCCACTTCTACCTACTAGCCTTTCCCGTTCACTGACTCATGCCCTGTTTTTCTATGTGTTTGCCTGTGTACCCTCCCATAAAACGGAGTGTGATTGTTGTCTATATGTATCTTGTGTATTTACCCTCTGTACAGCACTTTGGTTGACACGCGTCATGTGAAATGTGCTTTATAAATAAATTTGATTGATTGATTGAACACTGTGACCTCATTTTTTTTTTACTTCTAATTTTACTATGTTATTTTATTTCATACTTATCTTGTCTTGCACAGTCTCTGGAGCGCAACAGTAAGAAGCATTTTGTATAAAAGTATTCTGTACTTCTGTATGACAACTATTAAAGAAACTTGAAACTTGAAACTTGAACTACAGAAGGTTAACCCTTTACTATCACACTACCGACGGAAAGGGTTAAAGGAACACAGAGGTAGACAACTTTTTTTTTTATTACAAAACAAAACCAAAAATTATAAAAACAGCCATAAAATACAAGTTAAAATACAAGTACTTGTATTTTATGGCTGTTTTTATTTTTATTGTTATGCAGATAGTACAATAATTGCTTTTTAGTTTTTTTGCAGACACTACCAGTTAACTGGAGCACAGATCTTGGCCCTCTGGTATTCTCTCTCATTCTATTACCTGGTGTTGTTGTAATGTAGTTGGTGAAGTAGCCTGTTTACACAGTAAAGCTAGTAGTAATCGATCTCTGCATTGGTTCCGGATAAATTTTTTCTTTGGTCATAGCCTCTGGCAAAACGTATGATTCACTACAATAATTTTACTGTGCAACAACTGTGATCTTCCAGGATCATAAAGCAGCTCCAACAAGCACAAGATGAATCTATAAAACTGCTTTACGATCTGGCGTAACCATAGATTGCAACAGGGACGTGCCGAGACATTTTGGGAGGCAGGTGCTCAACAAAAAGAAGGGGCTGTGTTTTTTGCTGTGCTATCTGGCACTTTACCTTTTAATCAGCCTCTCTCGTTACACACAAATGTTGTGATCGAAGTGAAGTCATGGTTGGATCACAGCAGGATTCATACCATATAGGCCTTACTTTCACTAGGATGTACCCCAAAAATAATATTCCAATTATCTGATCGCGAGTCCTAGTATTGGTGTCGATCGTGTCGCCAACATAATCCGCCACACATCATGCACCGGGAGCATTTAACGCTTCTCAATCCGATCGGGACAACCGCTCCACTTGCACGACAAAGAAAAGTCTGACCGGAGACTTTTGATCAACGCACAGGCCGAGATATAATGTTTCAAAGGGTGCTCGATACTGCCACCTGGGTGGATGCGGCCGGTATTGCACTTTGGCATTCTCAGGATGATTCCCCATGTTAACCCCGAGTCCGTGTGCCTGTAATGAATGGAAATATCGAATAAAAGAAATAACGATGAAAACCCGACTATTACTCGGGTCTGGCGCTGAACGGTTGGCGAGTTAACCCGACTTTACTTTGATTGAGTTAATAACTGCCAAACTAAACGAATGTGTGCAAAAACTGTTTACAGATGATGCGCAAAATGAACAAGCATCGTGTGCCCCTTTAATTAATCAAGATTATTTTATGTTGCCTATTCAACTCGATGAAGACTCTTACTTGTCACGGCTACATGGCGGTTGGCCTTGCCCTCGTCGATGACGTCCATCACCTCCTCTGGACTGGACACGAAGCGCTCAGTGCAACCCTGGTTCAAACACAGCTCACTCACAATACAGCTATATGAAAGATAATAATCTTTCTCCACTGGCTTTACAACCCAGCCCGAAACCGGGTTAAAAGAACACGGCAACATTTTGGGGAAATTAGCGCATCGTCTTCTCCAGAGAGAGAGTAGAGAGAGCAGATAGAGAGAGAGAGCAGAGAGAGCAGAGAGAGAGAGTAGAGAGAGAGAGAGAGCAGAGAGAGAGAGTAGAGAGAGCAGATAGAGAGAGAGAGCAGAGAGAGCAGAGAGAGAGTAGAGAGAGAGAGCAGAGAGAGCAGAGAAAGAGAGCATGAAGATGATAAGCTAATTTCCCAAAATGTTGTCATGTTCCTTTAAGACACCATGTCTGTGTATTATCAAATACAATTTAGCATTGTATTGATGACAGCCCACTGCACTACTGTGCCCCGGTCCATGTTGACGTACCTTGACGTAGGGCACTCTGTTTTTGTCCTCGTGCACAGAGAGGTTGGTCTTTGACACTTGAAATGGGAGAAGAAGAAAATTAATAATAAACATTTATTTTTTTTCGAAAGTCAAGCAAGATGAGCATCTTTTGGACCGGGTGCACTTTAAAGGAACACGCAAGCATTATGGTAAACGCTTCTCCAGAGTCAGACAAGAAGATAGATAAAAATGTCCTCTCTGTGCGTTCAGTAGAAAGCTATCCGGCTGCAAGCTAGCCTAGCTTAGCACAAATGAATGGAAGCGGATATAAATGGTAAATTGCTGCATTTATAGCAGCTTTTATCCAAAGCGCTTTACAATTTGTTCCTCACATTTTACACATTCACTCACACATTCACACACCGATGGCGGAGGCAACCATGCAATATGCCAACCTGCACATCAGGAGCAATTAGGGCTTAAGTGTCTTGCTCAAGGACACTTCGACATGCTGCCCGGGAGGAGCGGGAATCAAACCGGGAACCTCCGGATTACCAGACGACTGCTCTACCTCCTGATCCACTGTCGCCCCCAGTTGGCCTAGGACTGGCTAGCCTAGGTGTTGGCCAGAAACACCTGTCCCAGAGTTTTAAGATAGGCTAGCTGATCCGTATAGCTTCCATTAATTTGTGCTAAGCTAGGCTAGCTTGCAGCCGGATAGCAGAATTTGGTATATTTCTGTCTGACTCTGGAGAAGACAGTAAGCACATTTCCCATAATGTTGCCATGTTCCTTTAACATCAGAGCATAGTCTGGCACCTAGAGCCAGTGATACAAGACATGTACTCACCATCTAGCAAGTCTCTGATCTTGTCCATGTAGATTTCAAAATACGAGACCTGCACAATGAAAATGGATATACAATGCAAGATTAGATACAACACAAGCCTATACAGTGATGAATGGGAACCCCATCCAGATCTAACCTACGGTGTTGAAGGGGAACCCCATCCAGATCTAACCTACGGTGATGAATATAAAAAATATTAAACTTTTTTTGTATAGCACTTTTCATACAGAAATTGCAGTTCAAAGTGCTTCACAGCAGTAACAAATACAGGCATAAGCGAGCACAAAAAAGATTTAAAAAAATAAAGTAGCAATGTAAGGTAAATCACAGTTTTTCACATTAGGATCTAACATCCCAATAGGCCTTTCTGTTTAAGGTTTGATTCAGTTTAAAAATAGGCAGTAATAAAAATAATAAAATAGAATAGACAGTAAAAAAAGTGTGATAAAATAGTTCAATAAAAATATACAATAACATTTAAACAGAGCAGTGCATCGCTCATTACACTTAGAACAACAGAGCAGTGCATCGCTCTTAATACTTTGAGTTTCTTTACAAAGTTCAGTTCTAACATACAACAGAGCAGTGCATCGCTCTGTTGAAGGGGAACCCCATCCAGATCAAATATCTCCAATGTCTTATTTCCACCGCCTAGAAAAGTCCAATCAATATTTGTGAACGTGAGCTACTCTCTCCCAAAGCCAGCAACCACAGAGCTAAGATTAAAACTTGTGACGTCATCAAGTATAAGCTCTGGAGCTGCTCCATTGACAATTATTCACTTTGCCGCCATCTTTTTTTGTGTGTGCGTCTTTCTATCTGTTCTCCCATTCCCCAATGTAGTCGTTATGCCAATTCCCCTCCTGGTCATTGCGCTGTCCTACTGTTGGTCTGGGGAGGGTGTAGACTACCACATGCTCTCTGCTGTTGGCCTGGGGAGGGTGTAGACTACCACATGCTGCCCTGCTGTCGGTCTGGGGAGGGTGTAGACTACCACATGCTCTCCTACTGTCGGTCTGGGGAGGGTGTAGACTACCACATGCTGTCCTACTGTCGGTCTGGGGAGGGTGTAGACTACCACATGCTCTCTGCTGTTGGCCTGGGGAGGGTGTAGACTACCACATGCTGTCCTACTGTCGGTCTGGGGAGGGTGTAGACTACCACATGCTCTCTGCTGTTGGTCTGGGGAGGGTGTAGACTACCACATGCTCTCTGCTGTTGGCCTGGGGAGGGTGTAGACTACCACATGCTGCCCTGCTGTCGGTCTGGGGAGGGTGTAGACTACCACATGCTCTCCTACTGTCGGTCTGGGGAGGGTGTAGACTACCACATGCTGTCCTACTGTCGGTCTGGGGAGGGTGTAGACTACCACATGCTGCCCTACTGTCGGTCTGGGGAGGGTGTAGACTACCACATGCTGTCCTACTGTTGGCCTGGGGAGGGTGTAAACTACCCTACTGTTGGTCTGGGGAGGGTGTAGACAACCACATGCCTCCTCTGCAGTGATGCCACAGATTACTTGTAAAACTAATCTGATTACTGATTACTGATTACTCCTTTAAAAAGTAATCTAAGTTACTTTACTGATTACTTGATTATCAGAGTAACTTAGTTACTTTGAAAGTAACTACAGTAGGTTACGAAGTCGTCGTCGTTCCCCCAACAGTTTTTTTTTAAACGCTTTATTGAAAGTGCATAAATTGTTTTTAACTTGTTTCTCTGCACATAACGTAAATTGTTAAACTAGTGCTTCAGCTTCTGTACAATCAAGTATGGTAAAGCAACAGTCTATGATGCTCACAGCATTAGAGCAGCCAGCCAGTGGTTTTACAAAACCAGTGTATCACATCTAACAAATGCAGGCTGAACTATTCAATTATATCAACTGTAACTATTAAATTGTTTTTATAAATGTCTCTCTATAAACATACAATCAGTCTCTCTTTAACATGTAAATTAACTGTAAATCTGGCAAATAAGAGCTTTTGCTCTTGTAACAGAGGCAACTCGCCCCTGCCACGAATTCGACCATACCTTGAGTGGGAGTCGAGCCCCAGGCGTCCGCACTGCGGGCGACATAACAAACCGCTGCGCCAAGAAAGGAATTCCCTTCTAAGCGCTCAGTTTGTATGCCTCTGGGGAGTGAGTTTTACACCCGTTACACTCTCCCCCCCTAAACTCACACCACCCAAGGCATCCGGGTCTACGGCACCAGTGTAACAGAGGCAACTCGCCCCTGCCATGAATTCGACCATGCCTTGAGTGGGAGTCGAACCCCAGGCGTCCGCACTGCGGGCGACATAACAAACCGCTGCGCCAAGAAAGGAATTCCCTTCTAAGCGCTCAGTTTGTATGCCTCTGGGGAGTGAGTTTTACACCCGTTACACTCTGCCACCATCAACCCTCCTGTACCTAGTCGAAGCGTCGGCTAGTGTTGTGATTCCAGATGCTTTCAATGCAATTGGATGTGCTGTTTTTAGCGGTAGACAGTATTTTGTTTCCTCCGCCGTGAAGTAGTGACTGAGGCTACGTTTAGACGAGCGTTTTGGGGTGGAATTCTGAACAGAAACGGCAAAAGTCATCTTGCGGTTTCACTTTTAATTTTGCCAAGCGTTTTGGGGTGGAATTCTCCGACGACGGAGCCCTGCTGTCACACGATTGGCGCATATGTCACATGACGTGCTGTGAAGACCCGCCCTACTCTGCCTCTGATTCGCAGACTGTGGATGGGGAATGTGATTGGACCAAAGCAGAGTCACTCAGAGACAGAGGGACCAGTCACGCCGCGGGACACATTCTTGTATTTAACCCTTTCACTGCCACACCACGTCACTCCCAAAAGAAAAACAGCTCAAAATGTATTTTTGACTGTCGAAAACGAAATAAAATACTGCATTCCGCCTGCATTATGAATTTATGATGAGATAGTAACGAAATAGTAATGCACAGCCACTTGGACAAGTAACTGCAATCAGATTACTGGCTTTTAAAGATTAACGCGTTAGATTACTATTTTCGGGGAAAAGTAATCAGATTACAATAACGCGTTACTTAGTAACGCGTTACTGGCATCACTGCTCCTCTGATACATGTGGAGTCACCAGCCGCTTCTTTTCACCTGACAGTTAGGAGTTTCACTGGGAGAGTGTAATGCGCACAGAGGTTCATGCTATCTCGCCCAGGTCACCTCCTTGCTGAACAGGCAAGACTGACCAGTAGGAGTCGCTATTGTAACGACCAGGACTCATACCCCACCGGCGAAACACTGCCAATTGTGTTCGTAGGGACAACTGACCAAGCTGGAGGTATACCGCTAACAGCGGGAATCGAACTCAGAGTGCTTAGACCTCTGCACCACCCAGCCTTGCCCACCGCTATCTTTCTTCGATCACTATGAAGGAATTTCATTGCACTGATGACACTGTATATCTGTATGTCTTGTATGTCATAAATGTCTTGATTAATTGAAAATGGAAATGGAGTATACCTCTAAACCAAAGGTAACGTCTGTTTTACGTGTACTTTACCGAAACTCCTTCATAAAACATGCGTTTGTATGCACGCAGCGTCGGATAAATGACCCCCCCCCCCCCCCCCCCCGCACGCGGCTTTGTGAAGAAACAAGGTAATTTGTTTACCTTTGACCTGGCAATAATATAGGTGTCAAGCGAGCAGCCACGAGATTTGCACATACACTGCACAAAACACACTTTATCTCACGATCTAGGAAACCAGCCTGGATTTTAGTGAAACGGGGCAATGTTTCTTTTTTACATGTTGGACTAGCAATAGTGTCTGTCAAATGAGCCATACTATTGTCTCCATACAGGGTACAAAATAGTTACACGCCCAGCGCCACTGGCTTGTAGATTTATTCTTTGGCGATTAGAATTTAAGGTCTGCCCGCCACCTGGCGGCTAACAAAATACACTGCATCTACCGCTTCTCCTCTGCTCCAATCCACTCCCTCCAGGCCGCTCACAGTGGTTTAACACTGATGTAATATACACATGTAGTACAATGCCAAAGCAACAGATGGCGATGTACAAACATGAAGGCCATTTTCAACCAATGAGAAGAGTGAACCTGTGATATCCTGTTCAGGCTTTGTCACTCACATCCTGTTTTGACGCCATTGTTGTTGTCGTTAGCTTACATGCTAACGTTAATGGCAGCGACCATAGCATTGTGGCTAGGCTAGCTATCATCGCAAGGCGAGACACTGCAGGTTAACACTTTGGTTGCCTAAGGTTAAATTAATGATATACCATAGATTGCCAGCGCTATTTGTCTATGGAGAAAGTCCCCTTCTTTGCAGGGCTATAACTTTTTAAATTCTATTGCTACATTGCCATTATTAGGGCCCATTCAAAGTCCTATATGTATTGTTCATTGTGTAGCAACGTTAAACTTTTTCATTCACATATTCATAGTAAAGTATGGTCTAATGTATAAGTATGTTTTCATCTCTTTCTGCAGCTTTCTCCAGAACGTGATATATAGCTCCAAATGCATTATATTGATGATGAAATACAGTTTGATGGCAATCAGCGCGATATAAAAAATTCCAACTAGACGTACTTCTAGAAGTTACTACACGTCATCTGATGTTGACCGGATGGGCGAGGGGGCGTTTATAATTCCGTGGGCAGCGTTATACCAATCATCTAATGTGGGTCAAATGTTGATAATATCAGTTATTATCGAAGACGGTAACGTTACACGCTGAAACTCACCCCAGTCTCCGCGCGCCGTTGGGCGATCATCGTCGAGTAGAAATTTTATCATTATGGGATATATTATTACCCGGTCCATCTCCAGCTTGTATAATGGTATATACGTCCAAATCATGTTGTTTATCGAGTTATTGGCAATCGATCGCTATGTAGAGTGACGAGCTAGAGTCACGGGACATGTACCGAGTGGCCGGAAGCAATACGGACGTCTAGCAAAACCTCTAGTGCGCTTCCTGTTAAGCGCTTGCGCCGATCGGCCACCAGATGGCGCTCCTGAACCGCCAGAGAGCTCAGTGGGTCCTGCTGGTGGATCTCAGGCCAGCGGAGGGACATTATGAATCCGATCGCAGATTTTTGAAATATTGATATAAAGACGACGTACAGCGTCCCCCGGCAACTTTAGCATGGCCAGCAAAGACGTCTAAAGACGGCTCCCGGCACCCAAAGTGTTAATAGTCAAATATACTTTTTTTGTTGATTTTGAGATTTTGTTATATTTTGCTTCCTAAACATGTCTTCTATGAAACTAGTGACAATAAAACGTCAATAACACACATTTCGTTGTTTATTTTACTTCATTTTGCCTTATTGCACCCATAAATATGCACATATTTAATGGAGAAGTGCCTCATTTGCATATATAAACATACATTTCAGAAAACTTGCAATATATTCTTTCTTAATTTATATGTACATAACAAACTGGGAAAGTTTCATAGTGATATCTATTTAATTTTGTTTTCCTATTAGGGGGTACTACACTGTACTACACTGTTTGTAGCCTGTGTGTAGTTATGTTTAGTTCAATAACATCATTATTATTATTCAGTTATCAGGCATGTGTTTAGGTTGTCTATTACTAATGGTTTGATTAGGTATTGTGTTTGTAAATATCTGTTTAAAAAAAAAAGTATGGCATTTTACAATACAGAACTTTGAAGGCGTTTTCCCAAAAATGAGTTTTAAGAGTTTTTCCTCATACTCTGAGCCAGAAATCTCCACTTCAGTAGCACTCACATACACCAAACCTTCCAGTTCTATTCATATCTATGTTCTGAAGGTATTTACAGAAGGGTTTGTTGATATCGCATTCATACCCTGATTTATATCACATTTTATTCCTAAAAACATGGCGAAATATGGAATTTTACCATAAAAATGGACTGAATGGAGTATTTTCTGATTTATGGAGTGATAAAAAGAGATATCCAAAATCCCCTCTGTAATAACCTTTGGCTCTAATATGTCAACAAAATGAAACTATAATTTTGAAAATGGCTTTATCCAATGTTCAGATTTCTGTCCTGGAATTATATGCAAATTAGTGCATATTTAAGTAGATCATGCCTCATTTGCATATTTAAACATACAATTTCAGAAAACTTGTAATACAAAAAAGTCTTGTCTTAATATAAGTAATCAACTGGGGAAGTTTCATTGTGATATCTATTAGTTAATTCTTTTACCCTATTCACCTGTAGTGTCTCCCCTTAATAGAGCTAGTGAATGGATAAACAACGTTATTTAACATTGCAGAATGGGTACAATTACAATGCGGCTCAATACAAACAATTGTTAAGGGGCCCAGGGGGTGTAGACTGTTGTTTGAGCTAATTTACACCATGCTCCAAAAAAGAAAAAAATCTGCCGAGCGATGTGACGCGGGTAGCGGGGAGCGCTCGATTCAAGGTGAGCGGTGAGCGAGCGGAGAGCGACTTGGGGGCGGGGTCAACATGAGCGATTAGCGGAGCAATTCGTTTCCTTATATCGCTTCCTCCAGTGTTCCAACTTGTGTTGACAAAATGCAACCCTGTTCAGCTACGGGGAATCAGCGCTCTCTCTCTAGACTAGAAAGGTGCACTCAGTAGAGCACAGATGTCCGCCAGGGCGGCAGCCACACATAATAATAATAATAATAATAATAATAATAATAATAATAATAATAATAATAATAATAATAATAATAATAATAATAATAATAATAATAATAATAATAATAATAATAATAATAATAATAATAATAATAATAATAATAATAATAATAATAATAATAGATTGGATTTGTAATGCACTTTTTGTTCACTGGGATCCCAAAGTGCTACACTACATGGTTAAAACAGTTAAAAAAATAGAAATAAAATGTGTGTCCCGACCCCACTTCTATGTTTCAATAAATTATTTGCATTTAAAACTATTAACACTGACTCATTCCTTCAGTCCACTCAAAATTATGCTAATATTCCTTATGTTGTTTATGATATTAATTGAAAATATCATATGAGAGTATTATATGTAATAATAACACATGGTGATATACTAAAAAGCTATTTATAATTTTTGGCTAGTAAAAAATCTGCCCGGCTGGTACATTTAAAAATCTACCAGCCAAATGGCTGGTAAGTAAAAAAGTTAAGTTTGCGGGAGCTCCCGTAGCTCACCGCATATCTCGGCGCTATTTCTGCGTCGGGGAAAACCATGCTCGTCACGGATCTGGGGGACACGAGTTCGATTCCCGGACCCGCCGTCATTTCTCAGAATGTCTTCCCCTGCTCTACATCCCATTTCAACCTGTCATGCTTGACCAGAAAAGCGATAAACGCTAAAAAAATAAAGTACAAAAAAAAAATTAAGTTTGTTCCCTGTCTCCATAGCTATAATATACAATAGCTCCACAAAGATTGTGAAATATCGTGAAAATGGTCAAGAAAAGCTGGCGCCAGCCAGTGCAGATGGGGAAAGGGCATGGCACTCAATGAGTTCATTAACTCTTCTGCCCCCTTAGCGACTATTTTGTGTTTTTTGCCTATATTTTTTTGTGTTTCTGTGTACAACGATGGCTGTGTTGATTATTATGTCATGAAATTGTGTCCGTTTGCTTATTTTCCATATATTCACAGAATTTGAAAAGATTAGATTTTGAAACCCTCTAACACAAAAGTGAACAATATTAGCTTTCAAACCGTCCATAGTGGTTTATTTCTTGCCATTAGGGGGTTAGGGTTAGGGGTAGGGTTAGGGTTACCCAGACAGAAAGATTAGGAGAAGGTGAAATCTCATCCCTGTGCCCGTGCCCACCCCAACACTTGCTCAACAGTCCCCTAACCTAACCCTAACCCCAACCCCAACCCTAACTGTAACTGAGGGGTTACAAAACCCTGACTGTATTAAAGATTGTGATAGATTAAACCACTACTACATATTATTATTATTACTTGCCAGACAGTACAGTTAAATATGGCAGACACTCAGAATAGACGGCACGGTGACAAGGAGATATCATTTACAGTATTTATTATTATGCAGCAAATATACAAATGGGAATGACTTGGTCGCTCTTTTATGGCGAATGATATTAGAAAGTCAGCGAGTAGCAAAGTCAGTGGGAATGAATAATTCCTAGGCTAGGTATACTAGACCAAACGCCGCCTGGCGTGGGATGGCAATATAGGGGGGGCAAACGAGGGTACCACTGGAGACTGGTGATATCCTCCCAGAGTTGTAAGCTCCAGAGGAACGAAGAATGTACGGATACTCAGGCTGTTCACTTGAAGAAAAGGGGTTCTCATACGGATCCGGTCTTTATAATCCAAGTGCTCAGTAGCAAGGTAATAGCTGTAATCCAATGCCCGATAGCAATGATGATAGCCAGCCAGCTTTGTCCCCGAAGCTAGCCCGAGGTAAGATCTTCAAGGTAGTTAAATCCAAACGACGAGGGTATTAACGATGCTCTTCTCCACGGTACTACGTTTCCACAATCACTATAATCCAACCAATAATGGTTCTACAATATCGCCGCGGTAGGTTCCAATGCGCACATGTCCAATAGCTCTGCTACTAGGCCCACCTCGTGTGCTGGCACTAATTACTTTAAGTCCACACACACTTGCTAAGGTTCACGCTAGTTACTAAACGAACGAACTGCTTGTTAATGCTGCACACCGAACGAACTGCTGTAATACGATTCACACTAAATGACGACTCTTTACTTCACATTAAGTTAGGTCGAACTTGACTCTGCTATACGCTAGGTTCAACTACTGCTGTTGCATTACTCCGGACGAACTTCACGTTACTGCATTAGATCGAACCGATACGAACTTCTTACTTCACCGAACGCCGAACTGCTACTGTTTGCGCCCTCCACAATATATATACTTAGAGGGCTTTCTAGTGCGCAGCCGAAGCTCTTGTCTGGAATCAATGCGCTGGCCCCAGGCATGTCCCAACTTGTCCAGACTCGTCTTTGAACTTGTCTCAGGGGCGCGATTCTAGGCGCCGCCGACGTCAAGGGCATTATCCAATGAGGAAAGCGAATAATGCTATGATTCAAACGGAGGCTTAAAGGGATATAGCTTATATATATAAATAATATACAAGTTATATAAAACAATAAAACGTAGATTCTCAGTGTTAATCTGGCCCTTCACAACACTAACCCTAACCCTAACCCTAACCCCAACCCTAACCCTAACCCTAACCCTAACCCTACAAACGGAAATATTTGATAGATATGTTGAGTTAGGTTCATAGTGGTATTCATAAAAAAAGAATTGGAACGAAATATTACAAATTAAGTTTTTTATGACCTTGAACGTGATGCAATCTTTTCATGCACTAACGTGACAACTCTGTCAGTTACTTAACAAGGCACAAGGGTTAAAGGAACACGCCAACATTTTGGGAAATTTGCTTATCGTCTTCTCCGGAGAGAGACAAGAAGATAGATACCAGTTTCCTCTCTGTGTTCAGTAGAAAGGCTACTACTACTAACCGGCACTGTCCGCTTCCATTCATTGTGCTAAGCTAGGCTAACATGCAGCCAGATAGCTTTCTACTGAACGCACAGAGAGGAAACTGGTATCTATCTTCTTGTCTCTCTCTGGAGAAAATGATAAGCTAATTTCCCAAAATGTTGGAGTGTTCCTTTAATCATCTGATGAAGCTACAGTTATTTCATGCATGTCAACTTAAATCAACTATCAGTATTCCTAGTATCTATTTCCACTATCAGTATTCCTTGTATCTATTTCCACTATCAGTATTCTTAGTATCAATTCCCATTATCAGTATTCCTAGTATCTATTCCCACTATCAGTATTGTTAGTATCTATTCCCACTAGGGATGTCCGATATTATCGGCCGATATTGGCATTAAAATGTGATATCGGAAATGATCGGTATCGGTTTAAAAAAATTTAAACATTTATTTTATTTTATTTTTACATTTATTTCACCTTTATTTACCCAGGCAAGCAAGTAAGAACAAATCCTGATTTTATTTATTGTCAAAAGTATGCATAATGTTGTGTTAATTCCATGACAAGATATATGTAATGTTAATTACCTGAAATTATTCCGTTTTTTGGGGGGGGGGGACCCTGCATATATCGGTATCGGTTGATATCGGTATCGGAAATTAAGAGTTGGACAATATCGGTATCGGTAAAAAAGCCAATATCGAGCATCCCTAATTCCCACTATCAGTATTCCTAGTATATCTACAGTATTCCCAGTAACATGTCCATTGCCTGTAGTGGTTTAAAATGGCTCATACTTGGGTATTTATATAATTATATATAAAGTGTTTGTTTTCGGTGACCAAATAACCTAGATAATGAATTTTGAATGTCTTGTATATTTTTCAAGCCATTGATGGTAATTCTCCAGCAGTGGGGGTGGGGTGGCAGCAGATGAAATGAACCCTTTCACTACCACACTACCAAAGGGTTAAACATTTCACTGCCACACTACCGAAGGTTAACCCTTTCACAGTAGTGAAAGGTTAACCTTCTGTAGTATGGTGGTGAAAGGTTAACCTTCTGTAGTGTGGTGGTGAAAGGTTAACCTTCTGTAGTGTGGTAGTGAAAGGGTTAACCTTCTGTAGTGTGGTAGTGAAAGGGTTAAGTGGAAACACTGTTAAACAATCGTTGCTGTGGTTTCCTCTCTCATCCATTCCTCCTTACTTTGATGTGGAACTCCAGATTCTCATCCATGGAGTAGATGTGGTCGAAGATGTCGTGGGAGATGCGAGGGATGATCCCCATCAGCTGGTGGTCGTGGAGCTTGCCCTGGGCGGACAGTTAAACACACAGTTACATAATGTTCAATGAAACTGATGAAGTGTTTTGTTTTGTTTCCCAAGGTATTTTAAAGCATTCCTGCCTTATTAGATAAGACTCAAATCTAATCTATTAATTGTTTCATGGCTTTTTCCTCATAAATAATAACACGTTTTATTTATTATTATCTTTATTTTATTATGTTTTTGGTAGATTTGTATTGGGGTTTTTTTCAGCAGAGAGAGAGAGGAAGTATGAGAGATAGAGGGGGGAGACATTCGGCAAAGGTCGCCGGGTCCGGGAGTCGAACCCGGGACGGCCGTGTTGCACTGCAGTGCTGTATGTGGTGCGCCACCCTGAATGAATGTTGTTGTTTACATTATTGCGTGCATGTGTCCCCTCCCTACTTCACATTTCCCACATGTGGAATGCACCTGATTGGATCAGCTAGTCGAGACACGCTGGTGCTCTAGTGGGACACTTAGTGGCTCAATGTTATCTATAGCACCTTTAACACTTTGAGTGCCAGCCACGAGAAATCTCGTTAGTTCATGCCATGCGTTGAGTGCCAACCGACGAGAAATCTCGTTTTTAAATCGCTATTTCTTTATTATCGATTTCCATTCATTTTTCATCAATCTAGCCTCACGTTACCAGCGGGGATCTGTCTGAGCTCGAACAGGGAAAATACCACCCCCTATCGTCTCTCCGGATGGTATTGCACCCCATTGGATTGGACTGAATGAAATGGATGGGAAAAAAAGAGTCCGGATTCCACATTTTACTTGTCAGGCATGTAATCCGAGCCGATCATTGCCCACCATCAGAACAGCGTGGAATATGTCTTTCGACCACCCAGCGTTGGATCAATAAACGCGATCGATATTTGGAATGGTTATCAGGAATTGGAATAATCTTTTTGGAGAACATCTGATCTGAGGTAAGGAATCTATTTTACCAGTCTTGGGATAATCAGAGCTGTTTTCACCTATATATCAACGTGTCCCATATGTGTGTGTGTGGCTGTGAGTGTGTGTGTGCTGATCAGGAAATAAGATAATCGATTTTTCAACCCGCTTCTATAGCGTGCATAAGTACACATATACCATCGATAATCTAGCGTTTATTTGAAAACGACTCATAAATAGGCCGAAAAATTACAACGTGTTTTGTGTATTACAGTTAAGCGCGATTCCTGCAGACTTTTTTTTTCTGAAAGTTTCAATAAACAAGCGTTTTTCAAAATGGTATAAAACGGAAATTAACCGATTAAAAAACAATCCGTTTCGACAATGTTGACTGCAAACAAGTCATTGATAAGCGACAGGCGTATTAGACACATAGCCATAATTTAAGATATAGTTTATGCGTTCGCAAATATGATCGCCCTCCATTGACTACAGCGTTGGCACTCAAGTGCCTATTTCTGGCACCCCCTGCTGGCACAGAAAGTGTTAACAGGGAATTTAAGGGGCATTTAAAGGATTAATATAAAAATCTCAGGCTCACCTCCATGGTGTGTGTCTTTCCCGAGGAGGTCTGGCCATAGGCAAAGATGGTCCCGTTGTAACCTCCCAAGACATCTGGAGGAATGACACAAATACAAATATCTCAATAATGGTGCCCTGAGGTGCCCCGCAGGGGTTGGTGCTGACTAGTTCACATCCCCTGAGTTTATACCAATACCTGTATACCAATACCGACTGTCAATAAAACATTTCGTTTCAATGCTGTACAAACATGTCAACCTGACCTCCAGTGGTTCGGCGGTGTACTGCAACCTTGAAGCATACCTCGGCCTAAGGCTTGTTTCATGCTAAAACGTGAAAGTGGTGCCGATCCTTCTCTGAAGGTAACGCCGCTAGCGCCAAGAGCCACAGCGAGACCTACGTCTAACTGGTCAGGATTTTAGTGGTATGATGGTCATGTGGGCAGTGTTGTAGTCGAGTCACTAAATCTCAAGTCCGAGTCACCAAAGAAGAGCCCGAGTCAAGTCTGAGTCGAGTCCCCATTACCCTAGTCCGAGTCCAAGTCATCAAGGTTGAGTCCACTCCACTCTGGCAGTCAAAGATCTTAAAGAGATCTATAAAATTTGATCAATTAACAAGTCCGAGTCCTCGTCTGCACCTTCCAAGTCCAAATGCAAGTCAATGCTCGAGTCCAAGTCCAAGTCGGAGTCATCAGTGCTTAAGTCCAAGTCGAGTCACAAGTGAGGACAACACTGCATGTAGTTAGGATGTTCAGAGAAAAGAGCCCGGTCTTCAGGGTCTCAGTACACCTGCTTTTAACCAAGGGTACCAGCAGGGGTGTAAAAAGTACCCAGAAATTATACTTAAGTGAAAGTATGGGTACCATCTCAAAATACAAAATACCGTACTCAAGTAAAAGTCAGAGTATCTGGCTAAAAACACACTTGAGTAAAAGTTAAAAAGTTTCTACTTTTAAATGTACTCAAGTACTAAAAAGTAAAAGTAAAAACTTTTTTTCAGGCTCTCTACTCCTCTGATAGCAGGTGTTCCCCGCTTTCTAGTCTTTTAAATAAAGCGCGGCCACAGGATTAATAACGTTAACGTTGGTTCGGCCAGAGAAACAAATATACTAATTAAAATCGTTGGACCTGCAAGATTTGTACTTTGTAGGTCTGCATTTTAAATGTAAGGAGTAAAAAGTATGTATTTTTTCTCTGAAATTTAATTGAGTAAAAGTACAAGCATACAAACCTAATAATATTTGAGTAAAGTACAAATCCCCAAAAACAGTACTTAAGTATTGTAACGAAGTACAATTACTCAAGTACTTTATACCCCTGCGTACCAGTAGACAAGCTGAGTCAGGGTCTCACTGCAGGTGTCCATGTGTAGTTGTAGCGTTTAGCTAACGTTAACACTGTGGACGCGCTTCGTTGCATCTTTTGGACGCATAGCCTTCATTTCTGAGGACGTGGACAAAGTACTGGTTCCTTTCTACTGAAAGCAGCAAAGTCTAGCAGCTTTCATTCAATTAATTTCCAATGTAGAGGAGTGGATACAGCCACAAGCTACGGGCGAGGTGCTGCATACGCTCCTCTACATTGGAAATTAATTAAATGTAGCCGTGCTGCTGGACTTGGCTGCTTTTGGTGGAAACCGGCCATATGCTATAAATGTACAGAGACCTTTGCGCTTTATGTGTGGGTGTAACTATGGGGGGGGGGGGGGGACTCTAGGACCCTACCTTTGACAATCTGTTTGGCGCAGGCATCATAGACCTGCACCTGGGCTGTGTTGGGTGGCAGGACACGGTCGAAGACGTAGGGTTTGCCCTGTCAAAAAGAAAAGCACGGGATGTCTGAGTATAAAACAAATACTGTGTCACATTGAATGTCACTGTTTTCGCTGTGGACGTCTTTGTTTTTGGATTTTTCTCTCTGAACAGAATTATGGCTTGTTGTTTGGCCTGCAAATTCCGAGGCTGATATATTAACATCATTAGCCTGCAGTAACACACACACACAAGCGGACCTTTTACTTTACACACTCAATAAAGTCCCAGACCTTTCTTTTTGTCCTCTAGAGTCGACAAACACTTGACAGAGAGTGAAGAAGAAAAGCATTACAGAACTCAAATACACAATTTCCTCGACCATTACCAAAAAACAAAACTGAAATAAAAACAACACCAGGGGCAGGAGCAGGGACTTCTGGGTAACAAACAGGAGCTGGGCAACCGGACTGTGAGATAAACAAAAGATCTGTTGCAACTTCGTCCTTCAACCAAGGTGCATGGACTGGAAGAAACAAAAATCTAAGGAGAAACATTCAGCAACTCTTAGTTATAGTTATAATAAAGGAGTTATTCTTTATTAACACAATTAAAACCAACATGTTTTGGCAACATGCCTTCATCAGGGTTCACGTTGTATTAATAAAGAACATTATTGTTGTGAAGGGCCAGATTAAACCGAATATATATATTTATTATATATATATATTTAATTGTATTTGTATATTCTCTAATATTCCTTGATATCCCTTGTATATTCCTTGTACAATATGCATTGAATATCCATTCTAGCCTACTGAACATCCCATAATAGTCTCCATTCTACTATTGGTCGAGACCTTGGTGCCAGGCTGCCATACCCCCCAGACCCAGTTCAAACGTACCGCTCAACATGTACGAACAAGTCCTAGTTCCGCGTAGGAATCTGGCTACCGCACCACTAATGGGACTATTTGTTCATAGTGCGTATATATACTGCGCTACTAAAGTAGGACTTTCTTTTCAGTCCAGTTTCTTACCTTCCAATAGAGTCACAGACGTAAAGCCTCCCCGCGACGCCACGTGTGGGAGTAAGGCCAAGTTCGCCTACCATCGGTATTGAGACATCGTGTATATTAATATTTGAATAGTCATATTTGGCACTATATCGTCGAGTTGGACGTAGTCTATTAAGCTAATAATAGTCTGTTAATATATAGTGCTTCGTGCGGTGAGGATACTACCGTAGTCAGCACCCCATCGTTTCGGGCAGAAAACTGGCTGCTTATCCAGGGTGGTTGACCCCACGTGAAGCTGCACCCGAGGAGCCCCAGAGCCGACGAGCGAGTGGACCTGTATACCGGATTATTCTACCGACGACAGCCCGCCTTCCCAGGCACGGATTATGCTTTGTATACGTTGATTATTCCATGGATAAAGACCCCCGACACTGCCGTGTGTTGGAACCCCCCCCCCCTGGAGAGGACGCAAGGTGAGGAGACGCTCTGCAAGACGAGGTCGCTTCACGTCTCTCCTCCGTGGACCGGAGGACGCCGGCCCACAAAGAGTCCATCTGCTTTCATCTGTGGTCCAAGGATCGCCGGCGCATTGAACGGCACTACAGTGGGTTCACCTGGGATACCCTTGGCCGGATGAGGCAGCCGGACTCTACCCCCCCCCCCCTTCCTACTCCTGTCGGCTTACAAGCGACCGGATTAACCCCCCCCTAGTGTATCCAGTCTATAATCATTAAAGTACCATTGCTGTTATTCCTTAAACTATTCCAGGTCGTATATGTACCACCTGCGCCTTCAGAGATTGGACATTCTCTATTGATATACCGACGAATACTCTTGCCATAAAAGTGCATACTAATTCCCATTCATAAATGTGATTGATTTGATTAAGTGCTTGCTCTACACACCATCGCTGTGTAGGAATAAAGACCTATTTCTAATTCGTACATTTGTGTTGGATCCGTTTCATCTACGTGACAGTGTTCATCATAATATATTTATGCCGAGTACTGGGTGGCCGAATATTAAGTACAAAGGTAGTGGTAGTAAGTATCATATCTAGTAATACAGTCAGGGAATTGTACCCCTCAGTTACAATTGGTCCTTCGAGCCGGAGGGTAATTAGTGTAATATTAATATAGTGTTATTAATATTGAAATGGCCTATGATGAACACTCCACGAAACGATCCTCCTAACCAACGCCCGCAGCGCGAACGACGGCTCCCTCAGTACTTAGAGGCTTACGCTGTCAGTCAACAACCTAGTCTTCTACTAACAGTAAACGCGGTAAAACTAGAAAGTAAAAGTATGTCTAACCCCAACGCCCAGACTACCCCGACCATAGAGGCCCCTACGGGCTCTAATGTAACTGACCAAGTTCACGGTGGGGACCAGTGGGAACCAGACATGACTTCACACCCCGCCAGCACTGAAGAAGTAGTCCCTGATGAGTCCCGGGAGGAATACAACGCTACCGAGACAGAACTCGGCACGGAAGAAGACGGGGAGAGCACCGTGGAGATAGAGCTCCAAGGCTCCGCAAGGAGTACCCCGAGGGAAGGCTCCCCTATACAACCGCCTTCTCCCAGCGAGGCAGAGAGGACCCTACAGCAGGCCTTCCTCATCAGCCTGAACGCCGCTGCTGAACGCGACCGACTGCAGATCCAGCAGCGGAGCGAAGAAGAGCATATACGTCTAGAAATAAGACGCATTCAGAGGGAAGAGAATGTGGCCCGAGACCGAGCAGACAGCCAGCGAGCAGCTGCCGGTGCTCTACGGGACGCAGAGCGCGACAGACAGCAAGCGCAACTAATAGAACAGCTGATCAGACGGACAACACCCTCTCCCTCCGCCAGAGGCTCCAGGAACTCGTCTAGACACACCTCCAGGGCGGCATCCCCTAGCCGAGTAAACAACCCTGAACTTGACCAACAGACGAGGTCTATACCCCCCACAGACCACCTCCCCCCACCGGTCCAAGCGAGACCTAGCAACCGGGAAGGAGCAGCATATCCTGTGGAGAGGCTAAACCAGAGACTACAAGCACTGGATGACCTAACTGAAGACGAAGAGGAAGAGGAGGAGAACCACGCCCGACGACAGCACAGTACTCTACCGGACCAGGAGGTCCGGTACAGCCCAGGCTATACTCCCGCGGAGCTGCGCTACAGACCCCCGACTCTATACACGGGTGAGCACGACGCACGACCCGCACCGAGGAACAGCACCTGGACAAGCGGGCCATGGTACACTGCCGGTACCAGCCCATACCAAGGAGCGGGAGGAGACTCGCCTAGGAGGCCTCTCCCCCAATGCTCGCCGATGTATCCACAGTCAGCGTCATACATTGGCACGCCTATGGTACCCGACTTCACCCAAGAGAACCGGGCCCAGTATACAGAACTCCGCATGTGTCTGGAGACCATGTTGGTGGATGTATTGGATGAACGCCACAAATACGCCATCCTACTGAAGCACTTAAAGGTACCCCGCGCACATAATATAGCGCTCGCCTACGCGACTTCCACCACCCCATACACAGCAGCGCTGGTAGCATTGGACCAGAGGTATGGGCGCATATGGGATTACGTGATCCAGGAGATCCGACACATCGACCGCTTACCCCCAGCAATAGACAATCGAGCACTGGACGACCTGTCCATCAGAGTGCAGTCCCTGGTAGGGATGTTGGGAGCGCAGAGAGAGAAGGGGAGGCATGAACTTTACGCCAACTCAAATGTGGAAAGGATCTTGGAGAAGCTGCCGCCCGCTCGACAGGAGCGTTTTAGGCGGCAGAGAGACCACCGAGACCCGAATGGCCCCGAACCGAACCTCCTCGATCTAGCAGACTTCCTGGCGAGAGAAGTCAGCAGCCTACGGCTAGATACATTCGGACGGAGCACCCCTGGCTCCAGAGAAGGAACCAGACGACTAAATGATGGAAGAAGATCGGTGACTGTGATGCACCAATCGGAGTCAGTACCGAGCAGCAGGAGCCACAGTACCCCCTCCAGAACGGAGAAGTGGAAGATAGTGTGCCCCTACTGTGAGAAAGAACACTGGCTAGCGCAATGTGACTCCTTCCCCAAGCTGAACGCGGAGGAAGCAAGTCAATGGATAAAGTCCAACAAGCGCTGTTTTCGCTGTGCGCGCTCACACATGGCAGCCGAATGCCGCTTAAAGAAAAGGTGCACCAAGTGCGATGGAGCCCATCTGGACATACTTCACGACAGTAACAGACGGCGCCCTTCACCCGCACCATCCAGCAGCAAAGCGAGCGTCATGTACATCGATCCCGCCAGCAGCAGTGGAGCCCGAGTACTCCTAAAAGTAGTGCGTGTGACACTAAGCTACCAGAATAAAGTCCTGGACACTTACGCCGTCCTCGATGACGGGTCAGAGAAGACCCTTCTGCTCGCCTCCGCTGCGGCCCAGCTAGGGCTGCGGGGAAGCGAAACCCAAATGACAATTCGGACAATAAGACGAGATTTGAAGACGATAAAGGGCGAGAATGTCTCATTCTCTATCGCAGCAAGCGGCCAGCCTGAGCGACGGTACCAGATTACAGACGCTTTCACCAGCCAAGAAATAGGACTGTCGCGGTACACATACCCCGTCGCCAAGCTGATGGAGAAATATGCACATCTGCGCAAGTTACCGATCCCGCTCATAGACAATGCTATGCCGACCCTGTTGATAGGCTCCGACCATGCAGACCTCATTGTCCCGATAGACCGGGTTCATACCGGACCCCGAGGCTGTCATGCAGCAGTCGAGACCCGTTTGGGATGGACTCTCCAAGGCCCGCTCGCCAAATCTCTCAACCGAAGTACAGCCACTAGATGTCTCCACTCCCGAGTCACGGAGGGAGAAACCGCACTCCTGCAACACGTAGAGCGGCTATGGACCTTGGAACAAATGCCCTTTAAGAACGGAAGGAAAGACATTCGCTCTAAAGATGACATTTACGCCATTCACCTCCTCGAGACAGGGACCAAGAGAGTCCCGGTCAACGGCGTGTTGAGATACGCCACGCCACTCCTGCGGCGAGAAGGAATGCCTACTTTCCACGCCAAGACAGACGCCACAGAACGGTACCTGCTGAACACGGAGCGGCGCTTAGCCAAGAACCCCGCCCAAGAGAGTGTATACCGCGCTGAGATTGAGAAGCTCATCACAGCGGGACACGTCACAAAGATGGACATTAAAGAGGCTGACCAGACCACTGAATCGTGGTACGTGCCTCACCACAAGGTCCATCACAACGGTAAAGACCGCATAGTATTTAACTGCAGCTACCAGATCGGATCCCAAAATCTGAATAAAGAGTTACTGCCCGGTCCCACACTCGGCCCCTCCCTACTCGGCGTTCTATTCCGCTTCCGCCAGGAAAAGGTGGCCATCAGCGGGGACATTAAAGGAATGTTCCTGCAGGTGAGATTAGTAGAGGAGGACAAGCCCCTGTTACGGTTCCTATGGAGAGAGAAGCCAGGAGATGAGCACCCAGCCATCTACCAATGGGAAGTCCTCCCCTTCGGAACGACGTGCAGCCCCTGCGGTGCTACATTTGCACTACAGAAACATGTAGCAGAGGACCCAGCAGCGGACGAAGAGGTCCGACACAGCGTAAAGAACAGCTTCTACGTAGACAACTGTCTACAAAGCCTTTCAACCCAGGAAGAAGCCGAGGCTCTCCTGATTAAACTCTGCGCCTCATTGATCAAAGGCGGCTTTGATCTCAGGCAGTGGGCCAGCAGCGATCCGCAAGTACTGCGCAGCCTCTCCTCCGAGGACAAGGCAGCCAGCAGCGAGACCTGGATGGCTACAATCCCGGGAGAAGCCCAGGAGATGACCCTGGGATTGGTGTGGCGATTCAAAACAGATTCGCTTCACTACAGACACAAGCCCCTGACTACGGCGCAGGGAAGGCCGGCGGCGGCGCCGACCACCAGACGGAGTGTGTACACAACACTCGCCCGACAATATGACCCGCTAGGATGTATTCTACCGTACACCACCAGGGCAAAAATTATTGTACGAGCATTGTGGGACAAGGACCAGGGCTGGGACGACCCCATTCCCGCACACCTTGCATCCACCTGGAGAGAGTGGGAGATGGAGCTCCACTCACTCCCAGGCGTTAATATGCGCCGAAGCTACTTCCCACCCACGGTGAGGCCAGAGACATGTAAAATGGACTTACACGTCTTCAGTGACGCCTCAGAGGTCGCATACGGATCAGTAGCCTACTTGCGGGCCCAAGAGAAGGGGGGAGAGATCTACACAGCATTTGTCCTCGCCCGCTCGAGAATAGCCCCACGCAAGCAACAATCTATCCCACGTCTAGAGCTCTGCGCAGCCCTAGCCGGAGCGCACCTAGCCACGCTCATCCAACGTGAGCTCACCATACCGGTGTCTAGAACAATCCTGTGGTCAGATTCCACGACAGTACTCGCCTGGATCAAATCGGACTCATGCAAGTACAAAGTCTTCGTGGGAGTCAGAGTCACCGAGATTCAAGACTTAACCGAAGAGTTAACCGGAGAAACAGAGTGGCGCTACGTTGATACAAAACAGAACCCAGCTGACGTCATCACCCGGGGAATGCCCCTAGATGACCTCACCCGTCGCAATGTCTACAGTGACGGCCCCGCATTCCTAAGACTCCCGGAAGGACAGTGGCCCATGCCTATCCCGAGGGAAGCCAGTCAGGAGGAGGCTGAGAATAAGAAGCCTGTGTTCTGTGGATTGAGCACTGTTATCTCCGCAGACCCCAACACACTCCTGATGGGGCGGCTAGATCCCGCATTACCCCAGACAATGTACCGGCCTGAAGAAGCGAACGGCCGACGAATGTGGAGGTACAGCCAAGTATTAGCCGACAAGTTTTGGAGCAGTTTCCTACTGCACTACCTACCGTCTCTACAGACCCGCCAGAAGTGGGTAAAGGAGAGAGACAATTTGACAGAAGGAACAGTCGTCATGATTATTGATCAATCACTGCCCAGAGCTATGTGGCCGGCCGGCCGCGTAAGCAAAGTGATCACCGGTGCCGACGGCAAGGTCCGAGCAGCTGAAGTGCTTGTCCAGGGTCGCACTTACACCCGTCCCGTGGCGAGGCTCATAGAACTGCCCCGACTCCCAGACACAATCGATGATGACCATGACCCTATAACCCTATGACTTTGTGAAGTTGACTGACCCCTACAGCAAACCCTTATGTGTAAATAGACAACGCGATTAATCTGTCTCTGTTTAACTGATTAGGTCTGGGACCAATCAGGGGGTGGCTGTTGTGAAGGGCCAGATTAAACCGAATATATATATTTATTATATATATATATTTAATTGTATTTGTATATTCTCTAATATTCCTTGATATCCCTTGTATATTCCTTGTACAATATGCATTGAATATCCATTCTAGCCTACTGAACATCCCATAATAGTCTCCATTCTACTATTGGTCGAGACCTTGGTGCCAGGCTGCCATACCCCCCAGACCCAGTTCAAACGTACCGCTCAACATGTACGAACAAGTCCTAGTTCCGCGTAGGAATCTGGCTACCGCACCACTAATGGGACTATTTGTTCATAGTGCGTATATATACTGCGCTACTAAAGTAGGACTTTCTTTTCAGTCCAGTTTCTTACCTTCCAATAGAGTCACAGACGTAAAGCCTCCCCGCGACGCCACGTGTGGGAGTAAGGCCAAGTTCGCCTACCATCGGTATTGAGACATCGTGTATATTAATATTTGAATAGTCATATTTGGCACTATATCGTCGAGTTGGACGTAGTCTATTAAGCTAATAATAGTCTGTTAATATATAGTGCTTCGTGCGGTGAGGATACTACCGTAGTCAGCACCCCATCGTTTCGGGCAGAAAACTGGCTGCTTATCCAGGGTGGTTGACCCCACGTGAAGCTGCACCCGAGGAGCCCCAGAGCCGACGAGCGAGTGGACCTGTATACCGGATTATTCTACCGACGACAGCCCGCCTTCCCAGGCACGGATTATGCTTTGTATACGTTGATTATTCCATGGATAAAGACCCCCGACACTGCCGTGTGTTGGAACCCCCCCCCCTGGAGAGGACGCAAGGTGAGGAGACGCTCTGCAAGACGAGGTCGCTTCACGTCTCTCCTCCGTGGACCGGAGGACGCCGGCCCACAAAGAGTCCATCTGCTTTCATCTGTGGTCCAAGGATCGCCGGCGCATTGAACGGCACTACAGTGGGTTCACCTGGGATACCCTTGGCCGGATGAGGCAGCCGGACTCTACCCCCCCCCCCCTTCCTACTCCTGTCGGCTTACAAGCGACCGGATTAACCCCCCCCTAGTGTATCCAGTCTATAATCATTAAAGTACCATTGCTGTTATTCCTTAAACTATTCCAGGTCGTATATGTACCACCTGCGCCTTCAGAGATTGGACATTCTCTATTGATATACCGACGAATACTCTTGCCATAAAAGTGCATACTAATTCCCATTCATAAATGTGATTGATTTGATTAAGTGCTTGCTCTACACACCATCGCTGTGTAGGAATAAAGACCTATTTCTAATTCGTACATTTGTGTTGGATCCGTTTCATCTACGTGACAGTGTTCATCATAATATATTTATGCCGAGTACTGGGTGGCCGAATATTAAGTACAAAGGTAGTGGTAGTAAGTATCATATCTAGTAATACAGTCAGGGAATTGTACCCCTCAGTTACAATTATGATTTAATTGTATTAATAAAGAATGTTATTTTTTAGAACATCCATCGGCCTCCAAGAGTTGCTGAATTCTTCTCCTTCAAGATGTTAGGGCAGCGGTGGCGGTGCCCAATAGCAGAACACAGGGAGAGAGAGAATAGAGCGTTTTAAGTAGGTTTTAATTCCTTTGGGTACCAAGAAGACAAGGCAGTAGAGAATATACAAGAATGTGCAACTTTGGATGAGTAGTGACTCTTGCTAGAGTTCCTCAGGAATGTCCAGGCAGGTAGTACGTCAGGAGACAGCGTCGGCCGGGAGTGGTGGTCCTGGGCACAGGGAGAACAGAGGTTAGGGCATGGCAGGCAGTACAGACAGAGCAGGCAAGGCTAAGTACGTCCTCGTACCTAGGGTAGATAGGATAACACTGAGACGATCAGTAACAGGATCCGCAGGGTTGATATCCAGACCGTTGATGAGCTGACGGCTCTCAGCTGGGCTGATGGGCTGATGACTCTCAGCTGGGCTGATAGATGGCGTCGGAAGCTGCTCATATAAGGGCGTGGAAGTAGGTAGAGAAATGGCGGCTCTCGCCATGATTGTGACAGACCCCCCCCTCTACGGGCGCCTCCTGGCGACCCTCCAGGCTTGTCCGGATTGGCCCGATGGAAGTCCTGGATGAGGGCAGGATCCAGGATCAGCTGGCGGGAGATCCAACTGCGCTCCTCCGGACCGTAGCCCTCCCAGTCCACCAAGTATTGGAAACCGTGGCGGCACACGTCCAGCAGCTGCCGGACGGTGTAAGCGGGGTGGTCATCAATGATCAGCGGAGGAGGAGGTTCCGGAGCTGGAGGGGACAAAGGACTGGAGACCACCAGCTTCAACTGTGAGACAGGAAAAGAGGGGTGAACGCGCACATGGGAAGGAAGCTTGAGCCTGACGACTGAGGGATTGATAATAGACAGAATCTCGTAGGGACCAACGAAACGGGGGGTGAGCTTCCGGGAAACTGACTTTAGGGGAAGGTCTCGGGACGAGAGCCAAACCATCTGACCTGGTTGATAGTTGCGAGCCGGGGTCCGGTGGCGGTCAGCGAAGCGGCGATTCCGGTCAGCGGAGCGGAGCAGCGCGGCCCTGGTGTCCTTCCATATCCTCCTGCAGCGACGAAGGTGCGAGGGGACTGAGATCTCTTCTTCCTGAGTAGGAAACAGTGGAGGCTGGTAGCCCTGAGAGGATTCGAAAGGGGACTGACCTGTGGCAGCGGAGGACAGGGAGTTGTGAGCGTATTCGATCCACGGTAGGAAGGCGCTCCAACCAGAGGGATCCCGGGTAGTGACGCAGCGGAGGGCGGACCCTAGGTCTTGGTTGGCCCGTTCCGACTGTCCGTTGGTCTGTGGATGGTACCCGGAGGAGAGGCTGACCGTGGCTCCCAGGGCCCGGCAGAAGGCCTTCCAAACCTGGGAGATAAACTGAGGCCCTCTGTCGGAGACAATGTCCACCGGAATCCCGTGGAGGCAGAAGACGTGGAGCACCATCAGGTCCGTGGTCTCTGAAGCAGAGAGGAGCTTGGGGAGAGCGACAAAGTGAACGGCCTTCGAGAACCGATCGACAATGGTTAGAATGACAGTGGTACCGTGTGAAGGAGGCAGACCGGTGACGAAGTCCAGGGCGATGTGTGACCAGGGCCGGCCAGGAACAGGCAGTGGACGAAGGAGCCCGGCAGGCGGTCGGTGGGAGGCCTTCCCACGAGCACAGACGGAGCAGGCAAGGACAAAGGTGCGGGTGTCTTCCCTCATGGAGGGCCACCAGAAGTGCCGCTTCAGCAGGGACAAGGTACGGTCGACCCCAGGATGACAGGCGAACCAGGAGGTGTGGATCCACTGGAGCACCTGGGAGCGGACAAGGTCGGGGACAAAAATCCGGTTAGGTGGGCCGTTACCTGGATCAGGCTGGGTAAGCTGAGCCTCCCTGATGACGGACTGGATCTCCCAGGTGGCGGAAGCCACCAAACAGGAGGAGGGGAGGATGTTGTCTGGGTGAGAGAGGACCCCTTTGGGGACAAATTGCCGGGAGAGGGCGTCTGGTTTAGCGTTCTTGGAACTGGGCCTGTAGATCAAGGTGAAGTTGAATCGACCGAAGAACAGTGCCCAGCGGGCCTGGCGTGAGTTCAGGCGCTTGGCCGTCTGGATGTAGGCGAGGTTCTTATGGTCCGTCCAGACAAGGAAGGGGATCTCGGAACCCTCCAGCCAGTGTCTCCATTCTTCCAAGGCCAGCTTGACCGCCAGGAGCTCCAGGTTCCCGATATCGTAGTTGACCTGAGCCGGCGTTCAGGTGGCGAGAGAAGAAAGCGCAGGGGTGTAGTTTCTGGTCGAGAGCGGAACGCTGAGAGAGGACCGCCCCTACCCCGGTACTAGAGGCGTCCACCTCCACCACAAACTGGGAGGACGTGTCCGGCTGGACGAGGATGGGCGCGGAGGTGAAGTGCCTACGCAGCTCGGAGAAGGCGGAGTCCACCTTATCGGACCAGACGAAGGGCACAGAATGCGAAGTGAGTTGGGTGAGGGGTGCGGCGACCCGGCTGTAGTCCATGATGAAACGTAGATAAAAGTTCGAAAACCCCAGGAAGTGTTGGAGCTGCTTGACGTTGGTGGGCCTGGGCCAGTCCAGCACCGCCTTGATCTTCTCGGGGTCCACCCGGATCTGGCCACCCTCGATAATGTAGCCGAGGAACCCAATGGAGGAGACGTGGAACTCGCACTTCTCTGCCTTAACGAACAACTTGTTCTCCAGCAGGCGTTGGAGGACCCGGCGGACATGCTGGATGTGCTCTTCCATAGAGCGGGAAAAAAATCTGAATGTCATCCAAATACACAAAAACAGAGCGGTTCAGGACATCACGGAGAACGTCATTGACAAGGGCCTGGAAGACAGCAGGGGCGTTGGTCAACCCAAAGGGCATTACCTTGTACTCGAAGTGACCGAGCGGTGTCTTAAAGGCTGTCTTCCATTCGTCGCCCTCCCGGACACGGACGAGGTGATAGGCATTCCTGAGGTCCAGCTTTGTAAAAATGGTGGCACCTTGCAGGGGTTCAAAAGCAGAGTTAATCAACGGAAGAGGGTACTTGTTCTTGACCGTGATGTTGTTGAGGCCACGATAGTCAATACAGGGGCGAAGGGAACCATCCTTCTTAGAGACGAAAAAGAAACCAGCGCCAACAGGCGAGGAGGAGGGGGTGATAATGCCTGAGGCCAGGGACTCGTGGACATACTTCTCCATGGACTCCCTTCTCTGGGCGCGAGAGGTTGAACATAGGCGACTAGCGGGGAGCGGGGCCCCCGGGAGCAGGTCAATGGCACGGAGAGCCCAGACAGTGAGAGCCCAGACAGTGAGAGCCCCTGACAGTGAGGGACAGTGAGAGACAGTGAGAGCCCAGACAGTGAGAGACAGTGAGAGCCCAGACAGTGAGAGACAGTGAGAGCCCAGACAGTGAGAGACAGTGAGACAGTGAGAGCCCAGACAGAGAGAGCCCAGACAGTGAGAGCCCAGACAGAGAGAGCCCAGACAGTGAGAGACAGTGAGACAGTGAGAGCCCAGACAGTGAGAGCCCAGACAGTGAGAGCCCAGACAGTGAGAGACCAGACAGTGAGAGCCCAGAGAGTGGGAGACCAGACAGTGAGAGACCAGACAGTGAGAGCCCAGAGAGTGAGACAGTGAGAGCCCAGAGAGTGAGAGCCCAGAGAGTGAGAGACCAGACAGTGAGAGCCCAGAGAGTGAGAGCCCAGACAGTGAGAGCCCAGACAGTGAGAGACAGTGAGACAGTGAGAGTCCAGACAGTGAGAGCCCAGACAGTGAGAGCCCAGACAGTGAGAGACCAGACAGTGAGAGCCCAGAGAGTGGGAGACCAGACAGTGAGAGACCAGACAGTGAGAGCCCAGAGAGTGAGACAGTGAGAGCCCAGAGAGTGAGAGCCCAGAGAGTGAGAGACAGTGAGAGCCCAGACAGTGAGAGCCCAGACAGTGAGAGACCAGACAGTGAGAGCCCAGAGAGTGGGAGACCAGACAGTGAGAGACCAGACAGTGAGAGCCCAGAGAGTGAGACAGTGAGAGCCCAGAGAGTGAGAGCCCAGAGAGTGAGAGACAGTGAGAGCCCAGACAGTGAGAGCCCAGACAGTGAGAGCCCAGACAGTGAGGGCCCAGACAGCGAGGGGTACACAGGCTTCTGGGCTCACTGGGCCTGAGATGCAGGTAACAGGGGTTGGGGTGCAGGTTACAGGGGCTGGGGCTTCAACTTCCTGGGGATGGGGGGCAGGTTACAGGGGGCGGAGTCCTCCATCGTGGGGCTGGCACTGGGTGGGGCCCGGACCTGGCTGTGCTGTAGCCACGGCAGCTGGGCCACCGAGGCTGAAGTCGGGGTCTGGCGTCTCAGAGCTGGAGCTGAGCTTTACACTGAGCTTTACTGAGCTTTACACTGAGCTTTACCCTGAGCTTTACTGAGCTTTACCTTGAGCTTTACCCTGATCTTTACCCTGATCTTTACACTGATCTTTACCCTGATCTTTACCCTGATCTTTACCCTGATCTTTACCCTGAGCTTTACACTGAGCTTTACTGAGCTTTACACTGAGCTTTACACTGAGCTTTACACTGAGCTTTACACTGAGCTTTACTGAGCTTTACTGAGCTTTACTGAGCTTTACACTGAGCTTTACACTGATCTTTACACTGAGCTTTACTGAGCTTTACACTGAGCTTTACACTGATCTTTACACTGAGCTTTACTGAGCTTTACACTGAGCTTTACTGAGCTTTACCCTGAGCTTTACACTGAGCTTTACACTGAGTTTTACACTGAGCTTTACTGAGCTTTACACTGAGCTTTACACTGAGCTTTACTGAGCTTTACACTGAGCTTTACACTGAGCTTTACTGAGCTTTACACTGAGCTTTACTGAGCTTTACCCTGAGCTTTACACTGAGCTTTACTGAGCTTTACACTGAGCTTTACTGAGCTTTACTGAGCTTTACTGAGCTTTACTGAGCTTTACTGAGCTTTACACTGATCTTTACTGAACTTTACACTGAGCTTTACTGAGCTTTACACTGAGCTTTACTGAGCTTTACTGAGCTTTACTGAGCTTTACTGAGCTTAACTGAGCTTTACTGAACTTTACACTGAGCTTTACTGAGCTTTACATTGAGCTTTACTGAGCTTTACTGAGCTTTACTGAGCTTTACACTGAGCTTTACTGAGCTTTACACTGAGCTTTACTGAGCTTTACACTGAGCTTTACACTGAGTTTTACACTGAGCTTTACTGAGCTTTACACTGAGCTTTACACTGAGCTTTACTGAGCTTTACACTGAGCTTTACACTGAGCTTTACTGAGCTTTACACTGAGCTTTACTGAGCTTTACCCTGAGCTTTACACTGAGCTTTACTGAGCTTTACACTGAGCTTTACTGAGCTTTACTGAGCTTTACTGAGCTTTACTGAGCTTTACACTGATCTTTACTGAACTTTACACTGAGCTTTACTGAGCTTTACACTGAGCTTTACTGAGCTTTACTGAGCTTAACTGAGCTTTACTGAACTTTACACTGAGCTTTACTGAGCTTTACATTGAGCTTTACTGAGCTTTACTGAGCTTTACTGAGCTTTACACTGAGCTTTACTGAGCTTTACACTGAGCTTTACTGAGCTTTACTGAGCTTTACACTGAGCTTTACTGAGCTTTACACTGAGCTTTACTGAACTTTACTGAGCTTTACTCTGAGCTTTACTCAGCTTTACACTGAGCTTTACACTGAGCTTTACTGAGCTTTACTGAGCTTTACACTGAGATTTACTGAACTTTACTGAGCTTTACACTGAGCTTTACTGAACTTTACTGAGCTTTACTCTGAGCTTTACACTGAGCTTTACCCTGAAGGGAGCACATCTGAGACACCTCTCCTCTTTCATCAGGCACCCCAGGTGTGGCCAATGCCCTGAGATTACTTGGCATTGGGAGACACTTGTCTCACCAACCAGCGGACGGTCAGCTGATGATAGCTAAAGCTCTCTATTGGCTCTCCATTGACTCTCCATTGGCTCTCTATTGGCTCTCCATTGGCTCTCTATTGGCTCTCCATTGACTCTCCATTGGCTCTCTATTGGCTCTCTATTGGCTCTCCATTGGCTCTCTATTGGCTCTCTATTGGCTCTCCATTGGCTCTCTATTGGCTCTCTATTGGCTCTCCACACAAGATGTTACAACTTTTGATAAAGGATGCAGAAGAGCGCCTTGGTAGTACTTTTTTACATGTTCTCCTATTACCAGGCACACGTCAACGTGTCCCAAGGCCTGTTTCTGACAGTGTGTGTTTTGGCCTGTATAGCCAATCTATGTTCCTTTGTACCCTGTAATGTCCAGGGCGTCAAGTCCTGACAACCAATCAGTCCGGTCAGTGTGGAGATGGACCAATCGTCTGCTCATCTGTCAGTGTGGAGATGGACCAATCGTCTGCTCATCTGTCAGTGTGGAGAGATGGACCAATCGTCTGCTCATCTGTCAGTGTGGAGATGGACCAATCGCCTGCTCGTCTGTCTCTGGGGGTACGAGGCCTCCTCGTCGTCTGAACAGCAGCCTCTCAGCAGCTTCCGGCTGGCCGCCAGGAGACAGGGGACAGCGGTGCCGGCTCCCCACACAAAACCTCCTTTATGACCTGACGTCAAGCCGAGGAACAGCCGTGACAAATATTGACACACAACAAGGCCTCAGAGAGGGAGGGCCTTCCATACTGTCGGCTACAGCAGGATTGTGATTTGCCACAGCGTTTCACTATGATATTAATAATGCAGAGCACACAGGCTCACTAATAGTGAGAGAAGAGCCTAATGAGTCGTTGTGATAGGACGATATTTACTTAATCTGCCTGTAACGAGTAAATATCAGCAATGGTCAATTAAAACGGGAAGAGTATATTATACTCTCAGCGATTGACGGAAGGGGGGAGGGGGGGTTACAGCCCCTATAGCCCTGATATATTACTCCATCATTTCGTTGTCCTCCTGGGATTTTATAATCAGCATTATTTAACACTGGCAAGTCCTGCAGTGCTGCAACGAAAGATGCAATGCCTGCAACGTGAAAATCAGCACTGATTTGACTAACGGGACAGGGGAGAGGCCTATATATAAGCCAGGCAGCACTATAGCCCTACTGGTCTCTTTTAGTTGCTTTGTGCCAAACTTAAACAGGATTAAACGTGGTCTCTGGATGGGGCTATAAGTCATTTGCATATTATATTTCATAATTTCGCTTCCATAGCATGCAGCTAGCATGCTTAACCTTAAACTGACCACATCCGTCTGTGTTCAGGCCGCCACAGGTGACAAAGCGGACAAGAGTCCTCTCCCCCTGGAATGTGCTCGTTCAGCACAGTTGAATACCGCATCATCGGGGTCCAAACAGCTGCAATCTGCTCTCTTGGCAAAGAAGACCCGGTTATTGGCCCCAAACGACACTTTTATACGGGGGACTCATTGAAAATGGGGGACCTGGCCTGATGTAAACAAGACAAACGTCTTTCTCTGGTCTGCATCCCCTTAACAATTGTGTGTATTGAGCTGTACTGTATTGTACCCATTCTGCAATCTGTTAAATAAAGTTTTCATTAATTCATCCGCACAGTCTGCTGCTGAGAACCGAACGTCGTAAACCGAAATAAACGAATGCGCAATAAACCTGAGGAATAATAATGCATTTGAATATTGTACAGCTTTAAAGTTTGAACGGTTGCACTATTCCAGGTGAAAATGTTCAAAACATGGTCATATATAGATGCGCACTGGGCAATTTTCCGCTGCGTGTTTATTTATAAGCAATAATTGTTATGCTACAATAATACACACTACAATGCTAAAATAAAACAATGACAAAAACAGGCTACAGTAATCAAGGACGTGATTGAATAAACAAAAAAAAGCTGACTTACGGTTATAACCACGGTGTCGTCTTCTTTGAATTTAGGAATGTATTTATCTCCTCTCGTTATTTCGGATTCGTTCAACGGCCTGAACCGACACAGCACCTTGACGCCGCACTCCGCCGCGTCCGCCATGGTCGCCTATAGTGTACAGACTATAATACAGTACGGTTCCACGGAGTACAAATATCTAAAAACTAAAAAATAATCGACGAATAACAAGTTTACGTTGAACCACAATAGGAAAAACGCGTCCTGCTTCACCCCCCAAGTCAAGCGAGTCTCTTTCCTTTCCTCGGCTAGGCCATGGTACACATAATAATAATATTAATAATAATAATAATAGTTAATTGCGCTCGTCCATTCCAGCGACAACAGCCGACACCCCTATGATGATGGCAACGTGACCAACTATAATAGTTCGACGCTGCCCGGAGAGAAGATTCCTATACGGGGGGGAAGTATTGGACGCAGAGGAGAGTTCAGAAGTGATGATGTTTAGCTACTGAACGCTCCCAGTTCAGAAACCGCATCATCGTCCCTGTTCTGGGCGCGCGCATGCGCTCCACCATCCTGCATCAGCACCACTCTCTCTACACGCCCCCCCCCCCTCCCGAACACAACCCGCATCTCCTTATTCCACTGCTACGCCATTCATTCCATTTACAAATGCCAGTTTAGCATTTTGGTCTACACAACACTTGAGAGAATGTCCCCCACCCACCCACCCACCCACCCACCTCCAATGTACAGTTTCTACGTCAAATGTATACTCTCTTTTCTGGACTCTTTTTGTATCACAAACAGTACTGTATTTGCAAATCTGGTATGTCATAAATGTATAGATGTAGCAGTACTGTCTATCTGTATGTCGTGTATGTCATTATGTTATGATGAATTGAAAATGGGGGACCCTGATGTAAACAAGACGAAAGTCTTTCTCTGGTCTGCATCCCCTTAACAATTGTATGTATTGAGCCGTACTGTATTGTACCCATTCTGCAATCTGTTAATAAAGTTTTCAATCAATCAATCTCTGTTCTCAATTCTCCTGACTAGACAATTACCACCGTGTCTGACTGTGGTGTTTCAGGAAGATATTACCTGCCACATTAGAGAACGTGGCACAGTATGTATATAGATTGCATAGTATATATTCCAATTAAAATTCTGTATTGCCTATATTTATTGTAACATATAAATATAACCGATAGGGCATACAGACCCTCACCTGCACCTTGGTTTACACTGTTTATTATTATCTTAATTATATTGTTTACACTTTTCTCATATTTCAATATTCATATCTAATTTCATTGCCTATATTCATGTCTTTCTATTATTTCTACTATTACCCTGCCCATACCTGTGTACCTCCCCTCTCCCATGTTGCTATGACGCCCGAATTCCCCCCAGGGGATCAATAAAGGAATATCTTATCTTATCAGAGAGCAAGAGGCCCAAGAAAGTGGCAGCAAGCCACACTAGTAAGTGGCTGCTTTATCATTATACATTTGAATTCGAGCAAGCAGTATAGACCACCGCAACACTTGCGGCATTCTGAAATCATGGGAGAGGGGGGGGGGGGGGGGGGGGGGGGGGTTGAAAATTAATGCATGTGGATGTGAGAGCCTTGACATTAAGTGGTTGTAGCTACGGCTGTGGGGGTGTGGGAGACGTGATCCAATAGACTTTAATACACCTGAGACTCCTGAACACAGAGAGACCAGTCCCAAGATCGGCACTTTTCCACACCTACTCCCCATTCGCATGCGCAGATTGCCCACGGAGTCTCTGGATTGTCCAGCGATCTAGGTTGATCAATCTGCACATGCAGAGTTTGGGGAGTAGTCGGCCGAGAAAGTGCCGATCGATTTGGGATTGGTCTCTCCGTGTTCAGGAGACTCGGGTGTATAAAAGTCTATTGGGTCGTGCCTCCAGCACCCCCACAGCCGTAGCTACAACCACTTAATGTCAAGGCTCTCATCCATAGGCGGCGGGTATATATAGGCTATGGGGGGGCTATGCCTACCCAGAATATTATGCTCGGAATCTTGAAATGTATATAATATGTGCGCAGGCTGCTGGCTATTGTGTGTGTCTTGTGCTGCAGCTGGCTGGCCGAGGTGTCAACGACGAAGGTGTCAATCGGTGGCAGCGTTTAACATTCCAGGTACAGGCAGTAACCAATCACGCATAGGCTCAGGTTAAATAATGTAGCCAATCACATCATTCACATGATCATCCTGATCCCGCAGGCCGCAGTAAGCAAACATCTGTGTTCTGAATTTCAGCCCGCCGATCGCTTTGTAGCGAACACCAGCGCACTATTTTGAGTCAAATTTCAAAAAGCTAAATGGATATATACGGTATTTTTCCAAGGCATAAACAAAGTAATTTAGAAGCTGCACCGGGCTGCCCCTGGGCATAACTACGGATCACCTGAGGCTGTATGTTGTTTTATCTTGGCAAACAAGGGCTTGCTCTAAGAGGACATGATGAGAGTCCGAGTTCATCAAATCGTGGAAACTTTTTAGAGCTACTGTAGTACATTGTTTTAAAAGCATGATGAGATCTAAATTACGAAAAACGTTCACTTCATTGCAACTTGTGATTCAAGTTGTGAACGGTCTTTCTCACCAAGACGAAACGTCGCATTTATCTGCATTAAGGTAAGACAATGGTTAATATATTATTGGATGCCTTCATTTGAACACTTCATTTGCACTATATGAAATGAGTGGGGCTCGCTGTAGTAGCCTAGTAGTGTGTGTGTGTATATGAAATCAGAACCTGGACAGTTTGCGTGCAACCAAAAATAAAAGGTCAAATTTTTCACGCTCCGCGCGGGGGCATTCCCTTTACAGCCTTCCCTGACCTAAAGCCCACGTGCCGCCTATGCTCTCATCCACATTCATTAATTGTCTCCCCCCATGAGCTCAATGTAATGCGGAAGTGCAGTAGTCTATAGCGGCGATCCATTGCATCCCCACTAGAGGTCAGTGTTAAATAATATAACAAAATACAATGGATACATTTTACACTGCATCAAGTTTTACACCACAGAGAAACTTGTAAAGTTGAATCCGCCGCCCCCCAAAAGAAAATTATAATAATTATTAGTTAATGGGGAATACCGCCCATTTTAAGAATGAACTATGTTCTTCCTTTTGCCTCAAGACAGGTGAGTCAGCATCTGAAAACACTCCACCCTCTCCTAAAGGTACATTTACATTTAGTCAATTAGCTGAACGCTTTTATCCAAAGCGACTTACAAGTTGTGTACAACAAGTCAGCAGGACGGGTACAAATCTGTCAGCTAAGGGTCAGTAGGATTGTTCGTCAAACTGTGTCAAACTTGAGTGCTACAGATTCAGATTCCTTTAGTGTCACGTCATTCAGTACCTTACAGCAAAAGTGTGAAATTCTATTTGTCGTGGTTCCTCAACAATAGCAGCATCCAATAATATAAATACAATAAAATTAGCATAGAATAAGAATAAAATAAGATCAAATATGACTAAAATAAAGATGACTATATACAGTTGTAAAACGTTTTGAGTGCATAGTAGTATAAACATATTAGCATAGTAGGTAGTAATATAGGCAAGATAGATAACTTAGTAGCAAAGTGCATAATAGTAAAAGACAGTACGAAGGTTAGTATTTATTTATTTTAATTTTAATTTCAGATATTGATTGAAGACGTGTTTTTAGTCGATGGCGGAAAAGTGGCCAGCTTTTGGCTGTCCTGACTGTGGTGGGAAGTTCATTCCACCATTGTGGAGTGAGGACCGAGAATAGCCTGCTTCGCATTGATGACCCCCCAGGAGCTCAGATAGGAGTGGGGCTCAGGCGGCCAGAAGATGCAGAACGTATGGGTCATGAGGGTTTGTAGTTAGAAGATGCAGAGCAGATTGATTGAAAACTTTATTAACAGATTGCAGAATGGGTACAATACAGTACAGCTCAATACACACAATTGTTAAGGGGATGCAGACCAGAGAAAGACTTTCGTCTCGTTTACACCAGGGTCCCCCATTTTCAATTCATAATGACATTTATGACATACGCAATATACAGATACAGATATATATCATGACATTTATGACATACAGAGATCAACAGTACAGAGGGGTCTTGAGGGTGTGTAGTTAGAAGATGCAGAGCGTAGGGGTCTTGAGGGTGTGTAGTTAGAAGATGCAGAGCGTAGGGGTCTTGAGGGTGTGTAGTTAGAAGATGCAGAGCGGAGGGGTCTTGAGGGTGTGTAGTTAGAAGATGCAGAGCGGAGGGGTCTTGAAGGTGTGTAGTTAGAAGATGCAGAGCGGAGGGGTCTTGAGGGTGTGTAGTTAGAAGATGCAGAGCGGAGGGGTCTTGAAGGTGTGTAGTTAGAAGATGCAGAGCAGAGGGGTCTTGAGGGTGTGTAGTTAGAAGATGCAGAGCAGAGGGGTCTTGAGGGTGTGTAGTTAGAAGATGCAGAGCGGAGGGGTCTTGAGGCTGTGTAGTTAGAAGATGCAGAGCGGAGGGGTCTTGAATGTGTGTAGTTAGAAGATGCAGAGCGGAGGGGTCTTGAGGGTGTGTAGTTAGAAGATGCAGAGCGGCCAAGAATGGAAGTGGACAGTGCCGGTTAGCAGCACTGAGGGAGAGGTGTTAGTTGGAAAATTCCTAGGCTAACCGGCCATGTTCACGTCCATTCACTGTGCTAAGCTAGGCTAACGTGCAGCCAGATAGCTTTCTACTGAACGCACAGAGAGGAAACTGGTATCTATCTTCTGGTATCTATAAGCTAATTTCCCAAAATGTTGGCATGTTCCTTTAAATCTCTCCCTGAGGCTGGAGAGGGTGCCCCAGCTCTGGAAGACCCCCTGCATTGTCCCGGTGCCCAAGAAGGGATGCCCCAGCGCCCTCAATGACTACAGGCTAGTCATGAAGAAGACCTTTAGTTTGAGGCTGGTCCTGCAACACCTCGAGCTCCTGGTGCGTGACTCCCTCGACCCCCTGCAGTTTGCATACCAGGCAAACATTGGGGTGGAGGATGCCATCATCTACATGCTCCACAGAGCCTACACACACCTGGAGAAGCCATCATCTACATGCTCCAGAGCCTACACACACCTGGAGAAGCCATCATCTACATGCTCCACAGAGCCTACACACACCTGGAGAAGCCATCATCTACATGCTCCACAGAGCCTACACACACCTGGAGAAGCCATCATCTACATGCTCCAGAGCCTACACACACCTGGAGAAGCCATCATCCAGAAGCCATCATCTACATGCTCCACAGAGCCTACACACACACCTGGAGAAGCCATCATCTACATGCTCCACAGAGCCTACACACACCTGGAGAAGCCATCATCTACATGCTCCACAGAGCCTACACACACCTGGAGAAGCCATCATCACATGCTCCACAGGGGAGCATGTCTATGTTCCCCGGGTCCTATGTTCCCCGGGTTCTATGTCCCGCTTTGATTGATTGATTGATTGAAAATTTTAGACCACCAGCCCTGATTCCAAACGCTAACCTTAACCAGTTCGAAAGAGGGCCTAAGCTTAACCGTTCGAAACAAGGCGGACATTAATAATTAATAAAATAATAAAAATTAATAAAATGTTCAATCTATTAATCAATCAAAGCGGGGAACATAGAACCCGGAAAACATAGGACCCGGGGAACATAGGGATGATCCCCTCCACAGAGCCTACACAGACCTGGAGAAGCCATCATCTACATGCTCCACAGAGCCTACACACACCTGGAGAAGCCGTGCAGCTCAGTGACTTCTCCAGCGCCTTCAACACCATCCAGCCTTTGTGGCTGGTGGAGAAGCTCAGGGTGATGCAGCCGGAGCATGGCCTGGTGGCCTGGATCACAGACTACCTCACTGACAGACCGCAGTACGTCATTCTGATGTGCTGGTGAGCAACACCGGCGCCTCCAAAGGAACTGTGCTGTTACCCTTCCCATTCACCCTCTACACCTCTGACTTCTGCCATAAAGCGGGTGCCACCTACAGAAGCTCTCAGACTCCTCCTCCATTGTAAGTTACATCACTGACGACGAGTACAGAGCCCTGGTGGAGAGCTTTGTGTGATGGAGTGACAGCAACCACCTCCAACTCAACATCAGCAAGACCAAGGAGCTGGTGGTGGACTTCCAGAGGGGCAAGAAGAGGCCCTCCGACTCCCATCATCATCCGAGGGGATTAGGTGGAGATGGTGGATACATATTCTTCAGGCAGGAGGCTGCGCAGCATCCGGGCAAGAACCACCAGGCTGAAGAATAGCTTCTTCCCGGATGCTGTGAGACTACTGAACAGTTCATCGCAGCTGTTTTTTTATTGAATGATTCGTTTTTATTAGGGCTGTCAGTTCATCGCGTTAATTAGATTAATTAATTACACAGCAAATTATCGCGTTATGAAAATTAACTCAAAATTAATTACATTTTTTTTTTTCTCTCATTCATTCCATAAGAATGTAGAATACACATTTACAGACTTTTTTTTAATATGGTCCATTTGCATGTTCTTGGTATCTGATTCTAGGGACATCTATGAATCTCAGGGAATGTATTCCCAGTGTCAGAAATACTGTATGATAGATCCACAAAGAATAGATTGCACGGTGCAAGTTGCACCCTTACTTACAATTCATTATGAATTGAAAATGGGGGACCCTGATGTAAACAAGACGAAAGTCTTTCTCTGGTCTGCATCCCCTTAACAATTGTGTGTATTGAGCCGTACTGTATTGTACCCATTCTGCAATCTGTTAATAACATTTTCATTCAATCAATCAATCTGCGCAGTGATTGATTGAATGAACATTTTATTTTGAGTAAATTGTAATGAACCAAATGAGAATATCAATAATTTTTTTTTAATCTTTTGACTGTGAATAACACCATGCTCAAATTGACCAGACCTGAAAAATCTAAGCAAATTATTAGATGGAAGATGATTAAACAGAAGGTTTTGTAGATACAGTACTGAATTCTGCCATCCGGACACATGCAATTTGAAATATGATTATAGAATATAAAATATCAGGCATAAAATGGTTATGAGATTAATTCGATTAATTAATTACAAATCCTGTAATTAATTAGATTAATTTTTTTAATCGCCTGACAGCACTCGTTTTTATTGGATTTTTATTGAATCAGTTTGCATGTCTATCATGAGGATCAGTATTTATTTGTGTATTTATTCAATTTATTTAGTATTTAATGGCTATAACCGAGACCAGAGTACTGTATTTCGTGCTTCCATGTCCCATGTAAAAATGACAATAAACATGACTTTGATATAAGTCCCTTGGAGTACACCTAAACAATAAATTAGACTGGTCGGACAACACAGAAGCCCTCTACAGGAAGGGACAGAGCAGGCTGTTCTTCCTGAGACGACCAGGACCATCAGGTCCTTCAATGTTTGCAATAGACCGCTAGTCATTCTACCAGTCTGTAGTGGCCAGCGTCCTCTTCTATGCTGTGGCATGATGGGGGGCCTACATCAACTCGAGGGACACCAACAAACTGAACACGCTGGTGAGGAAGGCTAACTCTGTGGTGGGAGTCGATCTGGTCAAACTAGAGGTGGTGGCGGAAAGGACGAGAAGGAAGCTTGCCGCTATCCTGGAGAACTCCTCCCACCACCTCTATGTGGAGCTAGTCAAGATGAAAAGCACGTTCAGCCACTCATAACCCCCCGACACACCACTAACCGCCTCGGCCAGTCCTTCATACCAGCGGCCATCAGGCTCCACAACAGTGGGCAGGGACTGCAGCCGGAGAACTAACGACAACAGAACTCGAGAACTACTACAGTAGGAATGTCTGATCACTAAGCGTGTCTGACACTTAATGCACAGACTACAACGTATGACATATTTATTTATATTTATTGTAATGTATAATATAACTGATAGGGCATACATACCGTCTGCACCTTTGATTACACTGCCTACTTGCTCATATGCGCATATTCAGTTAATTATATTGTTTACACTGCCTATTCTTACTTTTCTACTGGACTATAATTGTACTGTCTGTATTTACGTCTTCTACTATTACCATGCACATACCTGAACCCCCCCCATGCTGCCTGAATTTCCCCAAGGGCATCAATAAAGGAATATCTTATATATATATATTTTTTTTGTCAACTTTTTCTCCCCATTTTCTATTTTTCTCCCATCCCAATTTTCGTATTATCCAATTCTTCCCTCCCCTGTCTCGAACGTTGTTAGACCATGCCTCCCACTGGTCGGCTGCAATGTGGACGAAGCCTTGCATCACGTGTCCCCTCCGGCACACGAGGAGGCAGCCGTCGCATCTTTTCACCTGTACAGCGCGATCTCTCAGTGGCGAGGAGTAACGCGTGGGAGGCTCACGCTGCCCCCGATACTTCCTGATTCTGCTGTACAGGCGCACCAACCGACCTGTAGGAGTCGCTGTCCACAACGTCCGATCCCCACCCACCGGCTTTCCCACCCCCTAATACTGCCAATTGTATTAGTATGAACGACCAGCCAAGCCGGAAGCAACGCCGAGAGCTGGGCTCGAACCCAGCATCTCCTGCGTTAGTGGCGAGCGCCTTGCCCACTTAGCCGCCCTAGGAATATCTTATCTTAATAACCCCCCACATTTCTTTTTTGACTCTCACCGATACTAAATGAAAATATATTACTTATACATATATAACAGTGTACATTATGTACCTTTTATCCTGTGGTCAACATTACTTTATTACAATTCTCTGAAGAGACCATGTTGCTATGGAGCTATGATATGGATTTTATATCACAGATTGGAGGGTTCTCTCAGACTTTAGCTTTAAGAGAGAGTGGTGCGTATTCACGAACACTAACTGAACTGTCCCGGGGCACAGGAAGAACTGTGAATTCTTAAAATAGAATTATTTCTGAAGAAAAAAGTAAGGTTCACACATTTTTAGTAGTTAATTTCCATGACAAAAAAATGCCATTTCCATGACCAATGGTTGCCTCCATGTTCAAATATTACATTTCTTGAATAGTTTAGTTGCATGTCCCAGATCTGATTCTGGCTGGCTATAATTTAACACTTTATTTACTAAATGTCTTATTTTATTATCTCACATTTAACACTTAAAAGGGGATTAAGAGTTGTTGGAGGAAGCTGCGGAGCATGGATAGTACACGGCACATTACCGCGAAAAGTTTATTAGCTTAGCTGTCAAAAAGATTAAAACAGCGGTTTGTGTTTATGCATGTCCAAATTGTGCCAACACAGACAGTGGAGGTAATTATTACAAATGGTAACTGACTATTCTGACTGCATCGGGTATATTGCTGTGCATTATGTCCGCGAAGCGAGACATAATAAAATTGGTAGTGCGTGTGTGATTCCGGACAAAATCTCTTCATTGCTTCTGCAATGCTCTTTAACACTTTCCGTGCCAGCCATGCGGTGCCTAGGAACCCTGTTGCATGCCACCGCTCTATTCAATGACGGAGCTCTCATATTTGCAAACGCACAAACTATATCTTAAATTATGGCTATGTGTCTAATATGGCCGTCGCTTATCAATGACTTGTTTGCAGTCAACATTGTAGAAACGGATTGTTTTTTTAATCGGTTCATTTCCGTTTTATACCATTTTGAAAAACGCTAGTTTTTTGAAAGTTTCAGAAAAAATTTAAGATTCTGTGATAATTGGCCTTTACTGGAATACACAAAACTTTTTTCTGCCTATTTATGAATAGTTTTCAAATAAACGTTAGATTATCGATAGTATGTGTACTTATGCACGCTATAGAAGCGGGCTGAAAAATCGATTATCTCCTTATTTCCTGATTGCACACACACACACATATGGCACACGCTGATATATAGGTGAAAATAGCTCTGATTATCCCAAGACTGGTCAAATAGATTCCTTACCTCAGATCAGATGTTCTCCAAAAAGATTATTCGAATTCCTGATCGCCATTCCAAATATCGATCGCGTTTATTGATCCAACGCTGGGTACTGGAAACACATATTCTCCGCTGTTCTGGTGGTGGGCAATGACTTGGATCGTCTCCGGTTACTTGTCTGACAAGTAAAATGTGGAAGCAGGACTTTTTTTTCTCCATGCAATTCAATTCAATCCAATCCAATGGGGTGCAGTATTTTCCCTCTTCAAGCTCAGACAGATCCCCACTGGTAACGTGAGGCTAGATTGAAAAAAAACGAGAAAAGACGAGATCTCTCGTCGTTGGCACTCAACGGTTGGCATGAACTAACGAGAAATCTCGTCATTGGCACTGAAAGTGTTAAGATGCATTCTAAAAATAGATTTCCCTAAACAATTGCTTAAGCACTACACATTCATAGTAATTCATGCAAGTACTCGATCTGGTAAAACATTAGATACAAATAGATATCACGATCCACAACTTTTTACAAATGCAAGAAAAGTAAACACGAAACGCATCAAATCCTTCAAGTAAGAGTGACCATGTTTTTAATATCTTAAACATCTGTGCAACATCGTTCAAAATGTTACATCACTGCATGACCTGTAATGTTTCACAATATTTACAAAATAAAACGCTGCTTACACGAAACCATAAAAAAAAAATCCAAACGATTTAGAAACAATGGGCAGACAAAAACTATCCATAGCCCACATCAACGCAACGAAAATGCAATCAAGTGCACATCATACTTCACGCAAGTCTATTTTCTGTAAAGTATATATTAATGAGAAAATATATACTTAATTACAAGTCGAGAGGGAAAAAAAATACTGACAACAAAAGGTTGATGAGTAGAAGGAAATAAAAAGAAGAAAAGGTTCAAAGAGCAAACGGGTGTCAGGAGAACACTGCTAGCTCAGACTGCAGCCCAAAATGGTGCCAATTCTTTTGCTCACGTGACTCAGATCAGAATTCTTTCCCACAACAGTGGGGGCGACAGTGGCTCGGGAGGTAGAGCGGTTGTCGGGTAATCCGGAGGTTCCCGGTTCGATCCTCCCGGGCAACGTGTCAAAGTGTCCTTGAGCAAGACACTTAACCCCTAACTGCTCCCGATGAGCAGGTTGGCACCTTGCGTGGTCGCCTCCGTCGTCGGTGTGTGAATGGGTAAAATGCAGCCATTTACCATTAACAGCACATGGAATCTGATCTTTTCAATTCTGATTTGGGGGTATTTTGGGCCACTTTCATATGTGGTCCTAAATCAGATACAGGTCAGATTTGTCGCAATGCGACCTCAGTCTGAACAGTCTGTACGTCCATCCATCTTCTTTATTGATAATTTGCGCATGCAGGTCAGTTCAGGAGCGTGAGCACACTGGAATCTGACATTGGCCAAATGTATTAAAAAACAAAAACACCCCCAAAGACAGCCAAACAAAAAAAATCTGATCTGAGCAATAAATCAGAATTGAGCACTAAGGCCTGCAGTGTGAAGGTAGCCAAATTGACCCATCTCAAACCCCCACCTTCTTTTCTTGATCTAATCACAACTATCACTCGACTAACTTGCCCCGAGGGACGTGACAGTTTGGCGATTGGAGGATCAAGGGAAGAGGGCGGGGCTTGAGATAGTTGTCCATTGTCAAGTAAAACAAACACAAGCTCACTGGCATATAGAGAAAGAATAGAAAATGCACACACACACGCTCACAAACTTAACACAAACAATCATGATGTGGGGGGCGGGGTAGACTGCACAGACCATTTTGAACACAAAGAAAACGCGCTGAAACTCTGACCACAAAAACATGACTGAAAGAAAAGAAGATCCATAAACACAGGGATTCCAGCACAAGACTGGGAGGGGGGGCAGGGTTGCGTGTCTGCATGTCATTGCACAAAGGCAGAATGAACTTTACCGAAAGAGTTTGTGTTTGAGAGTTATCGATCGTATTTTCTTTCCTTTTTAAACAGGTTTTCTCATCACCAACACATATTTTCTTTTTACAGTAAAACTGATTTTCAAGGTTTCCTTTTTAAAGTGTGTGCACATCAGTTTAAGACATTATCTCGATGAGAAAAAAGAAGGAAAAAAGTAAAGAAAATGCTGAGTTAAGATGTCGTTGGAACCTTTCCTGTTAATTAGTATAGTATTGCACTTGCACAATTCTGTAGTGAAATAATTTCTTCTCTTTTTCCCCTTTTTTCTTTTTAATATTTCTCTTTTTTGAATGTCACACTGTAGACGGCCGTTGATCTGGAGAAGCAGGCGGAACACTGGAGGAGTGTCCTCCATGTTTACAACACCGCGATCACGAGGACATGACATCACATCCTGTGTAACGGTAACTGCCCCCCCCTCAAACACGGCCCGCTTTGAAAGTACCGGAAGGGCAAAGGTCACAATAATTCTTTAACTACACAATACTGCACATCATCATTGTTGATTTTTTTTGTCGATCAACAAAAGTGATGTTTTTAACTAGTTAACTTGAATTCTTTGATCTACTAGTGTTATAACTGCATTTATTTAGCAATACAAATACTGTCTGCCTTTTCTTCTCGTTTTAGACGTGCATATTCATAAATAGTATGGTCTTCTAGGCAGACATTAATACATAACTTTCTGTATGGAAGAAAATCCCATCATCTAAAACAATCTTTAACAAACACAAGTAGCTAGCCAAACTGTTAAAAAAAAACAAAAGAAACAACAAAAACACAATGTTATGTGTTCCAAAATGCTCACTTCTTAAATAAAAAGGAACAGAATATCATGTTAATTGACTAATCTGAATACATAAGCTTTCTGTGTGTAAACCCCCCCCCAAAAAAATAAAACATACATATACACATATAAGGCTTGAGTTTTCAACTCTTGGTAGTATTATTGCCATCTAGCATATTTGTAAAGCTTAAAAATAAATATGAAATACTGTACATAAATAATTTACAACAAAATGCTAAATGAACTAAAATAAAATAAAACAAAAACAAATAAACATAAGGCCCCTAATTGCAAGAAATGCTTTCATCATTCTTGAAAATTTAGTTAGTGTTCCTTATCAGAATCTAGGTTGAGAGGGTCACAAACTATTACTTTGAAAGGTTGGTTGCTCTATCTAAAGCGTAGATTAGGAAGGTAACTAGGGTTCTGTGACGTCCTGGAAGGCTGCCAGTGCAGTTTGCAATGTGGATTCGTCTCCGATCACTCCTCGCAGGTAGAGATTAAATAACAAACACAGGCCTCCCCTCAGCAAGTAACCACCCGGCAACCTAGGATCTGCTTCCCAGAATCATTTCGCCCCGCGTTACAGCAACACAAACCTTAACCGTCGAGGCGGCACGACCCACCTCAAAAGAACGACTGCAAATACCACAGAATGCCTGGCAGGGACAGGAAACCGGGTCCTGGTCATTAGCGTCGCGCCGTGAGGCAAACATAGCCTGGCGGTTGCCATGGAGCGCTCCAGTCGAGGGAGCCCTGGCATTCTGCAGGGCCTTCATGACCAAAAGGTCACACAGCCAGTCGGGAGTGAGTCCCGTCTCGATGGCACAGAGCCCGGAGGGATGCCTTTCAGCAGAAAATCTCTGTCCCTACAAGGCCAATAATATAGTGGACGTTAGAGCATCACCCTATACACTGCCACCCAGTGGCCAGCCATCGGAACTGCACGTAATTTTAACAACACCCAAGATGGCTGACAGAAATGACAGCATGCCAAGTTGCTCAGGTATATCCACCCATTCCTTCTATGGAAGAAGGCACTTGCAGGGTCTTGCCGTTTTTCACAAACACTCGCTATCTATCACCGAACTGCACCTTGTAGCAGAGTAGCCTATTGGCACTGCCCCTTTAAGGCAGGCAGTCTAATTGCCATATAGGACTCAGCTGAGTTGATTGCAGCATGGGCAGCAGAGCAAGAAACCAGAGTGGAGTGAGAACAAGCAAAGACAGAGACCAAGCTTGATGAAGAAAACAAAGAAAGCAACATAAATAAGTCAATTTGGAGGAATTACAAAATGGAGTTCTCAAGGATCCAGTGGCCCAGGATATGGCCTATCAGAGGTTCCAAGACACCAGTGGAGAGAAGGCACCAGTGAAACAGACGGATAAGTTATCACACAGTCCTTTTTCATTTCACTACTTCACTGAACTGTCACCTGTCTTCAAAACCCCAAATAACCTGGACTTGACCACGTTGCACTTTGACACTCAAGGTCTCCATTGTCCCTGTTCTCCCAGCTCCCTCCTACAACCCCCAAGCTCTCCTCACCACTTCGGCCTCCTTCCCATGTCATCCTTCGAATACCTCGCCTTTTCCCTCCCCAACTCTATCACTGCACTACTTCTCTATACCGCCCCCCAAAGCCCCACCCTTTTTTATTTCTTACTTTGTTTATTGGAGTTTTTCATTGCAATATGAAATGAGCATAATGTCAAACTGTACACACATATGCCAGACGTATTGCACATATCTACATATAAGTAGTCAAAATATAGGTCTGTTGAATGTAAACAATATACATATTGCACAAAGATACGTATAAGTAGTCAAAATATAGGTCTGTTGAATGTAAACGATATACAGGGGGCCTGGACAACATCGGCCGGTTTTGGCAGTGCTGCCTCAAAAACTGGGAGGCTTGACTACCAGTCTTCACCGACTGTCGTCAGCCACTGACACGGGCGAGGTTCAGGAGCCTCACAACTATCAGATACAGTCAGGAAGGCAGCAACCTGCGGAAGCAGTACACGGTAACCTGAGGGACCCAGTACGGCTGATTTTCAGCCCTTTTTAAGGTGGTTTGAGAGACCCCACTCCTGAAAATATCCAACTGGCTAAAGAGGGAAAACTCAAGGTGTACCAAGACCAGGAGAAGAGCTCTTTGCACTGCATGGAAACAAGTATGGAAATGTTAACGTTTGAGAGACCCCACGCCTGAAAATAGCCAACTGGCTAAAGAGGGAAAACTCAAGGTGTGCCAAGACCAGGAGAAGAGCTCTTTGCACTGCATGGAAACAAGTATGGAGGATGCCTTAAGAGACATTTTCCTTGCTGTGCAAGAGGGCACAACCTTCCCAAGCACCACACAGAGAAATGTCACAAAAGGAGACATTGTCTGGTTGGCCGACCAAAATGCACTGAGAGGCCAATTCAAGCTTGGCAGAGTTGTCAGTACCAATCCAGACAGCAAAGGCATCATAAGGGACGTCTATGTCAGGGTTTTCCCAAGCTACCATGTTCCCCTGACAAAAGCTCTAAAAACTAAAACAAGCCACCAGACCCCTACTGGCAAAAGAGAGAAGTTCCAAGCCACTATCCTTCACAGGGACGTCAGGCGGCTGGTTGTCTTGCTACCTGCTGAAAAACAGAGTCAAATCAAGTAGTCGCTGTGACACTTCAACTTGATCAAGAACCACCAAGTTTGCCTTTGAAGCTGGCGATCTCCCCAATGGTCCATGGAGATCGAGTGGGAGGAGTGGGAGGTGTCAAGTCAAACTAAATCTCCCAACCTCCTGAACCCACACATGCAGGGGCGGACCTTCCTACAGGCGATATAGGCGGTCGCCTAGAGCCACCCAGAGGGCGCCCCCCTCTATATCTGCAACCATTATTTTTACATAAAAAAAAATCTAACATAAGGGAAAATGAGCCAAAAATCTAAAACGGTCTGAGCCTCAGCTTTAGGTGTTCACAGTCAGAACATGCTAGAGCGCTGTGCATTGATGGGTATCGGTCAAGTGTTTATAGAATTGAGCGTTGAGGAAAGAAAGACTAACGTTAGAGAACTATGAAGAGGCAAAAGCCATCCGGCCATCCAGTTTAAAAAGAGAAGAAAAGAAAAGAAGAAGACGAGAAACGTGCCAAGGTGAAAGGTATGCAATTTTGTACAACTTCCAAGACCTGCCACACCAAGAGCTGATGAAGCAAGCAGAGGCACTTGTACACACCTTAAACCATGGAGGGCAATCTGATTTGGATGGGAAGGAGCTGGCTCAGGAGTTGGACAATTTGATGTGATTGATGACTTTGCAGCGAGGAAGGCCAGAAGGATTGCACTGTAAATGGAAACCAGTAGGAGCTACAGGCTAACCTTGAAGTGTGATGATAGGGAGTGGAATGTAAATAGTTCTTTAGACAAAGTGAATTTGTAATTTTTATTTATTCGTTTGTTTATTTAGCATATTATATTTTGATTATATATGTGTAACATATTTTACAATACATAATTTTCTTTTAAAGCAAATTTGCACATTATTTTATTGTTTGTTATTATTATTATTATTATTATTGTGTGTTAGCTAAATTGTTTTTGTTTTAATTCTTTAGTGTGCATTTTACATTTATTAACCTCCAAGTTGTGATTGACAGCGTGATGAGGACATGTCCTCACTATTAAATAGGCTCATTTTGTAGCCAAGCAGTAATTGATTGAAAGCACTTGTGTTTTTATTCTCAGTTGCAGAGTTTCACCTAATGCTGACAAGTTATCTACTGTATCTTTATGTTTGTTACTCATATTATTATTATTCCTCCCTCCAGACCCCCCACTCCCTGTGTGTAAAGAGGAGGAGTCAGTACTCCTACAGATCAAAGCGGAACAGGAGGAACTCTGGACCAGTCAGGAGGGAGAGCAAATTCCCTAGTTAGTTATCTGCCCTCAAGAACACTACGGTCATCCACTACAGGTTTATTAGACACACCCAGAAACCAAAAGAGGATCAGAAGTATGGCATTTGCCAACTATGCCCCAAAACTATGGAACACACTACCAACACACATCAGGAACGCCAGCTCCATACACATTTTTAAAGGAAAATTAAAAACGTACCTATACAGTCTAGCTTACAAATAGTGTACCATGCCTTAGGGAAAGCGAGTATCTTATTGAAATGTTTTTATTATTATGTTTTTATTTTATGTATTGATCTTTTACTGAAATGTTATTTTACTGTGCTTTGCCTATTGCCGTACTTTTATTACTGTTGTCTTATTAATGTGATGCTTTATATATGCGTATGTTTGTGTACAGCACTTTGAGCTGCATGACATGTATGAAAGGTGCTTTATAAATAAATACTTATTTACTTACTTACTTACTAAACACTCGCTCTCTCTCCAATAAATCACCTCTGAAGTGATTACTGGGGAGGTGGTGAGGGAACACACAGTACCCATCCGATGAATTTTCAACGCTGAGCGAGTCGGTCTACAGCGGCGCCGTCAGATCCAGGGTGGAGGTGACAGAGAACCACCTCAAAGTTTTCAAACAGTTAGGTCTGTTATGGCCAGAGCCAGAGCTGCTGTAATGCCTCTCATCCCAGCTACCATTGGTGATGTAAGTGTAACGGAGGTACCGCATGTCTATCCACAGTCACGAGGGACTTGTATAGTGAAGTGGCTGTGGACGTTAAGCGGTACTGCAAGTAAACTCACTCCCCAGAGGCATCCAGACCCAGTACTTAGAAGTGAATTCACCTCTTGGTACAGTGGTCTGTGATGCCGCCCGTGGCGCGGGAGACCAGGGTTCAACTCCCACTCAGGGCGATCCCTTAACAGGGGTCGAATCGAAACAAAACACAATGCAGAGCGAGATCACACCGGCCACATAAGGATCGAAGGTCCATGGGCTGAGACATGGGGCAGAGACCACTTCCTGTTGCACCAAGATTGCAGTGTTTGCCACAGACGGCAACCTGAGACAGCTGCAACACTGCAGGACATTGTACATGGATGCTACATTCAAGTTGTGCCCACACCCCTACAACCAAGTCTTCACTATAATGGGGGACATTCATGGCTTCATTGTCCCCCTTGTACATGTCCTCATGGAGCACCGCACAACTGGACACTACCGCCAAGTGTTCCAGTCTGTCAAAACTGCAATAAGGAGAATCACCCACCACCGTTGGTATCCCTGTAATCGTAATGAAATACATTTTAACCTATCAATGGGCATATTAGCTGGGGGGAGGCGGGCTTTGAGGTCTGTCTTCCAGGTAGTCGAGTAGTCGGCACTTGTTTCCCATCAACTTCTAAGTACCGGTAACTGCGATTAAGAGGATGGCTGCGCCTGCGCCTGCTGGAAATATCCTCCCGGTGGCTCCGGTGGTGGTGGTGGTGGGTCCGGCGGCGGTGGGTCCATGGAGAATGAGGAGAATGGGGAGATTGTTGCATGGCGTCATTGGCGTCTACAGGCGTCCCGGCTGGTGCCACCGGATCTTCAACCAGCGATACCGGCGTAACCGCAGCCGGGCCGCCCACCGCCACCCCAAGGGTGCCCGGCGCCGCAGCAGGGCCGCACGGCTGAGCGTCCACCATTAGAGGGCACCGGTCGCCTGCACCGTGGATGGCCGGCAAATAAAACAACACCAAGATAATTTTTCCGACTACGCCATCATTTGTGTGACTTTGGAGGGGAGAGGAAAGTCAGTGCATGACCTTGAGCATGCACTGAAAACTGCTCTTGAAATGGAGTTGCCACAGGCCAGAATCGGAGGATGCTACTTCCATTTCAACCAAGCCTTGTGGAAGAGGGTGCAAGGACTTGGATTGGCCGGTCCATTCCGGAATGACCATCAACTGGCAGCAGTCATCCGCAAGGTGATGGCTGTCAAGTCAAACTAGATCTCCCAACCTCCTGAACCCACACATGACCCAGTCATGGCATCCCCCCCCCCCGTCCTATCCCAGATTTCCTGTCCTATCCAATAAAGCAGAAATGCCATAAAATAGGGCCTCCCTAAGGTGACTGATGCCCAAGTACTTTGGACACACATCATGGCCATCCTCCAGCTCAACGATATCGAAGATAAAGATAGGATAGAACTGTCAACTAGACGGGGCAACATTTTCTTACCCTACTGTGGACCTGCAAAGCTGTAATCTGGAGAACGGATCCACCAAAGCAATTAACTCGCAGACAACGCAAGGTTTGTGAGGCAAGAAGGAAGCAGATCCTAGGCTTCTGTGAGGTTATATACCAAGGGGCAACGTGTCCTATGCCTTCTCAACGTGGCGTTGAGTGTGAGAAGGGTATAAAGCCGCTTTGAAAACTGCACTGGCAGTGGGGAAGGAATGAAACAGAACTATAGCTGTGGCTGATTAACATTATTTGAAAAAAAGAAAGAAAAAGAGAGAGAAATCCTAAATCACACAACTCGACGATGCAGCCGGTGCGGAGAAGAGAAGGGAACAATGAAAACACTTTCTGCTGGTAAAGTTCATTCTGGTTTTTCCCGAATACAAAATGAACACTTAAAAACGGTGTGAAGTGGCCGTCATTTAAACCGCGAGAGCGTAACATACTCATCATGCCCGCCGCGCGTCGCTGTTCACTATCATAATAATAACTAAAAAAAGAAAATGTCTTTACCGTTTATCATATAAAAGCTTTTTAGGCTGAATCTTCTTACTTAATCCTATGCGTACAGTCAGTGCCGACTGCATCATGTAGAGAAACCAACACTTTTTCTGTGTTTTTGTTTGTACAATAAAAGATAAAATGTGCATTAGGTACGCTTGTACATGACATTGTACAATATTTACATACAATTCTTAATAGCATGAAATTCTCAGTATTATCTATATACATATTGAAAATGTATCAGAAATATTTGGACTGTCTATTTTCTTAAATATGTAAGGTATGCTTGTAATCATTTTTTTTGTGTTTCTTTTTACTATCTTATACTAGAAAAAAATAGTTATTCAGTGAGCTGTAGACAAATTGCAACTGTTGATTTCTTTTTTTCTTCTACAGTTAAAACTGTATTTCGTTGATTGGCTTATCCAGCACCTTCTACGTCAGTCAAGTCGAGCTGAAATCATGGAACGATAAATGTACCACTATTCACGTTGTGTGTGTGTGGCGCCCGGGCGTGTTTCTAAACGTCCCCCACCGTGGTCAAGGCTGTTGTAGTGAACGTTGTTCTGAGGCTCTCGGAGGCCAACACACATTCACTGTTATCTGGAGATCTTCCTCCTCTTGGGCAGTTTGACCTGGCGGTCCCTCGAGGGGATCTGATGAACCTGATGGGGGGGGGGGGAGGGAAGAGAAGACGTTATTTTATCAAATCTTTTTATTTTCTTACACATAAAACATGACACAATACAGTAATAATAATAATAATAATAATAATAATAATAATAATAATAATAATAATAATAATAATAATAATAATAATGACAATAATAGTAATAATAATAACAATAATGACAATAGAAATAATACAAATTATAAATACAGAACATAAAAATCTAATTATATTATCACAGACACCACAAAAGACAATTCCTCCCCCACCCCAGGACCCCCCAAGATCAACACCCGACCCCTCCTCGCCGCTAGATCATGGCCTTTACTTTCTCGGCCGCTGAAGCCCGCTAAATACTTTTTGAAAGAGTGGGCACTGGGTGGTGACAGAACCCATCTGAGAAGTCATTCTTGGAAAAGGGAAAAAAATAAATACTTGTCTGTGATTGTACGAACCATCGAACCATCACATCACTCTGACCAATCAGATCAACGATCCATTTACATGTAGTCATTAGCTGACGCTTTTATCCAAAGCGACTTACAAGTTCTGTACGACAAGTCAGCAGGAAGGGCACAACTCTGGCAGCAGACGGTACAAAGGTTAGTCGTTTTTCTCATGAATGAACAACACAACGTAGCAGGAGAGCGCTGGAGAGGTAGCTAGCTATGTATTTAGTCGGTAGATGGTTCTTGCCGTCTTTGTAAGGAATACAAATGGCAAAAAATAAATTTGATTCAAAGAAGGTAACAAATGTCACACCTAAACTATGCCTGTGCCGCCAACGGTTCATCACAGGACGCCGTTTGGTACAAATCACTGTGGTTCGGCCACAAGCACATAACTTGAAACCTGATAAGCTGCCTGGTAAGGTAGGTAGTCCACTCCCCTTGGTACTATTATCATTATATTATTGAGACGATTGGACAGTTGAGAGGGAAACACATGAGACCTGGTGGGAGTGGAGACCAGGCCAGCAGGGGTACTGGTTCCAGAGGTGGGAGTGGAGACCAGGCCAGCAGGGGTACTGGTTCCAGAGGTGGGAGTAGACACCAGACCAGCAGGGGTACTAGTTCCAGAGGTGGGAGTAGACACCAGGCCAGCAGGGGTACTGGTTCCAGAGGTGGGAGTAGACACCAGACCAGCAGGGGTACTGGTTCCAGAGGTGGGAGTAGACACCAGACCAGCAGAGGTACTGGTTCCAGAGGTGGGAGTAGACACCAGACCAGCAGGGGTACTGGTTCCAGAGGTGGGAGTAGACACCAGACCAGCAGGGGTACTGGTTCCAGAGGTGGGAGTGGAGACCAGGCCAGCAGGGGTACTGGTTCCAGAGGTGGGAGTAGACACCAGACCAGCAGGGGTACTGGTTCCAGAGGTGGGAGTAGACACCAGACCAGCAGGGGTACTGGTTCCAGAGGTGGGAGTGGAGACCAGGCCAGCAGGGGTACTGGTTCCAGAGGTGGGAGTAGACACCAGACCAGCAGAGGTACTGGTTCCAGAGGTGGGAGTGGAGACCAGGCCAGCAGGGGTACTGGTTCCAGAGGTGGGAGTAGACACCAGACCAGCAGAGGTACTGGTTCCAGAGGTGGGAGTAGACACCAGACCAGCAGGGGTACTGGTTCCAGACACCAGACCAGCAGGGTACTGGTTCCAGAGGTGGGAGTAGACACCAGACCAGCAGGGGTACTGGTTCCAGACACCAGACCAGCAGGGGTACTGGTTCCAGAGGAGTGGAGCAGGGTTTCCGTTAGAAAATATTGGGGCCGGTCTCCGTGTCCTGGAAGATTTCAATCTCCCGGACAAATGTGAGAAATTCCGGTCAGTTTATTGAGCTTAAAAACAATTGATAGGCAGGCTATATAAACAATGACATCCTCAAGGCATGTAGATTTATAATATTTTAACTAAAACTAGGCTACTTTTGCGTATACAGTCATTAATATATTCCAAATAAAATAAGTCCCTCGAGACTCCGTGCTGCTGCTGACTTGAAATCAAATAGGTGTCTGTGGGCAGTCGGCCCGACATTAAACAGCAGTCTGTTATAATCACATTTTTATGAGCTAACGAATTCCGTTATATTGGACATTTGTATTAATTATATCAAGCGAAGAACTGAGAAATTTGGCAGAGAGAGACGGCAACATTATCGTGGGGTTCAACGTTGCGTGATCGCTGAAACCAATGACAATCTCCGCCTCCCAACGCAGCGATAAACTAATCCCAATAGTATGCAACTGCAGAGCCGCAGAGCCAGCGGCGCTATCAGGTCCGGTCTGGGGACCGCTCAGCAGCGCCACCCACCCAATGGCTGAATTGCCAATGGCTGAATTGGAGTATTGCACTGTGCGGGCACAACTGTGAGCTCTGCGGCTCTGCAGTTGCATGCTTCTCGCTAATCCAGCATCAAGATCCCGCCCCGCCATTCTCATCAGCAAACCACAGGTCGCGAGGGAATTATTTTCACAGGACATTATGACCGGAGATATTTAAATATGTCGGACTTCAACAGATTTCCCCGGTAAAAAAACGGTAATTACCGGACAACGGAAACCCTGGAGTGGAGACCAGACCAGCAGGGGTACTGGTTCCAGAGGTGGGAGTGGAGACCAGGCCAGCAGGGGTACTGGTTCCAGAGGTGGGAGTGGAGACCAGACCAGCAGGGGTACTGGTTCCAGAGGTGGGAGTGGAGACCAGACCAGCAGGGGTACTGGTTCCAGAGGTGGGAGTGGAGACCAGACCAGCAGGGGTACTGGTTCCAGAGGTGGGAGTGGAGACCAGACCAGCAGGGGTACTGGTTCCAGAGGTGGGAGTAGACACCAGACCAGCAGGGGTACTGGTTCCAGAGGTGGGAGTAGACACCAGACCAGCAGGGGTACTGGTTCCAGAGGTGGGAGTAGACACCAGACCAGCAGGGGTACTGGTTCCAGAGGTGGGAGTGGACACCAGACCAGCAGGGGTACTGGTTCCAGAGGTGGGAGTAGACACCAGACCAGCAGGGGTACTGGTTCCAGAGGTGGGAGTAGACACCAGACCAGCAGGGGTACTGGTTCCAGAGGTGGGAGTAGACACCAGACCAGCAGGGGTACTGGTTCCAAAGGTGGGGGTCTCTTAACCCTTGTGTGGTGTTCGCGTTCTTGTTACTCACCCAATGTCCGCGGGTCTGGTGGACCCAAAACATTACTGGGATTTTTTAAAACAATAAAGCCATAACAATTCATATAAAAACATCTGTAGATATTAGGCCTGTCCCCGACTAAGGATTTGTATAGTTCAGTTCAGTTATTTTTTATTTCGGGTTTTGGACACATAACAATGGTCATTCCATAAATCGTCAACGTTTTACCAGCTGCTATTGCAGCATTGTCCAATTGTCCGAAAAGGGCTAGGGAGAAGCACTAGGCTTGTCGGGCCCTACCCCTGAAGACTTATGTTTTTTTTCTTCTTTTTTTACATACATACATACCGTAGTACATACATATAGTACACATTACAGTACAGACATATAGTACACATTACAATACACATTACAGTATAGTATACCTGCAGTATAGAATAGTATATAGTACATAATAGTGTATACAACACATATAATGTGATATGAGATATAGTACATGATATATACAATATAATATAGTACCATAATATAATAGTATATAGTGTAAATATATTTTAATATAATATACAAATTATATTTAGTTGACTTGGATTGGCAGAATTCTTTTTTGGGGGGGGGGGGGGTCATTCCATTTGGGCTGTGGGGGTGCTTAATGTCTGAAGAAGTCGACTGAAGGCTTCTTGTCCTCTGCGAAAGCATGCAATTGGTCCACTGATGGATACATCTTGATATGTCTAGTGTGTGAAATCCTCTTTCAGTGCCTCTGTGCCTGTTTTCTTAGGCAGTTAGCCTCGCTGGTATGTGCGCCCTCTTTGCTTTTGGAAAGAATGATTAAAAAATATATTATAATAATAATATATATATTTTTTTGTGTGCATTTGACTAAGAAGTTGGCAGGCGACTACGGCTCCTTTCGATCGATTAATCGACTATTTGACTAATCGGGGTCAGCCCTAGTAGATAGATACTATACCGGTATCTATATCTGTACATATCCCTTACTAATTACACTGCTGACCAGTGTGACTTACTACCATAGTGTCTTTATACCTGTATCACTGTACATATTAATACTACAACTCTGTACATACATCTGGTTAGCACTATATCCTTGTATCAGATTTGACTATTGAGAAAACGCTCAAATACCAATTCCGTGTTTAGCCTGGTATCAGCCTGGTATCAGCCTGGTAACCGATACTGGTATAGGTATCCGTTGTATCCCTAGTTGTCAACAGCTCAACAAAAAAACACTGTCACTATATCAGGACATGAAAGTCACTCTTTGGTCAATCACATATATCCAATTTCACCAGTCAATAAATTCCTTAGCTGCCAAGAATTGTTTTTAGAATAGACCCAGACCGATTGAACACAAGTGGGCTACGTGCTAAAGTGTCAAGTGGAAACGGTACACCGACCACAGCCAAGAGGCTCCAGGACAAGCAGCTGGCCTGCGTTTAGTTCAAACCCTGTACTATAAATCAGAGCCCTTATATAATGAAGCAAAGGATAGATAATAATGAATAATGTTGTCACACAACCTACTAGTCACGCCAGGCATGTGACTAGTAGGTGCCGTAGGAACGGTTTTATTGACCTTAATGTGACGAGGCTGTGTGCTGAGCAAGCTGGATATCCACACACTCAGTCCCACATTAGTGATCCATCAAGGGGTCGCCGGGATTCAATTCCCTGCCCCGACGCTCTCTCTCATCCGTCTTCCCTCTGTCCGCTACCCTCCGAAGCCCACGTCATTTGCATTCCGCAAATTTATATTTTGGAAGGAATTATGTTCAGTCTAGTTCATTAAAAAAAAAGGATACCTCTTAACCTCGATTGACCATGTACCGGGCTGAGATGTATTTAAAGTCACAAATAGATCAATACAGTCCGTATTAAGTGATGTTGCGTTTCTTTTTCAAATGTAGCCAAGAGTAAAGACCCTAACCCTATCAAAACAGCAGTCAAAGTGTATTTTCAGCACTACGTTTGTTTACCAATGATTTTAAGTGTTATTAGCTAAATATGAGCTTGTAAAAATCTCTGTGCATTGCACCATAAAACGGACGATTTAGACGCGAGGACAGGAAGCCGTCATGAAATCGTTCTAGTCCTAAGAAAGAGGAGACCCAGGGCTTTCGATAAACATTTGTCTAAATTTCATAAGACTACACTACCCAGCTCACACCAGCCACATACAAACGTAGTCTAACCATTTTTCTTTTACAGATATTGATGTGAAAATCGTGTTTATATCTCACGGGACAAACCTCAACGTTATTGCCATAAAATACAACGTATATTTTTTCTTTACCTTTCTGTGAATGTCTAGGGAAAAAAATTGTCGCAATCCGGTAAGAAATGGCGGAGCTATGGACATTATACAAAAGTAACTATTTCCTTCGGGGTCTTTGCTGCCCTGTAACAGGCGCCTGGTGGTACTAAATCCAGATTTAAATCCTCAGCTATTGGAAAGAGGAGATTTGGGCCGATCCATAGATGTACAGTATGACTTGGCCATATTAAAGTAATTTATAGGCCTGATATTTTATATTCATATTTCAAATTACATGTGTCCGGATGGCAAAATTCAGTACTGTATCTACAACAAAAAAAAAAATGTAAATCATCTGCCTTTTGTTCATTTGCTTAGCTCAGTTTTTCACTTTTGATAGATTTTTCACCTTTGGTCAATGTTAGAATGTTTCCATCACAGTCAATGATGAAAAAATAATAATAATAATAATTTATATTCTCCTTTGTTTCATCACAATTTACTCAAGCCTAGTAACAGACACAATATTTCTGACACTGGCAATACATTCCATGAGATCCATTAGATGTCCCTAGATACCAATAACATGCAAATGGTCCTTGTAGAAGTGGAGCAATCTTCCATTTACTTAGGTATGTATTTTAAGGCGGATTTTCAGAAAATAGGGCTTAACAGGTTAACACTTTGGTTGCCTAAGGTTAAATTAATGATATACCATAGATTGCCAGCGCTATTTGTCTATGGAGAAAGTCCCCTTCTTTGCAGGGCTATAACTTTTTAAATTCTATTGCTACATTGCCATTATTAGGGCCCATTCAAAGTCCTATATGTATTGTTCATTGTGTAGCAACGTTAAACTTTTTCATTCACATATTCATAGTAAAGTATGGTCTAATGTATAAGTATGTTTTCATCTCTTTCTGCAGCTTTCTCCAGAATGTGATATATAGCCCCAAATGCATTATATTGATGATGAAATACAGTTTGATGGCAATCAGCGCGATATAAAAAATTCCAACTAGACGTACTTCTAGAAGTTACTACACGTCATCTGATGTTGACCGGATGGGCGAGGGGGCGTTTATAATTCCGTGGGCAGCGTTATACCAATCATCTAATGTGGGTCAAATGTTGATAATATCAGTTATTATCGAAGACGGTAACGTTACACGCTGAAACTCACCCCAGTCTCCGCGCGCCGTTGGGCGATCATCGTCGAGTAGAAATTTTATCATTATGGGATATATTATTACCCGGTCCATCTCCAGCTTGTATAATGGTATATACGTCCAAATCATGTTGTTTATCGAGTTATTGGCAATCGATCGCTATGTAGTGTGACGAGCTAGAGTGCCGGAACCTATCCCGAGTGGCCGGAAGCAATACGGACATCTAGCACAACCTCTACTGCGCTTCCTGTTAAGCGGTTGCGCGATCGGCCACCAGATGGCGCTCCTGAACCGCCAGAGAGCTCAGTGGGTCCTGCTGGTGTATCTCAGGCCAGCGGAGGGACATTATGAATCCGATCGCAGATTTTTGAAATATTGATATAAAGACGACGTACAGCGTCCCCCGGCAACTTTAGCATGGCCAGCAAAGACGTCTAAAGACGGCTCCCGGCAGTCAAAGTGTTAAGGGGTTAACTGACATGTTGTCAATTGTCTTCTGCTTCATGTATTACATACCTTGCCATTTTACTTGGTGTGTTTAAATTATTTCCCATACATCTGTGATGTATGTATCGTCTAATAATAATAATAATAATAACTTTGTTTTATATAGCGCCTTTCATAAGACCCAAGGTCGCTTTACATAGGGGGGAAGAACTAACAAAAATAACAAACATGGTGGACAGTCACAACATTCAAAGTGGGAAATTATGGGTTAAAGGCCAAGTTGAAGAGGTGGGTTTTGAGGAGTTTTTTGAATGAGTCCAGAGTTGGGGCATTGCAGAGTTCTGCGGGGAGCGAGTTCCAGAGGGTGGGAGCTGCCACGCTGAAAGCTCTGTCCCCGAAGGTCCGCAGTCTGGTTCAGGGAATGGAGAGCTGACCAGTGTCTGAGGATCGCAGGGACCGTGACTGAGTGTGGGGGTGGTCAGTGAGGTACTGAGGTGCCAGAACATGGAGGGACTTGTAAGTGAGCAGAAGGGTTTTTTATGTGATGCGGGATTTGATGGGGAGCCAGTGGAGGTGGATGAGGGTGGGGCAGCTGAGTTTTGAACATACTGGAGCCTGTCCAGGGTTTTGCTTGGAACCCCGTACAGGACCCCGTTGCAGTAGTCCAGGCGGGAGGTGACGAAAGCATGGATGAGGTCTGTGTCCAATAGTCTTATCCGGATTGTTCTTTTTGGTTTATTTATTTATTTTTGTCCCCTTTTCCCTGTAACCCTTCGAGAGGGTCCTTTTGTCCTCTCGCAGGCTGTCATTGTAAATAAATACGAATTTATTCTTAACTGGTGAAATAAAGGTTACCATTTATAAAAATAAAGGATATACTTGTGGTTTCACTTTGGTTTTAGCGGTAGCTACTAGCTAACATTTGTCTACATGGAGGGGATAAAGGAAATACTGGCAGGCAGTGTAGAAAAACACAAACAGTTGGGAGCATGAATTGGTGGATCGCTGTGTCAATCATTATTTTTGCCGACAGGCAACTGGGAAACAGTTCTACATATTTATTCAGTAGTAGCATGTTAGATGCATTTGACCCGTTGCGGGAAAAAAAAACAGCACAGACTTATTTCGGGTCGCAAAATAGGCGCACTTTGTAGCCCTACTCTGCTGTAATGTCTACACGGGACTTTCAAAATAAGAGTATCACAATAAATATGAATCGATCTTTTAATGTTGCATCGATCCTATTGGATCATTGATAATAGATCGATCTGGATCGATGTATCGTCCAAACGCTAAGAGAGGCTACAGGAGTCTTCTGAGCCGACGGGGAGGGGAGGGAGGGAGAGAGAGAGAACATAACGGAGTTGTAAATACTCACTGTGCCCGACATCTTATCCAACTCGCTCATCGCCTCGTGTATAGCAGCTTCCAAATGATTATTTAATCTCCCCGCTCTGCTGGAGAACACAAGAGGAAATATAGGAAATCAACTACTGCAAACATGCCATCAGCGTAGTACATCATCTGCTTTTCACCTTCTCTTTTTGTATTGGTTTAAAGGTGGGTGAGTAAGACATTTTAAAGGAACACGCCAACATTTTGGGAAATTAGCTTATTGTCTTCTCCAGAGAGAGACAAGAAGATAGATACCAGTTTCCTCTCTGTGTGTTCAGTAGAAAGCTATCTGGCTGCACGTTAGCCTAGCTTAGCACAATGAATGGAAGCGGACAGTGCTGGTTAGCCTTCGGGAGAGGTGTTTGTTGGACAATGCCTAGGCTAACCGGCACTGTCAGCTTCCATTCATTATGCTAAGCTAGGCTAACGTGCAGACAGATAGCTTTCTACTGAACGTACTGGTATCCATCTTCTTGTCTTTCTCTGGAGAAGACGATAAGCTAATTTCCCAAAATGTTGGCATGTTCCTTTAAGGTGGGTGAGTAAGACATTTTAACTGAGGATGAACTTACTTTCGGTTCCTTTTCGCGGCTCGGTCAAGCGCCTCCAGGTCGTGAGTTAGTGTTTTAAGTTTCTCTGGCTCCACCTGGTGGATACAGACGTAAAATAAATTTTTTTGAGTAATCCTGACTAATCCCAGAAAACTATGCTATGCAGCAATACGTGCATTTCACTCAAAACCTTGGCGTTTCTCGCCTGTATCAACAATCAATGTTTCTATGCTTTGATCGTCACCAACGGAATACGTTACACACACACATTACACACATACGCTCGGATCGCAGTGAATGGATTCTTGGATCAACACAAGATTGATACCATATAGCCCTTACCTTGACTCCAAAAAGAATATTCCAATTATCTGATCGCCATTCCAAGTATTGATGTCGATCGTGTTGCCAACATAATCCTTCACGTCTGGTCAATGTTAGCATGGTGTTATTCACGTCAAAGATGGGATTTCTTTAAAAATTTATAATCATTTATATTCTCCTTTGGTTCATTACAATTTACTCAGGCATAGTAACAGACAATATTTCTGACACTGTGAATACATTCCCTGAGGTCCATAGATGTCCCTAGATACCAAGAACCTGCAAATGGACCTTGTAGAAGTGGAGCAATCTTCCATTTACTTGGGTATGTACTTTTAGGTGAATTTTCTGAAAATATGGCTCCGGGCTTAAGATTCATCCATGTAAGTTAGTCTGTAGACGACCAGACACCTGTCCCCTCACCTTGGTCTGCTCTCGGAGCTGCAGGGCAGCGCTGTGCATCTGCTCCTCTCCGGCCAGCTTGGCCGGCCAGGAGGGGAAGCCCTTCAGTGGACCCCAGACCAGCTCTCCCATGTTGAAGCTCCGGGGCCGGTAGTGGAGCAGATCAGAGGAGGGAGAGTCGGGCTGCCGCAGGTCCTCCTCGCTGCTCAGGCTCTTGGTGTCCGACGGGCTGGGAGCCATGCCGCTGAAGTGGCCGTTGTAGTGGCTGTAGTCCCTGGCCGTGGCCAGGGGCCCCTCCAGGCTGGTGGAGGAGCTGGGCGACTGGTCGTCCCCGGTCAGCTCCTGCCTCGAGGGACCCAGTACGTCTCCGTAACCCCGCGCCGCGAAGTGCAACGGGGCGGCGCCATTGATGTGGGCGCAGCGCTCCGCCGTCTGGTCCAGTCGCTCTTTGTAGTTGATGGGCGTCCGGCAGGTGTTGAAGCGGTAACTGTCGTCCAGGAAAGACTTGTCCGGGGCCATGGCCAGGCCGTGGCCGCCGTCAGCGGGGCAGGGCGGCGCGGGGGCCAGGCTGGCGGGTCTCTCCATACAAGGACTACTCCTCATCTGGGTGGAGCACTCCAGGAACTCCTCTCCGCCCCAGGAGTGGTTGCTGTGGCCGTCGAACCCGCCGCTGTGCTGCGTCTCCCCGTCCCACTGCGCCCTGGGCGTGCCCCTGCCGGAAGAGCGGAAGTAGTCGTGGGCCTCCGGGCCGTCGGGGGTCCTCCTGCCCTGCTCCGGGTTCTTCTGAGCACGAACCGGTCTGGCCTGCCTGGGTCTGGGTTGTTGGGACGAGGTCTCCCCTTCCTGGTGGCCGTGGACGACCGCGTTGGCGACGTGGGGGAGGCTGACGGGTTCCCCTATGGAGGCAGCGAAGGCACTCATGGCGCTGAGGGCGGTCACCGGGCTGGCCTGCGTGGTGCCGCTCACGGTGGTGGTGATGGTTACATGCATGCCCTTGCTGGCGGCATCTACCACCGCTCGGTAGATGGCGTCCACAGACTCCGGCCCGCCGCCGGGGAGCCTGTCTGGGCCGTGCGTCCCTGCCGGCTGCCCCTCGGCCTGGCTCTGCAGCTCCCGATGTTGGCCTTCCCCGAACTGGGGATGGGACAGCATGCCGTGCTGCTGAGAGCAAGAAGACCACACCCAAGTCAGGAAACACACTCTTTAAGAACCATGGTACCATGCAACCGTGTAGAGACCATTTCAATGACAAAGTAACAACATTGTTGCACCAGTAAAACATCCAGACCAGAGCAAAACATTTAAACATGAAAACATCCGACGATAAGCGCATGTACCGCTAAATTAAGCACAGAGTGTCAGTATTGTCAACTGTTTATATTGGTTTTATTCTCGGTTACCTCAAGTTAGGTCTGTTGTTCCCAGACTGTTTCCTTGGGTAATTGGAAACATTTAGGCAAACATTTTGAAAATGGCCAAATGCATTAACACATTGAGTGCCAGCCACGAGAAATCTCGTTATTTCATGCTATGCGTTGAGTGCCAGGGACGAGAAATCTCGTTATTTAATCGTTATTGCTTTTTTTAGCGATATCCATTCATTTTTCATCAATCTAGCCTCACGTTATCATTGGGACTGTCTATGAGCTCGAACAGGGAAAATACCGCCCCCTATCGTCTCCCGGATAGTAATGCACCTATTGGATTGGACTCAATGGAAATGGATGAGAAATTTTTTATTTGAAAACTATTCATAAATCAGCCGGAAAATGACAACGTGTTGTGTGTATTCCAGTAAAGAGCTATTATCACGGAATCTTTTTTTCTTTCTAGACATTTTCAAAAACGTTCCTTTTTCAAAACGGTATAAAACGGAAATGTACAGATGAAAAAACAATCCGTTTCGTACATATTGACTGCAAGCAAGTCATTGATAAGCGACGGGCGTATTAGACACATAGCCATAATATAGAATATAGAAATAGCTCCGCGAAAATCATGAAATATCGGAAAATCAGTCTCAAACGGCTGGCATTCAAGCGATAAATCGTGCGCCCCCTGCTGGCACTCAAAGTGTTAAAAGAACACACCAACATTTTGGGAAATTAGCTTTGAATGAATGGAAGCAGACATGGCCGGTTAGCCTTGGGTAATTGGAAATATTTAGGTCAAACTATTTGAAAATGGCCAAATGCATTAAGTGTTTAAAAAAATACCACACCATCTATTATTTTTTTTCTTTTCCTAAGTGGTCTCCTTTCATTCTAACATTAAACTTGAGATTCCTCTCAGTGTTCCGATGTGAATCTATTGGGTCTTTAAATAAGTCAACCGACCTGATAGTTCTGGTAGAGGCAGGCCATGGAGTTGGCGCCGCTACCATCGGCGTAGGAGTTGTCTGCGAAGTGCTGTTGGCCCTGGTGGTACGCCGGGTGGCCGGCCATGGACTGGTGCAGCATGCCGGGGTGGAGCGGCTGCTGTTGGTACATCGGACCGCCGCCGCCGGTGAGGTGGTGCGGCAGGCCGTTCATACCGCAGCTCAGAGACGACGGGTGTCCTGGCGGATTAACAAGGGTAGTGTTATTAAACTGGCAAGTTACAGGGAAAGCACAAAGACAAATGTTATATATGTACGGTACTCGGGAATAGGGACAAGGCTCAGCAAATACTGTCTGATCCTTCGCATTCCGTTCATAGTGAGTTTGACAAGCTTCCATCTGGAAGGCACTATAGAGTTCCCCTAGCCCCCAAAAAATTATTTAAGAAGTCTTTCATTCCACATGCCATTCCTCTGATGAATTCTTAGGTAAAAAAAAAAAAGAAAGAAAGTGCATTCTATTTATTTCTGGGCTTTCTGTATTTTTCACCCATCCCAATTTAGTCATTATGCCAATTCCCTTCCTGGTCGTTGCGCACATTGCCCCACTGTCGGCCTGGGGAGGGTGTAGAACCACCACATGCCTCCTCCGATACATGTGGAGTCGCTAGCCGCTTCTTTTCACCTGACAGCGAGGAGTTTCACTGGGGGAACGTACCGCGTGCGGAAGTTCATGCTATTTTCCCCCAGATCCCCTCCCTGCTGAACAGGCCGACCAGTAGGAGTCGTAGTTTACAACGACCAGGACACATACCCCACCGACTTCCCACCGGCTAACACTGCCAATTGTGTTAGTAGGGACGACTGACCAAGCCGGAGGTACCGCTGACGGCTGGATTAGATCCCAGAGTCTCTGCGGTGGTAGGCGAGTTCTTAGTCCACTGCGCTACCCAGCCGCCTGAATTCTTAGCTTTTAATTGAAACCATGGTACTGGTTAGGTACCTGAAGCTCTGCCTGTGTTTGTGTTGTTGTTTTTCTTTTGTCTATGTATTGGGTTGTTTTGGGCCAATGTCGTTTATGCCTGTATGGTGTTTGAACTGTGTTGTCTTGTTGATTGCAACCATGGTAAAGTCAAAGACACATCATTTTTTTTGATGATCCATTATATTTTATTATTCCATTTTATTATTTGTATTTTTGCACAATCAAGGCGGGCATGGCCACCTACATTTCACTGCATGTCTCGTGTATGTATGTGACAAATAAAACTCTTGAATCGTCCACAAAAGTGGACAAATACAAATATCTATCTATCTATCTACCAGCAACCATCCAGGTACCTCTACCACTCTACCTGCACGACTGAGCTTCCAGGTACCTGTGTACCTACATGACTGAGCTTCCAGGTACCTCTACATCTCTACCTACATGAATGAGCTTCCAGGTACCTCTACCTCTCTACCTACATGACTGAGCTTCCAGGTACCTATACCTACATGACTGAGCTTCCAGGTACCTCTACATCTCTACCTACATGACTGAGCTTCCAGGTACCTGTACCTCTCTACCTACATGACTGAGCTTCCAGATACCTATACCTACATGACTGAGCTTCCAGGTACCTCTACCTCTCTACCTACATGACTGAGCTTCCAGGTACCTATACCTACATGACTGAGCTTCCAGGTACATATACCTACATGACTGAGCTTCCAGGTACCTCTACCTCTCTACCTACATGACTGAGCTTCCAGGTACCTATACCTACATGACTGAGCTTCCAGGTACCTGTACCCCTCTACCTACATGACTGAGCTTCCAGGTACCTGTACCTCTCTACCTACATGACTGAGCTTCCAGGTACCTGTACCCCTCTACCTACATGACTGAGCTTCCAGGTACCTCTACCTCTCCACCTACATGACTGAGCTTCCAGGTACCTCTACCTCTCCACCTACATGACTGAGCTTCCAGGTACCTCTACCTCTCCACCTACATGACTGAGCTTCCAGGTACCTCTACCTCTCTACCTACATGACTGAGCGTCCAGGTAGGGCTGGGCGATATGGAAAAAAATCATATCGCGATAACGATATGATAATGTTATCATATTTCTCGATATCGATAATTATCGAAATTGTTATAAGTATAAAAAAAAAAAAAAAAAAATTTAATTAATTTTTTTACATTTTTTTTTAAACAACAGATGTATGTTTATTTTGCAGCAATTCTTTGTCGTTGCCGCCATCTTTAGTGTTACATCCCCTCACACTCCAGTTCTCAGGCTGCAGCTGGTTTAAAAGCAAAAGTAAACCGGCTTCTCTGCTGGCTGTGGCTCCAGGGGAGTTGAACAGTTCTGGCTCTGCTAGTTTATTTTCCATCTTTTGGCTCTTTTTTGGTGGACAAACCACTTCACATGTGCACCGGTCCGTGACTCGTGACTGGAGTCTAGTTCTGCTAGCACACATAGCCTACTGTGTACAGACAGTTTCAAACTGTATTTTAAATTAGAAAGCAAACAAAATAAATGGACAAGTTTTAAAACTGCCCTGTTGCAGGTCACAAAAAAAAAATTTATTAATTTTTTTTCGTTTTTTTTTATAATTTCGATATTCGATATCGATTATTAAAATATATCGCGATATTTATCATTATCGTTATATCGCCCAGCCCTACGTCCAGGTACCTATACCTACATGACTGAGCTTCCAGGTACCTATACCTCTCTACCTACATGACTGAGGGTGCTTTCTCACTCACCGTTCGGGGTCGAATCAGAGCCGGCTCGCATCAGAAAAGGGTGCGTCTGTCCTAGTGAGAACGCTCCCCCCCCGTCCCCGGGGACGAACCTGGACAGCTGAAATAGGTGGTTCCGGGTGCACGCCAGTGGGAGCGGGGGAGGCTTTTGTATCAACTTGCTGACACACAACGTCGTTACTTGCTTGAATTTTGGGCAGATAAAACCACACAGCAACAACTGGACAATACCCACAAAAACGATATTTATGGGCAATTTGAGAGTTCAGACCTCAACCAAACAAGCATGTGGAGCCTCACAGCTGAGCTCAGTGGATGAAAACATGAAGCCACGTTACAAAGCACAGCACTTCCCTGGCTCGCATTAGGCCTGGCAATTTTGTTTGCCATTGCTATGTCTATACATTGGTTTCTTGTTCGAATGCATTTATTTCTATTAGACCAGTGGTGCCCAACCAGTCGGCCGTGGTCGACCAGTAGATCAATGACATGCAATATAATTGCCACGAGCGATGGGATAATGTTAGCTGCTGAACAGGCTAAGCTAGCTAGCGTTAGCCGTTAGCTTAGCGTTTGCCATTGCTATGTCTACTATACTTTCTTGTTCGAATGCATTTATTTCTATAGACCAGTGGTGTCTCTAATGTTATCTAGCTACTGATAGCTCCCGATATCATCAGTTTGGTGCTGGCTGGCTAACTAACGTGAGCTAACGTTAGCTGCTAGCCACAATGCTATACTGTTATACTGGCATATTCCATTCACGTTAGCATGTAAGCTAACAAAATCGGCGCCGATGAGACTAAACTCTGCTTTTGGTGTTCAATTGTGTTGATGTTAGTTTTGTTTCATCAACAAATGAGAGGCAGAACACACAGTGAATGTATCCGTTTTGTTTATTGCACGTTCTTTGCTGAAAAATAAGTGCTACAGTGGCTATACTAGACTAGCTTAGCGTTAGCCCTGGGAAACGCTCAAAAGCGGACTCTACAACACCATCCATTCGTGAGAAAAGGGGGTGGGTTATATTGACAAGGCTTGACAACAGAGGTTCAAATATAACTTCATATTTATTGGTTATTTGTTTATTTTATATCAGCATCCAGTCTCCACCGCTGTGTTAACACTCTTCCTGTTTACATTTTCGAGCGTGACATCATCGTCTACGGCAAGCGTACACGCTCAAAACGCAAACCGTAAACAGAACCCGGAGCGAACCAAGACTGAAGTGTGTACACAAACTAGAGGGGGGAGAGGGAGGGGGGAAGTTCGCACCCTAACCCGGAATGAGGACGGTACGGACCCGAATGGTGAGTGAGAAAGCACCCTGAGCTTCCAGGTACCTATACCTACATGACTGAGCTTCCAGGTACCTATACCTCTCTACCTACATGACTGAGCTTCCAGGTACCTACTACCTATACCTACATGACTGAGCTTCCAGGTACCTGTACCTCTCTACCTACATGACTGAGCTTCCAGGTACCTATACCTACATGACTGAGCTTCCAGGTACCTCTACCTCTCTACCTACATGACTGAGCTTCCAGGTACCTATACCTACATGACTGAGCTTCCAGGTACCTATACCTCTCTACCTACATGACTGAGCTTCCAGGTACCTATACCTCTCTACCTACATGACTGAGCTTCCAGGTACCTATACCTCTCTACCTACATGACTGAGCTTCCAGGTACCTATACCTACATGACTGAGCTTCCAGGTACATATACCTCTCTACCTACATGACTGAGCTTCCAGGTACATATACCTCTCTACCTACATGACTGAGCTTCCAGGTACCTGTACCTCTCTACCTACATGACTGAGCTTCCAGGTACCTATACCTACATGACTGAGCTTCCAGGTACCTGTACCTCTCTACCCAGGGGGCGAAACTAGAGAGCGCCACCCGCCATTTGCGCTCAGTTTATACGTTTGGCGCCTCCCACTATGAGGTCAGCCCGCCGTGTGGCGGCCAATCAAATGGTCATGTGAAAACCGAAAATCATGATCAAATTCTGAGCGGAGTTCTCACTCGCTGTCTGAGCACAGACACGCAGCGCATTGCTGCTCCTAAACCTCCCCTACCTGTTTCTGTATGCTGCATGTAAACACACAGTCACCGTGACTGACGTTAGTCTAGTCAGAGAGACCTCCGTGAGCTGATGTTAGCTACTGTTACAAAATGACCCAGTCAACTATTCACTTTTAGTTTAATACATGAGGCATTGTGTAACGTTATCCAGCTGGCTAGCTACTGATAGCTCCCGACATTAACAAGTGTCCAGTTACATCGCATCAGCATGCGGGCTGCTGACTAGGGTCCAGGTGCAGCGCAGGAGAATCCTTTCATGCTGAATGTAAGAGTTTAGGGGCCAGCTGTAGCGCCGGAGAATCCTTGCTGGAGCTGGAGGCCACTCGAGTATACACACAGACAGTGGAGCTGTTTGCAGACAGCGAGGTGGCGATGTCTCGCAGATAATACAACTACAAGTATGATTATATAATATATATATTTTATTAAAAAAAAATATATATAAAATAATTATAATTTTTTTTTTATCAAAAAAAAGTTGGCAGGTAAGAAATCTGCTTGGCGGGTAGATTCTTCCCATCTACCCGCCACTGGCCGGTGAGTCAAAAAGTTAATTTCGCTCCCTGTCTCTACCTACATGACTGAGCTTCCAGGTACCTATACCTACATGACTGAGCTTCCAGGTACCTGTACCTCTCTACCTACATGACTGAGCTTCCAGGTACCTATACCTACATGACTGAGCTTCCAGGTACCTGTACCCCTCTACCTACATGACTGAGCTTCCAGGTACCTATACCTCTCTACCTACATGACTGAGCTTCCAGGTACATATACCTCTCTACCTACATGACTGAGCTTCCAGGTACCTATACCTCTCTACCTACATGACTGAGCTTCCAGGTACATATACCTCTCTACCTACATGACTGAGCTTCCAGGTACCTGTACCCCTCTACCTACATGACTGAGCTTCCAGGTACCTATACCTACTAGGGGGATGTGCATCTCCATCACTGAGGAGCTGATGCGCATCTCGATACGGTGCCAACTAGTGATGCACGATATATTGGCCGCCGATATAATATCGGCCGATATGTAATTTCTGAAAATAAGTTACAAAAGTTAAAAAAATATGCGTTTTGGAAAATAGCTCTTTATTTGATTATCATAAAAAAGTGTTTTCTATACAGAGATATCGACATCGGTAAATATCGGTATCGGCCAGAACAGCAATATTAATATCGGTTATCGGTATCGGCCACAATTTTCACATCGGTGCATCACTAGTGCCAACGATACGATACATTAACGATACATTTGAAGCACCGGGCGATGCGATACGATTCACCCCTGTTGAGATACGATACGATTCTATACGATTTGATTCAACATAATGCGATTTGGGGCGATACGATGCGATTCAACACGATGCAAAATAATGATAAAATTGAATGGTATGACAGAGGATTTGGTTGTATTCCTTATATGCAGCTTATATTATTATTATTAAAAATAAAATAATCTACTGTAAGACAATGTATATAAAAACTCTTGGGTGCCTAAGATTTTTGCACAGTACTGTGTTTTCTATCCACTTTAGCTAAAAACACACAATGTATATATACACACTACTGTGAGACAATAATACTCACACACAAAGGGATAATGGCTTATAGCAGACTTAATGATTTTATAATATTTCAGATAATGAAATTAAATGTTTATCATCAACTATCCAGTTAGTATTTATTGTAACGTTTGGCCACTTTAAATCATTGAACGGAGAGAGAGAGAGAGAGAGAGAGAGAGAGAGAGAGAGAGAGAGAGAGAGAGAGAGAGAGAGAGCACGTTTGCGTTTGAGCGTTATGCTCCGTAGCTAACCACACCATGATGGCATTTTATAGTTTAGTAATAATTATTATTATTTAGAAAATGTTTTACAAGTCGATTATTAATTTCAATATAGAATATTCGTTGACAACCCTACAAGTACAATTAGTTACTGCACACTACATCACCCCTGAGTGGAACATGGAAAGCCAAACCTTTCCCCACTGTACCGAAAACCCGTACCAAACATTGACTATTTGACTTCAAAACCGAGGTACGTACCGTACCGTGGTTTTTGTGTACCGTTACACCCCTACACAACAGTGAACAAGGACGACACAAACAAAACAAATCAAGGCTACATTTTGTATCCTTTGGAATACAATTTAATTTTTTTATTTTAAAGCCTAGTAGCAATGTTAAGCGGAGGGAGCACCCGATCAACAACAGAAACTCAGAGGGCTAACGGTGCGACAGAGAGACACAGGCCCTGTGGCCGGGTGGTGGTGACTGGAGCAGCTGGTGCAATAATGCGTAGCTTCAGGCCCCGCTGGGCAGCTGTGTGTGCTCTGTGTGTGTGTGTCTCTCTCTCGCTTCTCCCTGTCCTTTCTCGTCCCCTCTTCCTATCTTTTTCTCTCCCCCTCTCTCACTTCTCCCTGTCCTTTTCTCTTCCCCGGCCCTCTCTCCCTATCTTATTCTCTCCCCCTCTCCTCTCTCTCGCTTCTCCCTGTCCTTTTCTCTTCCCCTCCCTCCCTATCTTTTTCTCTCCCCTCCTCTCTCTCTCTCCGCCTCTCCCTCTATCCTCTACGACCGGGAGCCAGGGCTCAAACCCCCCCCCCCCCCCCCCCCCCCCCCCCCTGCTATGATATAGTGATGGCTGTTGCCGGGGAGGTTGCCATGGGAACCAAGTGATGATTGGTGGTGCTGTCCGCGGCTTGTTCCAGGCTGCCAGGAAGCTGGGGTGGGGGGTTTAGCCTGATGAGGGATGGGGTCAGCGTTGGTGGTGGGTGGCAGGGGGTCTGGGCAAAGGGGTTTACAATGAACTTAGAGCTGCTGGTGAGCTGTGTTAGGGAGGGTGTGTGTGCTGAAAGGAGGGGGGCTCTAAGATTGTTTGCCATCTAGAGACAGATGGTGAGAGTCTAAAGCACTGCGGCCACTGGCTACAGGCTACTTTTAAAGAAGGGCCGCGTCGACGCGCCAGATTTCGAATGCGTCATCTGAATTTGTTAAAGCAGTTTTGAATTATGGGGAAAATCTGAAGACGTTTTTGGAATTTCAAAAATTTCACAGACGAGGAAAACCAGGGTATCTGCGGGTTTCAACAAGTGAAATATAAGACTTTCTAAGACCTTTTTAATACCACTTATTAAATAAATTGAAATTGAATACCAATTTCACGACCATACTAGCTAAATAAATAAATAAAACATAGCGAAACTGAACTGGCGGCTGCACCTGCGGGACTTGCGTGCCGATATAAAATGTTCAGCGGAAGCTCTCGTTGGACACACCGGAGTCTCAGTAGCCCCGGAAAGGAAACGACTCACTTGAATAAAAAAAAGAAATTCAATATTTAATATGACTTAATCTCCTGAGAATTATGAATTGAATACTTTTTAATACACCGCAGATGAAAACAGTAAAAAAAAATCTTTTAAAAAAGAAACAGGGCAACTGCCGATGAGAACGTAAGGCCTAATACAGGACAGGAAGAACACATGGCTGATATCTCCACTCCCAGCCGTGAGAGCAGAGTCAGACGTCACTAGGGATGGGTACCGAATTCGGCACTTTTGAGGTACCGAACCGAAACACGTCGGTACTACCGAGTATCGAATCAAGTGAGAAACCAAAAAAAAATTAAAAAAAGTTTTTTTATTATTATTTTTTTTTTACTTTTTTTTTCCATGTCAACGTTCACACGCACAATATATGCTTACCTAGGATTTGACTTGATTCAACAACAAAGCAGTCGGAGCAATGACAAGCCGAAAACTGTCGAAATTGTAGTTATTTGAAGTTTGGATTTCTTTTTTTTTACGACTGAGGTAGGTAAATTAAATTTCTTGAGACTAAAGTACCGAAAAAAGGTACCGTTGGGTACCGGTATCGATTCACAGGTACCGGTACCGGTATCGGTTCAAATGTGAAAGGTACCCATCCCTAGACGTCACACACTCTGCCAGTAATACAGTCAAATACCACACTGGGAATAAATAGGGGGAGAAAAACACCATCCATTCAGTGCTGTCAAAACACACAGTAGCACACGTGCACACATATGCACACACACACACACACACACAGCCCAGAGGCCTAAATCCCCTTCAAAGGCTTCAGCCAGGGCTCTATTCAGGGCCTGTGGTTACTATAGCTACCGGCTAGCTGGGAGAAGCTCTTTAGAGCCGTTTTCCTTAAAGAGTAATGCAGATCCCGTTATTTGTAGTGATGCTAGCCGCGTACAAGTAAAACAAAGAGAAACACTGGCTGACTGACAATTAGCTCTCAGCTTACCGTGATGAGGCTGTGTCAGTGAACTCAAGATATGCCGGCAGTCCGATTGGCCGAGCCTGGCGCCCGTCAACTGGCGAGGTTTCATTTCACTCAGAAATGCCATTGACATACACCCACTAGCCCATACCCCGTCATGTATAGGGAATAATGGAATGATATTTGACAGGCCAGATGTCCCGGCCATTGTGGTTTTTCTATATCCATAATAGTCAATAAAGACCACAAATATGTGTCACGTGGCATTAATATCTAGAATAATAGCATGAGAAATGTAGCACTGATTATATAAGAGGTCAACATCTTTTGAGTCTAAACTGTGTGAATGTCTACCGTCATATATCCATGTAGCGTTAAGCAGCATCCTTTGAATCCAGGCAGTCCAACTGTCAACAGTGACCATGTGTAGCAAATCATATCACTAATAAAGTAAGAAGTAAATACTCAATAAAAGGACTCCAAGTTAATATAATAAAAATAAATAAAAGACCATGAAAAATACTATGCTATGGCTACATATAAAAAACTAAACAATGGTAAACATGCACTGATCTTCTAGACAAGAATGATAGTGATATTTAGAGCTGATGTAACGTGCTGAATCAAGACGTCTCACCTGTGTCCGAGAGGGCCTGTGCACAACTCCCATCGCCGCCGCCGCCGTGGGCCATGATCGCCATGTTGGGCCGTCCCATGCTGTGGAGAAGCTGCTGGGGGTGTGGCCCGGGGTGAGAGAGCGGCGGAGGGTTGGGGTGGCCCAGCGACATGCCCTCAGGCCCCATGGGGCCACAGCTCTGCATGGAAGAGGCCTGCATCTGGACCATCATGTCGGGGAACTGGCCGGGGTGAGGGTGGCCGCCCCCGGGGGAGTCCATGTTCCCGCAGTGCTGCATGCCGTCCCCCGGGGGGCCCCGCAGTCTGTGCTGAGCCACGAGGCTCTGCTGGGAGGCCCCGGGGTTCATGGGGCTGCCGTCGCCGTAGTGTAACTGGGCGGCCGCCGGGGGCCCGAGGCGGTGGCTGCTGCCGGCCAGGTTGTGGGAGCTCTGGCAGCTCATGGACTGGAGGAGCTGGGCCATGGAGGTGTTCGGGGGGAGGCTGCCGAGCCGCGCCACCTTACGCAGCTGCTCGGCCGAGCCGGGCCCCGGCACGCGGGGGGGGCCTCCCGCCACGCCGGGCTTACCGAGCATGTTAAAGCCCACGTTGCCGCCGTTGTTGTCGGCCGCGCCGCCCCCCGACGACTGCTTGCGTTTCCGCAGCGGGTCCCTCTGATGGGCCAACAGCTTGTCCCGCAGCGCCGCCCGGCCGCTCTGCCCCTCGGGCACGGTGAGCAGCATGGTGGAGTGAGGCGGGAGCATGGGGTTTAAAGTGCTGTGCCCCTCAGGGCCCCGAGGGCCACTCAGAGAGCCGGGGTGCCCGCCGCCACCTCCGTTAACCACCCCGCCCACCCCGCCACCCGCCATACCGCCGACAGAACCGCCACCCATGCCGCCGGCGCTAGTGCTCCCGCCGGCACCGTGTTTGTTTTGATTTGCTAGCTGTGCTTTGGCTGCTGCCGACAGTAGGCTGCTGGCGGGGAAGGAGGCAGCGTTCTGTTGGTTGAGGATCTGGTTGAGGGGCATGCCCAGGAGACCCGGGTGGGTGGCCGAGGAGGAGGGGGAGGGGGAGGAGGCGGGGGAGTACATGGGATTGCTGTGCTGCGGGCCGGCGACGGGGTGACCCATTCCCGACAGCAGCTGGGGGGGCACGTCTTTGTACTGGTGCAGCGGGTCGGCTCTGTGGGTGGAGGGGCTGGAGGGCACGGCGGGCCGGGGGGAACCCATGGCCGACCTGGGGGAGCGGGGAGGGACCTTCATGCCGCTGCCGCATGGGGCCTGGTGTCCCGAGGGCATGGCGAAGTTCCCGTGGTCGGAGGAGGTGGAGGAGGAGCGCGAGCGGTGAGGGGAGGCCTCCATCCTGCTCAGAGCGGGCCCGGCCATGTGGACAGGCGAGGTGACGGGGGAGGGGGACATGGAGGAGGTGGGACCGGCGTGCTGAGTCCTCTGCCCGTGGCCACCGTGCCCCGTGGGCACAGGCTTCACCGTTGGTACAGGCAGGTTACTGGGCAAGGGGACGATGGCGGGGGGGGGGATGTTTACATTCATCATTGGTACCTGAGAGTGGACACTAGGCTGGAAACTGGAGGGGTTTGGGGCATGGGTGGGGATGGGGTTCAAGATGCCCAGGGGGTCTTTTTCAGAGGTCATTTGCCTCTTCTGCAGGGCGCAGGAGGGGGGTATGGATGGCGGGGGCGGTACGGGGTGCAGCGCCGGCTGCGTTTTGTGGTGAAACGCCACCCGCGACACGTCCATCCCGACAGGGAAGGCCCCCCTCTGCATGTTCACAACGGGGCTTTTGGCAGTGGCGGTGGGGGAGAGGGGCGTGCTAGTCCTCCCGGCCATAGCGCAGGACGGCTGGCCGGCCGGGGACCCGTGGAGCATCATTATGCCGGGGGGCGAGGAGAGAGGCGTTCTGGTGTTCCCGTGGATGGAGCCGGGGCTGTGGGCTCCTCCGGGGAACCCACAGGGGTTGCCCCTCGTGAAGCAGTCGGGGGGGCCGCCCAGAGCGTCCGTGTCGGGGGACCGGGAGCCGTCTCCGTACAGCCTGGAGCCGGAGGGAGGTGGGCTCAGCAGGTAGCCGGTGCGGTACGGAGACTTGGGGCTCGGCTCGCCGCTCCCCAGTCTCTGCTGCCTGGGGTACCCGGGGTAGAGTTCCTCCTGGGGCAGGTAGTGGCGCTGCTGTGGGCCGGCGGGCAGCATCATCTTGAAAGGGTTGTTGCAGTCAGGGACCACCGAGTTGGGCAGCAGGCCCTCGTGGGGTTTGTTCCTTATTGCTCGATGAGTTGTGGAATGGACCATGGGTGTCACACCTTCAGGCCAAACAAAGAACAACAGAGTTACAATGAGGAACCAAAAACCCTTAAAAGACTATTACAAGTAGGGATGGGCGTCAATTTTAGAATATTCAAATTGTCGTTAAATTATAAAAAAAGAAAAAAAAACGTGAATATCGTATTTTTTTTTATATTTTCCCTTTTTACCGGCAACTACACTGTGTAGAGCAGGGGTGCCCAACCTTTTTTGAACCAAGATCTACTTTTTTATTTACCACCTAGCCGAGAGCTACCAGCCAAAATTGTATATTGTAAGCCGTCATTTGAGGCTTTATAAAAGCAGCATAATGAACACAAATCTGTCAGTGACGAGTCCGACCTCATCTTAAGGCGAGACACTGCAGGTGAATAGTCAAATATACTTTTTTTGTTGATTTTGAGATTTTGTTATATTTTGCTTCCTAAACATGTCTTCTATGAAACTAGTGACAATAAAACGTCAATAACACACATTTAGTTGTTTATTTTACATCATTTTGCCTTATTGCATCCATAAATGTGCACATATTTAATGGAGAAGTGCCTCATTTGCATATATAAACATACATTTCAGAAAACTTGCAATATATTTTTTCTTAGTTTATATGTACATAACAAATTGGGAAAGTTTCATAGTGATATCTATTCAAATATTTTTTGCCTATTAGGGGGTACTACACTGTACTACACTGTTTGTAGCCTGTGTGTAGTTCTGTTCAGTTCAATAACATCATTATTATTATTATTATTATTATTCAGTTTTCAGGCATGTGTTTATTACTAATGGTTTGATTAGGTATTGTGTTTGTAAATATCTGTTTAAAAAAAAAGTATGGCATTTTACAATACAGAACTTTGAAGGCGTTTTCCCAAAAATGAGTTTTAAGAGTTTTTCCTCATACTCTGAGCCAGAAATCTCCACTTCAGTAGCACTCACATACACCAAACCTTCCAGTTCTATTCATATCTATGTTCTGAAGGTATTTACAGAAGGGTTTGTTGATATCGCATTCATACCCTGATTTATATCACATTTTATTCCTAAAAACATGGCGAAATATGGAATTTTACCATAAAAATTGACTCAATGGAGTATTTTCTGATTTATGGAGTGATAAAAAGAGATATCCAAAATCCCCTCTGTAATAACCTTTGGCTCTAATATGTCAACAAAATGAAACTATAATTTTGAAAATGGCTTTATCCAATGTTCAGATTTCTGTCCTGGAATTATATGCAAATTAGTGCATATTTAAGTAGATCATGCCTCATTTGCATATTTAAACATACAATTTCAGAAAACTTGTAATACAAAAAAGTCTTGTCTTAATATAAGTAATCAACTGGGGAAGTTTCATTGTGATATCTATTAGTTAATTTTTTTACCCTATTCACCTGCAGTGTCTCCCCTTAAATAACAAACAGCATTGCTTGTTGTAGTTAACAAAAAGAGGCAGAGTTGATTTATAAAAAAAAAATAAAAAATGTATATAATCGAATTTTATTAACACTTTAATCGCCGTTGATGCTGGAACACGTCATTCCCCGCCATGCTCATTCTGCCGAAGATGCTGGACATATCAATATTTCAAAAATCTGTGATCGAAATCATATTTCTCCCCCGGAGACATGAGATGTACTGGTGAGCCCCTATCAACTCTCTAACGGTTCAAGAGCGCCATCTGGTGGCCGATCGGCGGATCGCCCAGGGAAGAAACAGGAAGTGGAAGCTGGTGCTCATTTCAATTTGGTCCGATCACTCGGTAATAGTCCCAGGACTCGAGCTGATCACGACGGATAGTGATCGGTTACCAATAACTCGATAAACAACATGATTTGGACGTATATACTATTATACAACCTGGAAATGGATCGGATATTTCGACATCCCATAATAGAAAAAATTCTGTTCCACGCTCATCTCCCAACGGCGAGAGGAAGCTACGGTGAGTTTCAGCGTTATTTTGTAATGTCTTCTATACTAACTGCTCTAATGATCATATCACCCACACTAGATGAATGATATAACGTTGCCCACGGAATTATAATCGACATCAGATGATCAGTAGTAACTTCTAGAACCACGTCCATTTGACATTTTTTATCTCGCACAGATTCCTACCAAACTGTATTTGATCATCAATATAATGCATTTAGGGCTATAAATCAAGTTCTAAAGAAAGCTGCAGAAAACGATACAAACATACTTATACTTTAGACCGTATTTTAGTATGAATATGTGAATGAAAAAGTATAACGTTGCTACACCCTGAACAATAGATATAAGACGTTGAATGGGTCAATTTAGCAATACAATTTAAAAAGTTATAGCCCTGCAAAGAAGGGGAACTTCTCCATGTTAAATAGGGCTGGCGAGGGATGGTAAATTATGAATTTAACCCCGGCGATCAAAGTGTTAATTGAGATCTACTTGAAATCAGCCCGCGATCTACCTGTCGATCGCGATCGACTGGTTGGGCACCACTGGTGTAGAGGATCGAGAAGGGACCCTATTAACTGGTACACCGCTGAACAGCATGCTGGGTACAGCTCGCTAGCTAGCCAGGTAGCATAACAGTCTGTTAACACTTTGATTGCCTAAGGCTAAATTCATGATATACCATCCGTTGCCATCTCTATTTGTCTATGGAGAAGTTCCCCTTCTTTGCAGGGCTATAACTTTTTAAATTCTATTGCTAGATTGCCATTATTAGGGCCCATTCAAGTAGGGCTGGGCGATATGGCCTAAATATGATATCACGATATTTTCTGACCTTTCGGCGATACACGATACGCATCACCATGTTTTTCTTTTTTTCCCCAAACAATTCATTATGAGGCTTACCAAGACAGTATTTGAGTTTGCAAGCTAACATTAAAGACAAAATAAAATACCCATGCATTTAACATTTTTATATTATATATTAGATTTAGATTATTGGATTATTAGATTATATATTGCATATATTTAGCAATGAGATATTATATGATTTAGATATGAAATATGATTAATTGAAAATGGGGGACCCTGATGTAAACAAGACGAAAGTCTTTCTCTGGTCTGCATCCTCCAGTCCACTGTTGACTGTTGTTGTATTGAGCTGTACTGTATTGTACCCATGCTGCAATTTAATAACGTTTTCATTCATTCAGTCGGCAAACAGAATCATTTTGATTGACAGTCGCGTCTGCCAATTACGTCACATCGCTTGCACCCGCCCTGCTGTTCTTAGCACCAATCGGCAAGCGCGTATTCATTTTTTACTTCCGCCATTGGAGAGCTCAATGACAACAACAATGGCAGCGGTAGCTCGCTGCGGCCGACGTTTAGCTTTTAGCTCCGCAGGAAGACTAAACGACTGGAGGCATAATGATTTTACTGCAACGGATGTTATAATAAAAGCCTTTCCATACATCTGTCTGATTGAAAACGTTATTAACAGACCGCAGAATGGGCACAACTGAGTCAGCACGGGCTGAGATATGAACGACTAATGCTTGCTATATCTAGGTCGACCTCGGTCGTTGCTATGTAAATACGCTGATGTTATTGAAAGTGTAACTATATAACGTTAATGCCACAAAACGAATGCCTTTGTTATCATAAGTAGTAACTTTTGATGCAGTAGTGTGTGTGTGGGGCGGCGCTGTTCAAAAGTGTCAACGTGTGGACCAGATTGACGCGACACAAGCCTCTTGGGCAAAACATCACGATATCCACGATACGTTTAAAAAGTGTATCGTTAATGAACTGTACCCGATATTTATATAATATCGTCATATCGCCCAGCCCTACATTCAAGGTCCTATATGTATTGTTCATTGTGTAGCAACGTTAAACTTTTTCATTCACATATTCATAGTAAAATATGGTCTAAAGTATAAGTATGTTTTCATCTCTTTCTGCAGCTTTCTCCAGAACGTGATTTATAGCCCCAAATGCATTATATTGATGATGAAATACAGTTTGGTAGGAATCTGTGTGAGATAAAAAATTTCAATTGGACGTACTTCTAGAAGTTTCTACGTATCATCTGATGATGACCGGATGGGCGGGGGATCGTTTATAATTCCGTGGGCAGCGTTATATCATTCATCTAGTGTGGGTGATATGATCATCAGAGCAGTTTATATCGAACACGTTCAAAAATAACGCTGAATCTTACCGTATCTTCCTCGCGCCGTTGGACGATGAGCGTGGAACTGAAATATTCCTATTATGGGATGTAGAAATACGCGATCTATTTCCAGGTTGTATAATAGTATATACGTCCAAATCATGTTGTTTATAGAGTTATTGGCAACGGATCGCTATGTATTGTGTCGAGATCGAGTCCCGGGACCTATAGAGAGTGCCCGGAAGTAATATGGACGATCAGCACTTCATCCACATGACTTCCTGTTTGGCGCTTCTGCCGATAGGCCACCAGATGGCGCTCTTGAACCGCTAGAGGGTTGAGAGGAGGCCAGCACTGTGTCTCAGGGCTGCGGAAGAAAAATATGATTTCGATCACAGATTTTTGAAATATTGATATTAAAGACGAGTTACGGCGTCCTCGGCAACTTGAGCATGGCGGGGAAGGACGCCTAAACACGTTTTCGGCACTTAAAGTGTTAACAGCTGGGAGAACAGAAAAGAAAGATGAAGAGAGAGAGAGAGATGTTACATTGTAGCAACGTTTTGTACGTTTGCCATGTTGTTTCACTAAAGCTCACACATTTCAAGCATTGGTGATCTTGTTCAAGCATCAGTGTTCAGAATGAATGCTTTTGTTCCCGGAAATATGCTAGCGTTAGGTGTTAGCAATGACAGCAGCCAGCTAGCTCGCTTATTGGATTAGCTCACGTTTGCTATTAAGTAAAAACAAAACCACACGTTGACGTGGAAGCTAGTTTTTTCGATTAGTGAGTTTTGCCCATCCCTTGGTTTTCAAATCAACACATTTCAAATCGATCTTTAGGATCATATGACATGAAGGTGCGGTAAGTTTGACACTCACTCGTACCTCCCCCTGGACCGGTGAGCGACAGAGGCGGGTGAGTCTCCATGCTCCTGTGTAGAGTTGCCACGGCCAGCAGCTTCCGCTTGTGGATGCACAGTTTGGTGACGTCCTCGTCCGCCCGCACGTCCTCGGCCGTCCTCTGCTTGACCATAGCCCCTGGGTCAAAGTTGAACACCTGAGGATGTGATAAAGGAGTGGATGTTATACAACTTGCAAAGGAATCTTTCGGGGTGTGTAAGTAATAACTCAATATCAAGCATTTCAGTTGAAAGACAAGCGAGAGAAAAAGGTAAGAAAATGAATTTATTTAAAAGAGTGGTTCCCCTCTGGTTACTATAAATGTTAAAGGAACACGCCAACATTAGGGGAAATTAGCTTACAGTCTTCTCCAGAGAGAGACAAGAAGACAGATACCAGATACCGTCGAACATGCAAAAAAAGAGATAATTCTTTCATGTATACGTTTGCGAGTTATCCCGTGGTGAATATTGTATAGTTTAGGAGTGATCCGGGATAATTCCTGAAAAGCTGACGTGAATTCGTCTATAAGCGTTTGGCGTTTCTTGCCTGGACACGCTACTATTTCCAAATCAAATGTATATAATAGGTATTATGTTTCATCATGAATGCATGAAAGGGGGGGGGGGGGTAGTTTTTTTATGCTTTGATGGCCAGTAACGGCATTTGTTTTGAACACCACACACGCTGATCAGCTGGATCGATATGAAAACATTGTACGATCAAGCTGGAATTGACGTCAGATAGTCCTTACCTTTGATCGGGGGTATTCCAAAAAGAATATTCCAATTGTCTGCTCGCGATTTCCAGTATTGGTGTCCATCTGGTCCCGGACATAATTTGGCACAATTTATGGATCGAGTGTGCTAGATGCGTTTCGAAGTGGTCGGATGAAGCGATTTACTTGGCTCCATCTAAGTGGCTCCGTCTAAGCCCGGAGGGGTTTAAGTGTAACACACGGTGAGATATAAGGTTTCAAAGGGTGGGCGATACTGCCACCTAGCAGGATGCGGCCGGTATTGCACTTTGGCCAACTCAGAATAATTTCCTATGGTAACACCGAGGTCAGTGGATGAATAATGAATAAAAATATCAAATAAAAGAAAAAACTATCCAAAAAAGCTCTATTACGTGATTGGCACGCATGGCGAGCAAAAACGTGTTAACTCAGCGCCGGAGCGATATGCCTGATGTGTTGTTAATAGGCCGACGCTCTAAAGTATAGGAATACGTGGTGGTGTTTGCAGGGCTATAATCGGGCTGGGCGATAAAACGATAACGATAATTATCGTGATATATTTTAATAATCGATATCGATCGATAAAGAAAACATAATTCTTTTTTACCTGCAACAGGGCAGCTTTAAAACCAGAGACAGTGGACATACTTGTCTTTCTTGCCTGCAACTTAACACATTCAGTGCCGCTCACGAGAATTCTCGTTTCTGGGCCCCAACCATTCAGTGCCATAAACGAAGATTCTCGTTTCTGGGTCGTTTTTCCTTTTTTTCAATTTTAATACCCTATTCAATCTCAGGGAGCTGTGTGTTGCCTGAAAAATGCATACTGGGAATCCGAAGGTGCAGTACCGGCCACATCCTACCAGGCGGCGGTATCGAGCACCATTTGAAATGTTGTGTCTTGGGCTGTGCGTCGATTATATAGGTCCGGACGGACTTTTCTTTGTCGGACAAGTGTAGCGGTTGGATTATGTTGGCGAAACGAATGACATCAATACTTGGAATGGCGATCAGATAATTGGAATATTCTTTTCGGGTACATCCTAGTCAAGGTAAAGGCTATATGGTATCAATCTTGCGTTGATCCAAGAATGTCCCCATTGCGATCCGAGCACATGTGTGTAACGCTAGTCCATAACGTATTCCGTTGGTGACGATCAAAGCATCGAAAAACTACCCCCCCCCCCTTTCATGCAGGAACACAATACCGATCATATGCATTTGATTTTTGTATTGTAGCGTGTGTAGGGACAAAACGCCAATGGATTTTGTATAATACACATTGCGGCTTAAACCAGCCTCTCAGGAATTGGCCCGGATCATTCCGAAATAACACTCATATTCACCACGGTATAAAACGGGAACATATGGATGGACAAATTATTTATTTTTTGCATCTTGACCGGAAGAAACTCAGTGTCAAATGACTATAGTATTGTATCCATAGCTATAATATAGAATATAGTTATAGCTCTACAAACAAGGTGACAGCAGGGTTTCCGTTAGAAAAAATTGTTGCCGGCCTCAGTGTCCGGTAGATTTCAATCTACCGGTCAAATGAGAGAAATTCCGGTCAGAGTTTATTGAGCTTAAAAACAATTGATAGGCAAAAGAATGACAACAAAACAAAAGAATGACATCATCAAGGCATGTAGATTTATAATATTTTTACTTAAAACTAGGCTACTTTTGCATATAAAGCCATTATATTCCAAATAAAATAAGTCCTGAGACTCCATGCTGCTGCCGACTTTAAATCAAATAGGTGTCTGTGGGCAGTCGCCCGACAATAATAAACAGCAGACTGTTATAATCAAATTTTTATGAGCTAACGAATTCCGTTATATTGGACATTTGTATTAATTATATCAAGCGAAGAACTGAGAAATTTGGCAGAGAGAGACGGCAACATTATCGTGGGTTTGCGTGACGACTCTCTCTCTCTCCACCTCCCAACGACTTATTTGCGAGAGTATGTCGATGCAGAGCAGCAGATTCAGCTAGAGCTGCCGAGATTACCGCATTACCGCGGTATCGCGGTTACATCACGCCCACCGCAAGAGTAGGCTGAATACCGCATCACCGCTATTTTTTTATAATAATAATAAAGTACCCTCCTCTCGTTGGGCTTGCGGCTCTGCAGATATACCCTACTCCTCTATCGAGGTTCCAAGCGACCCTATTGGGTACCAGAAAAGTCACGTGAAACATTGCAGACCACTGATTGGTCAGAAGAGAGATGCGTCACACGTTGGATCAGAGCTCATCACAACACGGCTAATAACGTTAGCTTTAGCTCCCCGCCGGAGTGGACTACCATCGCTCCTCAGGAGTACTAAACGAGACAATGATTTTACTGTCTGCAACGAATGTTATAATAAAAGCCCTTCGTTCTATACACTTGTCTGATTGAAAACTTTATTAACAGACCGCAGAATGGGACAACTCAGCACACTCTGAGCAAAGAAAGGAACTGAGATATGAATTGAGTATTTCTTGCCTTGCTATGGTCCGGTAAATACGCTGATGTTATTGAACGTGTAACTATATAACGTTAATGCCACAAAACGAATGCCTTTATTATAAAGTAGTAACTTTATAATAATAATAATAAGAAAGGGTCGGGGGGGTAACCACCCCTGCCCGCGACACCGAGTGAACAGCGCACGACCAGAGGGGAAACTTCGAATCCGTGTTTCACTTTCAATAACGAATGCGTGCTTGCCGAATCCCAAACAATATTCATGCTGCAAAGTCATCCTCTAAAGATAGACATTTAGACTAGAGGCAGGCTATATGCTATAAAGAGTAGACTACTAAAAAAAAATACATTCAAATTTTTTTTAGTTTTTTTGTGCGTGCGGTAATAACCGCGGCGGTAGGAAATATTTCGCAAATTTGTGCGGTAAGGAAAACATCAATACCGCGGCAGCTCTAGATTCAGCTGTTATTGGCTCTTTTCTGGCTCTATCTGGGGACCGCACAGCAGCGCCCCCCACCCAACATTGAATTGCCAATGGCTGAATTGGAGTACTGCAATGGCCGCTGTAATGGCCGCTGCTGCTCCGGCTCTGCAGCTACACATGCACTCGCAAAACCCAGCACTAAGCTCTCGCTGACAACATTATTATACCTGCTTGGTGAAGCAACGATGAAACAAATGTAATGATTGTTTCGTTCATCGCATAGGCTATTTAATTTTTGCCTATTTTAATACAATTCAAATAATCAAATTGTGCTTAGACTCAGGGAATTATTTTCACCGGACATTAAGACCGGAGAGATTAAATATGTCGGACTTCAACACATTTTGCCGGTCAAATACCGGTAATTACCGGCTAACGGAAACGCTGGGTGACAGACTAGTTTAATGGGTGGCCTCGCATAGCCGTTTCCCAGAAACGGCGTGGCACAGAATGTGTTCAAGTAATGGCTTTGCTTGTCCAAATGACAATACTGACCAAATTGAGATTTATTTTTCTCTTGTCAATTTATTTTGTTTGCTTTCTAATAAAAAATACAGTTTGAAATCGTCTGTACACAGTAGGCTATGGGTGCTAGCAAGCTAGTCTCCAGTCGCGAGTCACGGTGCACATGTGCGGTGGTTTGTCCACCAAAAAAGCGCCAACAGAAAAGAAACTAGCAGAGCCAGAACTATTCAACTTCCCTGGAGCCACAGCCAGCAGAGAAGCCTGTTTACTTTCGCTTTCAAACCAGCTGCAGCCTGAGAACTGGAGTGTGAGGGGCTGTAACACTAAAGATGGCGGCAACGACAAAGAATTGCTGCAAAATAAACATACATCTGTTTAAAAAAAAAAATAATAATAATAATACTTATAACAATATTGATAATTATCGATATCGAGTGAGTGATATGATAACATTATCATATCGTTATCGTGATATCATTTTTGGGTATATCGCCCAGCCCTAGGCTATAACTATATTCTATATTATAGCTATGGATACAATACTATGGCCCATTTGACGTCGACTATCTATCGTTCAATATGTGTTAAAGAAATAATTTTTTCATCCAGACATTCCCGTTTTATACCATGGTGAATATGATTATAGTTTTAGAGTAATCCTGTCTAATCCCAGAAAACAACGCTATGCAACAATACGTGCAATTAACTTAAAAACTTTGCCGTTTCTCGCCTGTACACGCTACTATTTCAAAATCACATCTATATTATCGGTATTATGTTTCATCATGAATGCATGAAAGGGTTTGGGGGGGGGTAGTTTGTTGATGCTTTGATCGTCACCAACGGCACATGTTGTGGAGTAACGTTACAAACATATATTGTGATCGAAGTTAAGTCATGGTTGGATCACAGCAGGATTGATACCATATAGGCCTTACCTTCACTAGGATGTACCCCAAAAAGAATATTCCAATGATCTGATTGCGAGTCCCAGAATGGGTGTTGATCGTGTCGCCAACATAATCCGCCACACATCATGCACCGGGAGCATTTCACGCTTCTCAATCCGATCATTATAACCTAGGGCTGGGCGATAAAACGATAACGATAACTATCGCGATAAATTATTTCCTCGAAATAAACATGAAACGTGGTCGCAAAGTTTCGATATATCGATTTCCAAGCTTGGCTCCGTTCAGCCTCGGCTCAGCACACTCACTAACAACAACCAACGTTACGTGATGACGTGACGTGCATACGCACAACAGCTAACAACCAATCAGTGAAGGAGATGGCCGAGAGCGAACGAGATCCGGAAGGAGACCCAGAGGTACTAGGACTCACTCAACAACAAGGCTTGCTAGGCTAATTAGCTTGCACGGCGTTGTTTTATATATTTACGTGCCGAGTATGTGTGTGTTTTGAATTCTGAGGCCACGTTTAAGTAGTGTGGGGTATACAGTGGACGTCGTTTCAATATATTGTGGCGGAAGAGAGTATTTTAGTGTCATATTTAGCACATTGTCGTGGAATACACCGCTTAGAAGCAACAGGCTGGCTAGGATACCTAGCTTGCACGGCACTGTTTTATATATTTACGTGCCGAGTATGTGTGTGTTTTGAATTCTGAGGCCACGTTTATAGTAGTGTGGGAGTGGACGTCGTTTCAATATATTGTGGCGGAAGAGAGTATTTTAGTGTCATATTTATTGTCATGAGATACTCCGCTTGTCGGCTAACTGTTAACGTGCGCGGACTGATGACGACATCAACTCGACTTGAGACATTCGTAGCAGCATATTAGAAGTTAATTAAACTTGACAGACATTATATCGACGATAATTATCGATATCGAATGATATGAAAATAATTTTATCGCGATAACGTTTTTGGTCATATCGCCCAGCCCTATTATAACCGCTCCATTCGCCCGACCAATAAAAATCCGACCGGAGACTTTTGATCGACGCACAGGCCAAGATATAATGTTTCAAAGGGTGCTCAATACTGCCACCTGGGTGGATGCGGCCGGTATTGCACTTTGGCATTCTCAGGATGATTCCCCATGTTAACCCAGATGTCCGTGTGCCTGTAATGAATGAAAATATCGAATAAAAGAAATAACGATGAAAACCCGACTCGGGTCTGGCGCTGAACGGTTGGCGAGTTAACCCGACTATCATCGGGTCCGGCACTGATTGAGTTAAGGTCTTTGTTGTTTATGTTTGATTGTTTTCTACTATTTTATGGTCTTATCCCTAACCATTTTTACTCTTTGTGAAGCACTTTGTGACTCTGCTCTATGAAAGCCGCTCTACTGTATAAACATTACTTACTTACTTATATAAACAAAACAAAACAAAACATTTGACTTTGGACAAAAATTATAAGTCTAAACTACGCCCCTCCTCCCTGGTCCCTGGCAAACTTCATGCCAAGACCGCATGCAGCAATTTGTCAGGGACAAATGCACAGTGTGTCCCGTCTCCCGGGCCAACACAGCTAGATTTTATGATGCTACTCTGATCATCATAGGGGTCAGCACAGGCCCCCTCAGACACAGGTGAGACGTCCGATTCAGCACATTAAATCAGATCTAAATATCAGAATATCATTCTTGTCTAGAAGATGGGATCAGTGGATGTTTACCATTGATTTGTTTTGTATATATAGATAGCATAGTATTTTTCAAGGTCTTGCATTTATTTTTATTATATTAACTTAGAGTCCTTTATTGAGTATTTACTTCTTACTTTATTTGCAAATCAAGTGTGATATAATTTGCTACACATGGTCACTGTTGACAGTTGGACTGCCTGGATTCAAAGGATGCTGCTTAACATCACATGGATATATTGACGGTAGACATTCACGCTGAAGAACTGATTCATTGCGGTCAGCAGCACCTATCCCAATACTGGTGTATAGGGATGCCCCGATCATGTTTTTTGCCACCGATACCAATCACCGATCGTCGTGAGCCATATCGGCCGATACCGATCCGATAGTTTTTGATTAAAAATCTTTTAATTTAATTTAATATAAATTTGTTTTTCTTTTTTATAAAATATATATATTATATAATTAGACTTGTACTTGTATTATCTGCGAGACATCGCCACCACGCAACAAGCTCCACTGTCTGTGTGTACTCTAGTAGCCTCCAGCTACGGCCAGGATTCTCCGGAGCTGCACCTGGACCCTATACTCGGGTAGCCTCGAGCTACGGCAAGGATTCTCCTGCGCTGCAGATGGACCCTATTGGTATAACGTTACTGTGGTCATATCACATTCAACATGCCCTCAGCTCGAATACGCATCGAATCAGTGTTATAAGACATTGATATCAGGAGCTATCTGTAGCTACTGCTAGCCGGATATATAACGTTAATACAACGCCTCAGTGAATTATTTAGTTCAATGGGACATTTCGTTTTGAACAGTGAACTAACTTGCGCTAACGTGAGCTAGCTGAGGTATCGTACACGTCTCTACTAGACTTTGTGGAGCGTTTGTTGATGTCAGGAGCTATCGGTAGCTGGCCGGCTAGATACCGTTCGGTTAGACAATGCCTCATCATGTATTAAACTAAAAGTAAATAGTTGACTGGGTCATTTTGTAATGGTAGCTAAGCTAATGTTAGCTCAGGGAGACGCTGTCCTCCCGTGTCCCGTCCCACTAGACTACTAGACCCGTGTTTACATGCGTGCGGGAGGGGCTGGAGGGATGAGCAGACGCCGCACCACTGTGTGCAGCTCCCGGTGTCTGAGACAGAACTCAGCGACAGCAAGTGAGATCGGGTTTGACGATCGGCGAAAATAAAGCATTATCACCGATCACAGATCGCATATTTATACTGATTATCGGCCGATAACGATCGGTGGCCGATCGATCGGGGCATCCCTACTGGTGTATGTTCCTTCTCTCTCCTTTCCTGAACCAGAATTTAAAAAATGATTTGGGTTAAAACTCATTTGGGTGTAAAAACTCAAACATTTATGACCTCATAAATTCAGTCGCATTCATAAAATTTTACATCTCAGTGACATCAACGATTAGAGGGTTCTCGCTCTGATTTCCAGCTTTTGTAGAGAGGTGCCTGTTCACAAATACTGACTGAACTGTCCTGAGGCACAGGGAAAAAATGCGTCTACTGCACCTTGTGTACACCGTTTACTTTTACTCTTACTCATTAGGGCTGCACAATTCTTGCTAAAATATGAATCACGATTTTTCTCTCTATGAATTGAGATCCCGATTCTCTCACACGATTTTTTTCGCCATCATTTAAAAGTCAGGTAAAAAGTAAAAAAAAAATTAAATACTTTTTAATTTTTTTGTAAAACATATACAATACAAAGAATCGTCATAATTTAGAAATGAGATTGCATAAGAGGCAAAGAGGATGATAGACTATTTTGAAATGTGGACACTGAGGAAGATGCTGAAGATAACATGGAAGGATAAGATCAAGAATGAGGAGGTACTGAGAAGAGCGGATATGCAAGGGGGACAGCTGCTGGAGAGGTTAAAAAAGAGAAAGATGGAGTTGTGCGGGCATGTTCTGAGAGGATCCAGCGGGGAGATGTTCAAGAAGGTGGTGATGGGGAAGGTGGATGGAAAGAGAGGAAGTGGAAGACCAAGAAGAGGCTGGGTAGACGATGTCTGTGATTGGAGTGGAGTGAGAGGCGGAGTCACGGAGTTGGAGAGAAGAAGTGGGGACAGAATGGGTTGGAGAGTGATAGGCAACCTTCGGAACGAAGAAGCCACCTAATGATGATGATAGGTCTATGAATCGAGATCGTGATATTTTTTCCCTATTACTCATAGTATATATTCAGAAAAAAATGTCTTGCCTATATTTATTATAACATAATATAACCAGTAGGGCATACAGACCCTCATCTGCACCTTTGTGTACATCGTTTATTTTTAATAAAGGAATAACTTATCTTATCTTAGGTGAATTTGAGTGGCATTCCCCTTTAAAAGGTGAAGTAATATTACTCCATCTGTATTACAGAAATATTGCTCGATAATGCTAAGATTTTAGTTGGATGCAGGCTTAACATTTCTAATGCAAAAAGCGTGCCCCCGGAACCCACGGGCGATTCACGGACCGCGGACGTAATTTAAGGGCCGCGACTTCGACCCTTAACACATTGGGTGCCAATGACGAGAAATCTCGTTGTTGGCCGCCATGCGTTGAGTGCCAACAACAAGTTCTCGTTATTTTCTCGTTATTTATTTATTTTATTTTTTTAAGATTTATTTTTTGGCGTTTTATCGCTTTATTTCTACTGGGCAGTGCAGTAGAGAGAGACAGAGGAGGAATGGAAGACAGAGTGGGGGGAAGACATTCGGCAAATAACGACGGGTTCGGGAATCGAACCCGGGTCGGCCGTGTCGCGGCTATGCGGTTCGCCACTGGGGCGCCCCTCTCGTTATTAGTGTGGGTGGCAACCTATTCTTTATTCTTTATTCCACCGATTTTGCAAACAAAACTCCGCCCAGAGCGTTCGCGCCCCATACACGTGAAAGGTATCAAAACGACGGCTTGCTCCAGCTCACAGCGCTATTACTTTTCGGAAAGTTTCACTGCACAGTTTGGCTATGAATCGACTTTAAACTGTAAAACTTCGGTCCCATTGGAAATGAATGGCAAGTTATAGTGTAGGAGTTGAAATAAAAAAATGTCCACCACCTTGGGTAAATTGCGACAGTGAAAAAACATCAAAACGATGACACGGCTGTCGGCTCGCTCACAAAAGAAAAATAAATGGAATTGGACATTTCTATCTCAACTGATGACCATTTCTTTGAAGGTTCTCCTCCCCATAGACACCAATGGCTAGCCACTCTAAGAAAAGGCTGGTTGTATCGCTTTCCCCCCCTTGTGTTCCGATCGTCACCGCGGCCACAATTGTCGACCGCATGCCACAATATCGCACACAACCCTTCACCTACTCCTTGAAGTGCTCATGTGCGCTTCACAACGCTTCATCTCTTATCGTTTGCTTTTAATCATCGTGACAATGCAGTCATGCGTCTGCCCTCATTGAAATACATTCAAAGTGAAAGTGCAGTCATTCGTGATTGCATCAGCTGATGCATGATTGCATCAGCCTAACAGGTGTGTGGCTCATGGCCCATGGCTACAGCTGACCTGCCAATGACCTCTCATGGACTTAACCCTTAATCGCCCCTCTGTGTAGCAGTACTGAATTGCTTGACAGCACCCTCTGTCTTGCGGGTTGTGTCATTGTACTCAGTAGGGATGTGCACTTTCATTGGTCTATGTTGACCCATTGGACTCGGTAGGGATATCCTCTTTCATTGGTCGATGTTGACCACTCCCCCGATCCTTAGACCACGCCCCCTTAGGCCACACCCCCTCAGTGTATCTCTTGAACCGTTTGTCGTCGAGACTTGCGGGTTGTGCCATTGGACTCGGTAGGGATATCCTCTTTCATTGGTCGATGTATTCCAGTAAATGGCTATTTTCGCAGATTTTTCTGGAATCACTAGAAATCTTCAAAACTATACTCGTATTCAAAACGGTATAAAACGGAAATGTACTGATGAAAAAACAATCCGTTTCGTACATGTTGACTGCAAGCAAGTCATTGATAAGCGACGGTTGACAGTATTAGACACATAATTTAAGATATAGTTTATGCGTTCGCAAATATCCCTGTCCTCTCATCGACTAAAGCGCTGGCACTCAAGCGATAAATAGCGCACCCCCTGCTGGCAACTAATGTGTTAAGCTCTAATTGAGAGGTCTTCTTTAGCGTCTGGACCAAAGGCAAGAGGCAGCTTAACTCAATGGCCGCCAACAACGATTATATACGTGTTTGGCCGACAACCGTTGAACGCCAACCACGTGTATATATATGTTATTTGATCGTTATTTATTTTATTCGATATTTCTATTCATTACAGGCACACAGACTCAGGGTTAACATGGGGAATCATCCTGATAATGCCAAAGTGTAATACCGGCCGCATCCCACTAGATGGCGGTATCGAGCACCCTTTGTAACCTTGTATCTTGGCCTGTGGTACGGCCGAATGTCTCGGGTTTCATTTTTCCTTGTCGGGCTAGGGCTGGCGAACTGTTCTCCCGGTTCCATTGAAGTGTGTCAAATATCCCCGATCCATATGTTGTGGTGGATTCTGCCGTGGACCAAATCGACATTGGATGTACCAGATGGCGATCAAACTATTGGAATATTATTTTTGGAATACTCCCGATCCCAGGTAAGGATGATTTGACGTAAATTTTTGCTTGATCCTGCAATGCTTTTATACTGATATAGCGTTTTTAGTGTTAAATACGAATGCCGTTAGACAATCAAATAATCAGAAACGACCCCCCCCCCCCCTTTCATGCATTCATGATGGAACATAATACCTATGATATAGATTTGATTTCGGAATAATAGCGTGTACAGGCAAGAAATGGCAACGTCTATAGTGGAATTGACATATACGGCTATAACTCAGCATTTCGGGAATTACCCTAGACCACTCTAAAACCATACTTATATTCACCACGGTATTACACAGGAATGTATGGATGGAAAAATGTATTCTTTTTCACATATTGAACAATAGATAGGTGATCTCAAATGGGCCATAGACTCAGGGGAGGAAATTAGGCCACTTTACTCGCCAATTGCGAGTATTTTTTACGTTTGGCGAGTAATTCATGAAGAGCACTCGCCAGTCTGGCGAGTATTAGTAATTACAAAACAAAACAAAAAAATCATTCTGCAATCTGCTGATTCGCTCACTGGCACAAACCGAACTCTGACTCCCCCCTTGATTCCTCCCATTTGCGGCACATAATAATCAGACCATAACCAATGAACATCATCGTTGTACAGATGCGCTCTAAGCTCCTCCAATGAACACTCATTTTCTAGAAGATGCCGCCCATCTAGGGGAAGTGGACAGACCACTGCGCGCAGACCTACAAACTCCTGCCACCGGCAGCCGGCTTGGCAACGTAGACAAACTTACAAAAACACATCAGTGGATGAAAATAATTGCATGTAGAGTCGTCGCTTTCGGATATCAGTGCGGTCTGACATGGGGGCGAACAACAGCACGCGACGCGTCTCCTTCGAGTCGGATGAGAATGACAAGTCAACCAGCATTAGCCGGCTAGCTACCTAGCATGTAACAAGCTACCATAACGCGCATTCAACATAGTGGACGACTATACTGAGCGGCTTTGCTTAAATGCAGCCGAGTGACATTTTATTATTACCGGGGTTCCCCCCATATCACCACTCGCCCATATGCCCTTCACAACGGTGATGTTGTCATACTTGGCATTCAGAATACACCTGCTGAACCCCTAGCGTTGTCGATTCGGTTCCAATGTATTGTCATCTTACAGCACAAGTACAGTACAACCAGAATACATTTGGCATACAACCAGAGTGCAAATGTAACAAGTCAAGTTCAAGTTGTTTTATTTAGCTATTACATTACAGTGAAATGCCACTTTAACACTCATGCCGCACACACGCACACTTATGGCCAGAGGAAAGGCCACTTAAAGTAGTATAACATCAGGAACAGTGTATTGCACTACTAAAGCTAACTAGCATGTCCTATATGCTCTGTAAATACTAATGTACAGATACCGAGATGGCACACCATGTACCTGTTTATTGCACTGTTTTATTGGATTCTATTAATATGTTGTACCACTGTATTTTTATTGGATTCTATTATATGTTGTACCACTGTATTGCACATCGTCGCGGGCAAGACCAGCCGCATTTCATTGTATACCTGTATGCCGTGACAATTAAAACTCTTGAATCTTGAATCTTGCTTGGTTCTTTCACTGCCCAACTCAGTCCAACCTAAACTGATGGGGGACCCTGATGTAAACAAGACAAACGTCTTTCTCAGGTCTGCATCCCCTTAACAATTGTGTGTATTGAGCCGTACTGTATTGTACCCATTCTGCAATCTGTTAAATAAAGTTTTCATTCATTCATTCATTCAAACCAGCCCAACCCAGTATTGATTGATTGATTGATTGAAAACTTTATTAACAGATTGCAGAATGGGTACAATACAGTACAGCTCAATACACACAATTGTTAAGGGGATGCAGACCAGAGAAGGACTTTCGTCTTGTTTACATCAGGGTCCCCCATTTCAGTCCTGTTTGCTTAATGCCTTGTCCACTTCCTCCACACTCCAATATGCCCTTCAACCCTGCTCCTGTCAAACCTGCTCTTTCCATTCCCTCCATCATGTCCCCCCTTTCTGATGAATATTTCCTGCACTTAAGAGTCAGACACACATTCCTAGTAGTTGAGCTGTGATGAATGAATGAATGAAAACTTTATTTAACAGATTGCAGAATGGGTACAGTACGGCTCAATACATGCAATTGTTAAGGGGATGCAGACCAGAGAAAGACTTTCGTCTTGTTTACATCAGGGTCCCCCATTTTCAATTCATTTTCAATTCATCATTCAGTATAACCTAGACCAGCCCAACCCAGCATCTTTCACTGTCCAGTTCAGCCCAACCCAGTCCAGAATAGTTCCCTCTTTCATGTTAATATGTGATTTAATGATGTAATATTTTGAAGAGTAGAGACAGTGTGATTAATTTACTATGATTGAAAATCAATTTAGACGAAGACGTACAAAGAAGTAATTATCACAATTAGCGATTTTTTTTGTCTGGTAAAAAATCTGTTTGGCTGGTAAAAAAAATCAGATACTCGCCAGTTGGCTGGTAAGCCAAAAAGTTAGTTTCCTCCCCTGGCCATAGTATTGTATCCATAGCTATAACATAGAATATAGTTCTACAAACAAGGTGATCCACTCCTATCTTTTAAAGTGTGGCAGTGCTAGAGCGGGCCCCGTCTAATCCCGGCGGTCAATGAGTTAAGAGGAACGTCCACAGAGTCACATACCTTGTGGAGGATCAGTGGGCACTCCAAGCCACACTTACACGTCCCATCTGTCAGCAGGTAGGATTTCACCTGATCCAAGCCGGCCAGCACCGAGCCACTAGGACTGAAGATGGTGAATGAAAAATGTAAAAAAAAAGATTGAGAAAGGTAAGCTTACAAATAGAGATTATGCATTACAGTAGCATTCCATAGCTTAGTGTTAAAGGGATCGTTCAGATCTTTGGAACACTAGCCCTATTTCCTACCTAGCAATGCTAGCATGCTGTTGATCAGTAGGGTTCTCGGGCAAAATCCACGGCTTTCCTCATACTAGCTGTGGTTATTTCGCCACAAACAAATGCAAAGTCAATGGGGTCAAGCTCCCCTGTAAAAGCTTACTGAAGCTCAATGAAATTAACTCCACAGTGTGCACAAAATAGATTTCAGTCCACCTGTACAGACAGGAGCTTGACCCCACTGACATTGCATTAGTTTGTGGCTAACTAGCTGGAGCTAGTATGAGGAACAGGACTCTACTAGGGATGGGGAGGGATGGGTACCGAACTCTGTACTTTTATGGGTACCGACTAGGGATGGGTACCGAATTAGGTACTTTTAAGGGTACCGACAGAATCACGATAAATCACAATTTCCCCCGACGTCGTCAATGTTTTTTTTTTTTTTTTTTTACAACTGAGGTAGGCAGATTACATTTTTAGAGACTAAAGTACAGAAAAAGGGTACCGGTACCGGTTCAAATGTGAAAGGTACCCAACCCTAGTACCGACCAAATTACATCGGTACTACAGAGTATTCACGTTAGATCAATCGGTGCCACATTTTGGTACCTAAGACATGCCCATTTAGAAAATAATCTGAATTTCAATGACACGCAATTGTCATTTCATAATAGACACAGAACAGCGCGGACCTCCAATGACGCGCAATTGTCATTTCATAATAGACACAGAACAGAGCGGACCTCCAATGATGATGCGCAATTGTCATTTCATAATAGACACAGACAAGCGGACCTTCAATGACTCATTTCATAATACTTTTAAGGGTACACCGACCGAAACACGTCGGTACTACCGTGTATCGATTCACGTGAGATCCAACGGTGCCAATTTTCGGTAATAATAAAAAAAAAAAAAAATATTTAATTATACATTATATATATATAAAGAAAAAGTCCGATGACGTCAAAGTTTTGTTTACCGCAAAACAAAACCGCACGTTAAGCGGTTCAGCTTGTGCAAACCAAGCGTTGGCACTCTGTGGGCTAGATCCACAAAGAATGGATTGCACGGAGCAAGTTGCACCCTTACTTACAATTCATTATAAATTGAAAATGGGGGACCCTGATGTAAACAAGACGAAAGTATTTCTCTGGTCTGCATCCCCTTAACAATTGTGTGTATTGAGCCGTACTGTATTGTACCCATTCTGCAATCTGTTAATAAAATCTTCATTCAATCAATCACCATGCACGCGCACGCACGCGCACACGCACACGCACACACACACACACACACACACACCACTCGTTACGCGCGACACGGTGCGCCCTTTCAAGGCAATGGTAGGGGAAACACTGATAAATAAATGCCAGTATTCTGATTGCTGTCTGTGGTTCTATATGGGTTGTGGCTAGGGCTGCAACGATTAGTCGATTATGGATTATGAAAAATCGTTGACGAGAAATTGTTGCGTCGATTAGTCATTAAAAGAAAATTAAAAAATATTATTATATATATATATTTTTTTTTTTGCACTACCTATCTTTGTGAAAGTGGCTTCTCAGCTCTGGTCCAGCCAGCTGAAGACTTCTTAGCTTAACATAACAGACCGACAGTAAGTTTGGGGGAACTAATGGGATAACTGGGGATGTTGTTTGGTCCTGACAAGAGTCTCAAAGCAACTCTGAGGTCATGCTCAATGTCCAATCTGTTCCTCTGCTCTGTCTTCAGCTGGACCAGAGCTGAGAAGCCACTTTCACAAAGATAGGTAGTGCAAAAAAAAAGAAAAAGAAAAAAGATTTATATATATATATATATAATTGTTTTTCGATTAGTCGACTAATCGAAAAAATAATCGACAGATTAGTTGACTACCAAAATAGTCATTAGTTGCAGCCCTAGTTGTGGCAATAATCTTTACAAATAATAGCTTGCAGCAACGTATTGAAAAAATAACTATAAACAGTTCATTTTTTAAACCATGAACTTTAGTTAAAAAAAAATGTATTATGAACTATGAACTGAACTACCGTAGTTCATTTAAAAATGTGTGAACTGTAGGGCGGCTACGTGGCGTAGTGGGCAAGGCGCTCGCCACGAAATGCTGGAAACGCTGGGCTCGTCAGTTCGAGCCCAGCGCTCCACATTTGCTTTCAGTTTAGCTGGTCGTCCGTACTAATACACATTGGCCGTATTAGGGGGTGGGAAACTGATGGGTGAGGATCGGGCGTTGTGGACAGCGACTCTTACAGGTCGGTTGGTGCGCCTTCGCAGTAGAATCAGGAAGTGTCGGGGGCAGCGTGAGCCTCCCACGCGTTACTCCTCGCCACTGAGAGATCGAGCTGCGCAGGTGAAAAGATGCGACTGCTGTTACCTCAGGTACCGGAGGGGACTTGTGCTATGTATGACTTAGTCCACATTGCAGCCGGCTTGTGGGAGGCAAGAAACAGCGTCCGTGACAGGGGAGGGTTGAATTGGATGATACGAAAATTGGGATGGGAGAAAATATAGAAAAATGGGAGAAAAAGTGGATAAAAAAATTGTGAACTGTGAACTGAACTAGTTCATGTAGAAAGTGAACTTTCCCAACACTGTTAACAATATACAGTGTGATTAAATGTAAACAAGTGATTAAATGGAATATATATAATGAAGCTACTGAATAATACATTGATCTGATGTATACAGTATTATTATGTACACTGAGGTATGAGAGTAGGTATGGGATATATACAGATATATCCTAGATATTAGGGATGGGTGTGAGTAATTGATTACTCAAGTACTTGTGTTTCAACTAAATGAGTGGTTTTTGAGGATGCTTGATTATTATTATTTCTTACTTGTGCCCTAGGACGCATCAGAAGAGCAAATAACGTAAAAGAAAAGAGCACAAGCTAGTATTACAGAGTGGTGACTGTACGAGGACACGGTCACACAAGTACACAGGATTCTTTCCGAGGCCCAAAATAAACCTGACACCAGCCGACTGCTTTATTGCATTGTGGCTGGTAAATATACATTGATTGGTGTTTTTGAAGCCAGACCAACTACTGTATTGACCTTTCTCAAACCCTGCCCTCTTTTCTTGATCCTTGCAACAGTTGTGATTGGAGGATCAAGAAAAGAGGGTGGGGTTTGAGATGGATGGGGTGAAAAAAGGAAATACTAATAATAAAAAGAAAAAGCACTACTTGTTTGTACGGTCTTTTACTATTATGCACTTTGCTACCTTCAGGGTTTCCCATTAATTACCTAGACTGTGGCAGCCCGCCAGTCTAATTAGTCCCGCCAGTTGTATAATGAACCAAAAAAAATGTAATAAAAAATATATATAATAATAATAATAATTTAAATATAAAGTTTGCCAATAGGGATGTACCAATACCAGTCGTAATGGTAATCCAATATATTTTTTTATTTTCTAAAAAATAAACCAGTTCAACACAGGTAACCACTTTTGCTTAATTTCTTTGATGGCTCAAATGTATGCTCTAGTACAGTGGTTCCCAAACCTCTCCTCGAGACACCCCAGCCGTTCCATGTATTTGTTAAATTCCACCACCTGATTCAACTAATAAAGGGCTAGTTAAGTTGAATCAGGTGTGCTGATGGTGGAATTTAACAAATACATTGAACGGCTGGGGTGCTTCGAGGAGAGGATTGGGAAGCACTAGTCTAGTCGATTTTGTGTTTTGAGCACAAAGTTCATCATAGATCTAGCCTCTTTATTTTGCTCTCAAAGTGCACCAGATTGATGCATTTAACTTTAAAATGTACAAAAAAAATAGATATTCGGGGGGGGGGGGGGGGGGGGCATGCCCCCGGACCCCCCTAGAGGGTCGAAGGTTCACCCCCCATTTCCATCTCTGAAAATCCTGTGGGAAACACTGTACCTTGCCTATATTACTACCACCTAGTACCTACTATGCTAATATGTCTAGACTACTATGCCTATATTACTACCTACCATGCTAATATGTCTTTACTACTATGCCAATATTACGACCTACTATGCTAATAATGTCTATCCTGCTATGCACCAAACAGTGTTTGAAGAACAATCTTACCATTAGCTGCCAGAGTTGTACCCTTCCTGCTGACTTGTTGTACAGAACTTGTAAGTCGCTTTGGATAAAAGCATCAATCTAAATGACTAAATGTAAATGGAGGGCTCGGCATACGAGCAGAATCAGTCTAATTTGGGTTTTAAAGAAGCACAATCGGAACCGGCCCAATCGTATCTTCAAAACCGACTGTTGGTCATGTGTAGAATTGACATATTTGTGTGACCTTTTTTCTGGGAGTGTGTTGCTTAACCTTGAAGCCCTATTTTCTGAAAATCCGCCTAAAATACATACCTAAGTAAATGGAAGATTGCTCCACTTCTACAAGGTCCATTTGCATGTTCTTTGTATCTAGGGACATCTATGGACCTCGGTGAATGTATTCCCAATGTCAGAAATATTGTGTCTATTACTAGGCTTGCTTAAATTGTGATGAAACAAAGGAGAATATTAATTATGATTTCTCTTTGCATCTTTGACCGTGCCGCGATGATGTCGGGGAGGTTGCGACCCTCTCTGCGCCGCCCCCCATCTCCCTGTCTCCGGCTGTCTCGGAACGTCCCGTGATTAAGACGGGGAGGACGCGACCCTCTTTGCATCGCCCCTGTGCCTCAAATAGATTCACTATCAGCTCTATCTTTAATCTCTCAAAATGTTCAGTTGCTATCGCTATCAGCTCTATCTTTAATTTTTTTAAATGTTCAGTTGCTATTGCATGCACTCATCTGTGTTTCACTACACACGAGTGCATGCTTACCAACTGTTAGTCTGCAACACTACTATCACTGGCATCCAAGAAGGGAGATCCCCCCTTGTATGGCCCTTCTAAGGTTTCTCTCCTCCACATTGCCTGTGGAGCATTTTTTCCCTATTGTTAGGTTTTAGTGAGTTTTTCCTTACATTTGCGTGGAGTATGTCTGGGAGTGCTTGCATTCTATTATTTATTTGCATTTATTTAAAATTTGTTGGACCTTATGGTGTTCTTGTTTTGTTCTTGACTTATTGTTATGTTTCTTCTTGACTTGTTTAAAGAAGACGTGTCCGGCCCATGGGGACATTAACGTGTGTTGTCGGGCATTACAAATAAATTTGATTTGATTTGATAACACCATGCTAAAAATGACCAGACATAAGAAACTGCCACTGAGCTCATTCAGTACCTTCTTGAGATCACGTGTACAACAAATCTAAGGAAATTAATAAAGGGAAGATGATTAAACAGAAGGTTTTGTAGATACAGTACTGAATTATGCCATCCGGACGGTGCCAGTGTTTCCCCTACCATTGCCTTGGCGGGACACCCCGCCCCTCCAGTAAAAATATATTATAATAATTTTTAATTTAATTTTATTATTAACCCATTATCTGCCAGGGATTATTCTGATCTTAATCCACTGTCTGCCAGTACTGTAAGTCTATGGAGATGTTCCCCTTCTTTGCAGGGCTATAACTTTTTAAATTGTATTGCTAAATTGACATTACTATGGCCCATTCAACGTCAAGTATCTATCGTTTAGGATGTAGCAACGTTCTACTTTTTCATTCACATATTCATACTAAAATACGGTCTAAAGTATAAATATGTTTTTATCGTTTTCTGCAGCATTCTGCAGAACGTGATTTATAGCCATAAATACATATATTACATCATCAAATGTAGTTTGATACCGATTGACGTCATATTAAAATTTTCAATTGTAAAAGGTCCTAAACGTCATGCCTCATCATCTGCTGGTGACCGGAGGGGGGGGGGGGGTTTATAAGTCCGTGGCCGACGTTAAATAATTTATGTAGTATGGGCGATACATAGATCACAGCAGTTTATATGGATCATAATAAGCAAACACGCTGAAACTTACCGCAGCTTCCTGACCGTTGGGTGGTCAGCGTGGAGCAGAAAGTTCGCGATTATGGGATGTTGATATATGCGATCCATTTCCAGGTTGTATAATAATATATACGTCCAAATCATGTTGTTTATCGAGTTATTGGCAACGGATCGCTATCCAGTGTGTCGAGCTCGAGTCCCGCGAGCGATAGCGAGTGGCCGGACCGAATATGGATGAGCACCACTTCCTGCCGCTCATTTCCTGTTTGGGCGATCCGCCGATCGGCCACCAGATGGCGCTCTTGAACCGTTGGAGAGTTGAGAGGAGATCAACAGGAGATCTCAAGTCTCCGTGGGTGAAATATGATTGACATGACAGATTTTTAAAATATTGATCTCAAAGACGCCTTACGCCGTCATTGGCAGATTACGCATGGCGGAGAATGACGTGGTAACGCGTCATTGGCGAATAAAGGGTTAAAGTTTGCTTTAATCACAGTAACGTTGACGAGCTAGCTAAATTATACATAAATCGGTTTTCATATAAATCAATCTTCACTAAGACATTAAAACGGTGGTGCGGCACGGTCTACGGAGACGCAGAAAAAAGCTACCAAATCCATTCTGAGATAACTCCGATACTGACTACTAGCATCGTGTGTAACAAGTCTCAGGGCTATATCCACAAAGAATGGATTGCACGGTGCTAATTGCACCCTTACTCATTATGAATTGAAAATGGGGGACCCTGATGTAAACAAGATGAAAGTCTTTCTCTGGTCTGCCTCCCCTTAACACATTGTGTGCCAAGAACGGTGTAAATCGTTATTGCCCGCCATGCGTTGAACGCCAACAACAACATATCACGTGTTTGGGATCAATATTTCATTTTTTCGCTATGGCATTCATAATTCATCCAGCCTCCCTCCGGATCGCAGCCAGACCCTGTTCTGATATTGCAACGCCTCAATACCGCCGCCTGGTGGATGGTCGGGCGAGTTACACTCACGCCAAACCGGAAGTGACGATCGGTGCATCGAGGAAATTCCTCCGCCAGAGATATATTGTGGCGTGGATCAATATACACACTCGAGTGCATTTGGATCGCTTTCGAAACGCAATAATCGATATGATTTCGCCGTTTATTGCGTCATACAAACCGGAAATGGATCTAGCAGATCGACGTCAAATAATTTGGATCTTTTTCCTCCAGTCTCATCGGCGAATGGTAAGAGGACACTAACGTTACTTTCAGCTTGATTGTCCATTTCTTTGTTTGCAATCAGTCTGATCAATATATCAACCCATACTAAATAAAGCCGTTACTGACGATCAAGGAATTATAAACGACCCCCCCCCCCCTTTCCTTCACGCATGATGAAGCATAATGTATACCGATCATATACATTTGAATTTTTTAATATAGCGTGTATAGGAAAGAAACGCCAATCGATAATCTATCATAGCTTCAGGGCCTATAACTAGCGTTTTTGGAATTACAGCAGAAAAGCTTAAAAACATACTTATATTCTCGACGGTATTAACACAACAATGTATGAATGAAAAAATATAACGTTCCCACATCCGGAACGATAGATACCCGATGTTGAATGGGCCATAGTAATGCAGATATCGCTATAATCTTTAAAAAGTTATAGCCCTGCAAAGAAGGTAAACATCTCCATAGGCTTACAGCGGTGGCAGAGAGGGCATAATGATGGGCACAATGCATGGCGCCCAATGTGTTAACAATTGTGTGTATTTAGCCGTACTGTATTGTACCCATTCTGCAATCTGTTAATAGAATTTTCATTCAATCAATCACCTTGTTAATATTTATTTACCTAATTTATGTGCAATCGTTTCATTTCAGCTCAGTGTAGAGAAATGCACCGATACTAACAACCGCCTTACTGCGCGCGTCTATGACGACACTGTTGACACCACGTATCCGTGACACGCGCGCCCTGCGAAAACACTAGTCGTTTTGGGGGCCTACCACCCCCCCTGAAGAAAATCCTAGGGGAAACCCATGCAATTTGAAATATTATTATAGAAAATAGAATATGAGGCCTATAAATGACCTTATTATAGCCAACTTGCACACTATGGATCGGGCCAAATCTACTCGGCAGAGTTCAATTTGGATTTAGTATCACCAGGCGTGCATGAAGAACAGAGAATGAAATCTACTGTATGTACAGTCGTTTTTTTTATTCTTGCGACAGCTCCGCCATTTTTAAACTGATTTCAAATCGGATGGTTGCTAAATGTTCACAATAGGGGAGACAAACTAACTGTGCTCCAATATATGCCAATAACGTTCAGTTTTGTGGTATATAATATAATCCAGAGTAATAAGAGAAATAAAAGAAATGTATACACTAGTCATTTGCTTATAGGCAGCTATAAGCCGTTGGGAAATGTAGTTTTTATAAATTCCAATGCTCATTGAGAGCTCTGGATGTCCTCTTCTCAAAATGACTACAATCGTCATCATTCAGCAAAGGCCGCTAATTCAAAATGGCGGATTTCCACGATCAAAACAACACATTTAAAAAACTAACATCTCACTAATAACACTTTAACCTATTGGTAAACAAACATATTGCTGAAAATATACACTATGACTGCTGTTGTGACATGGTTAGGATGTTTACTCTTGAATACGTTTGGAGAAAAGAAAAAAAAATTATGACAGACAGTCTAGACTAGAGGGAATGATTTATGATGTGATGTCATTTACGGTCCGGTACCGCACGGGTGGAAGAGGTTAACCCTCTCACTACCACACTACAGAAGGTTAACCTTTCACTACCACACTACAGACGGTTATGCCGTTATGGTCTTTACTCTTGGCTGCATTTGAAGAAGAAAAAAACGCAACATTAATTCATACATTCTGTAGAGATGGATTTATGGCCTGATGTCAATGTCGGTCCGGTACCAGAGGTTAAGAGGTTAAAAGCTTCGAAAAAAGAAGAAGCTCTTCTCACCTAATGTAGACCACTCCTCCATTGGGATCCGCCTTGCGCTGCCAGCCGATGGGGACCTGGACGGGGACCCGGACCGCCTGCCGCTCCCCGTCTCCCGCCTCACGCTCCTTTCCTCCATTCATCGCTCCACTGGTACGACACACGGCACCCTCAGAAGGTATATCTATCACACATCAACCGGTGTCCTCGCAATACATGTCCCAGTTGGCGTCCAAAGTGGGAGAGACAGAGGGGGGGAAGGGGGGTGGCACGCCGCGACTTCACTTAAGAGGCGGGATGCCGCCGTTCGGGTAATGGACCCGGGAAGGCGAATGGTGAGGCGAGCTCACGACAGATCCCACTTTTGTAGTTGTCTCATCGTTTGAGCGCTAAGCGGCGCAGAGACTTCCATTACTGCGTCTCTTGCGTCACTGCGCCATAATAGATGCCAACTATTTATTCAGGAATACTCCGAACCGACGTAGGTTAGCTGACGATTGACACGGTCTGGCCGCACGGCTCCTGCGGTCGGTGACACGGTCTGGCCTACGCGTGCGGCACGGCACCTGCAGTCGGTGACGCGGTCTGGCCTACGCGTGCCGCACGCCTCCTGCAGTCGGTGACACGGTCTGGGCTACGCGTGCGGCACGGCTCCTGCAGTCGGTGACGCGGTCTGGCCTCACGGCACCTGCAGTCGGTGACACAGTCTGGCCTACGCGTGCCGCACGCGCCTGCAGTTGTCCTTTATAAAAATATATATATAAAAAAAAAAGGGGGGGGGATCACCATTCGTCTTCAGCTTCCCAGAATGGCAATCCTCAGTTGTAAAAGTTGGCTTCGTTCAACATATCTGCTCCCAAACCAAGTTGGGTAGTGGTATCCCCATGATTCCTGAGTAGGAGACAGAGAAAATTATTTAGGACATGCACAGCAGAGAGAAAACAGCTGATGTAATATATTTTACAATTTGGTGATATTAGATAACCATATCACATTTGATTGATATTTGATTGATTTCATATTGAGCATCTGCCAATACTGATAATACAGCTGCACAGAGATAATACAGCTGCACAGAGCACACCTTAAGTATATTAAAGCGAGTAAAAACCAATCCAATGTAGGTAAGATATGATTGGTAATTTAACAGTTATTCTTAAAGAAAAAGAATAACCTAAATAACAGCTTTCCCTTAAATGGTTTTCATTTATCTTTTTACAAAAAATTATCAGAATTTGATCTGGCTTAATATAACAGATACCGATCAATTACAATGCGGTGACCAGCTCAGATTCCAATCTGTCCGATCCAAACGGCCTACTTACCTACTTTCTTTAAGGTGAGACACCCCAGGTGAATAGGCAAAAATAATATTTGAATAGATATCACTATGAAACTTTCCCAGTTTGTTATGTACATAATAGGGGTGGGGAGAAAAGTCGATACGTAGTAGTATCACGATAATTTGCGTGGCGATACTGTATCGATACAGGGACGCCAAGTATCGATATTTGGATGCCCCGATCACGTTTTTTGCCACCGATACCGATCACCGATCGTCTATGAGCCATATACTTGTAGTTGTATTATCTGCGAGACATCGCCACCATGCAACAAGTCAAAATGCTCGCTATCTGCAAACAGCTCCACTGTCTGTGTGTACTCTAGTACAGTGGTTCTCAACTGGTCTAGCCTCGGGACCCAACATTTTCCTTAGTCATTAAGTCGCGACCCAAATGTCTTAACCACTATGATTTTAATTTTTTTTGCAGTAATACACAATCTTTCATGCATTGTTAAAAACATGAAATAAACTCAAAGTGCAACTAGGGCTAAAAACCCAATGAAATAAAATAATAATAAATAATATATGCTTCTTAGCAGATTTCTTAGCTTAACATAACAGACCTAAGTTTGGGGGAACTAATGGGATAACTGGGGTTGCAACATAAGTGCAACTAGGGCTAAAAACACAATGAAATAAAATAATAATAATAAATAATATATCCTTCTTAGCAGACTTCTTAGCTTAACATCCCAGGGAACTAATGGGATAACTGGGGATGTTGTTTGCTCCTGACAAGAGTCTCAAAATCTGGGGTGATGGTAGACCAAGCAACTCTGAGGTCATGCTCAATGTCCAATCTGTTCCTCTGCTTTGTCTTAAGCCACTTCCACAAAGATAGGTAGCAAAAAAAATATATTATAAAAAAAAAAAAAAATTACAGCACACATCCGCGACCCAATCAAAATGACCCCGCGACCCACTTTTGGGTCACGACCCACCAGTTGAGAAACACTGCTCTAGTAGCCTCCAGCTACAGCCAGGATTCTCCGGCGCTGCAGCTGGACCCTATTTGTATACTCTGCTTTGGTCAAATCACATTCAGCATGCCCTCATGCGATGCAAGCCAGGGGCTCGAATACGCATCGAATCAATGTTATAAGACATTGATATCAGGAGCTATCTGTAGCTACTGCTAGCCGGCTAGATAACGTTAAGACAACGCCTCAGTGAACTATTTAGTTTACTGGGACATTTCATATAGAGCTAACGTGAGCTAACGTTGGCTACCGAGCTAACGGAGGTATCATGCACTCGACTATTGCTGGAGCATTTGTTGATATCAGCAGCTATCAGTAGCTAGCCAGCTAGATAACGTTAGACAATGCATCATGTATTAAACTAAAAGTGAATAGTTGACTGGGTCATTTAGTTTAAACAGTAACGTTAGCTAGGTAGCTAATGTTAGCTCACGGAGGTCTCATGCACTAGACTAGAGCAGACTGCCCGAGGCAATAGGAGCCTCTGTGTATTGCTGGAGCTTGTTGACACGGGTGCGGGAGGGGCAGGGGAGGAGGAGGAGGAGGAGGGGCAGTGCACTGCATCTCTGTGTGTCTGAGTGAGATCTCCGCTAAGAATTGGATCAGGTTTTTCGATCGGTTTTCACGATCGGTGAAAATAAAGCATTATCGGAATTCACCAATCTCATATTTATACTGAATATCGGCCGATACCGGTCGCTGGCCGATAGATCGGGGCATCCAATTATTTAATTATTCATAAAAAAATTGTTTACTACATTTGTATAAGGAAGTTGCATTGTTCATTTCAATACCTGTAATAGTACAGTAGTCCACACACACACATGGAATATGACTGTAATACAAACAGTTCAGTTTGTCAGGTACATGCAACACAGATTACAGTGTTTACATCTGTCTGCTTGAGAAAATACCATGTTCTGCAATAAAAATTATTGAAGTGAGATGAACAGACTGAACTTTATTTTATTAGATAAAACATGTTGACAAAGTTTTACTTTGCAGTTGAAAAAGGGTAATAAATTAAATTTGAAAAAAATATATATTTTCAGCGTATCGCAATATATTTAGTATCGCGATACTATCGTATCGTGACGCAAGTATCGCGATAGTATCGTATCGTGAGGTCTCTGGCGATTCCCACCCCTAGCCCTAGTACATAACAACTTAGAAAAAATTTGAACTTTGTACAAGAGGGATTGTGGATATGTCTTTTTATCATCCCATAAATCAGGAAATGCTGTCTACTCTACAGTCATAAAAAAATCTATTTTTGCCATGTTTTTCGTCTAAATGTACTATAAATCAGGCTATGAATGATATATCAACAAACCCCTCTGTAGAAAGATGCAGGGTATATATAGGAAGAAATGTGGAAAGTATGGTGTGTGTAGTGCTATGGAATGGTAGATTTATACCCAAGTGTGTAAGAAAAACGCATAAAAACTCATTTTTGGGAAAACGCCTTCAAAGTTCTGTATTGTAAAATGCATAGAAAATAATTTGAAACAATACCTAATCAAACCATTAGTAAGACAACCTAAACACATGCCTGATAACTGAATAATAATAATAATAATAATAATAATAATAATAATAATAATAATAATAATAATAATAATAATAATAATAATAATAATAATAATAATAATAATAATAATAATAATAATAATAATAATAATAATGATGTTATTGAACTGAACAGAACTACACACAGGCTACAAACAGTGTAGTAACAGTGTAGTACAGTGTAGTACCCCCTAATAGGCAAACAAATATTTGAATAGATATCACTATGAAACTTTCCCAGTTTGTTATGTACATATAAACTAAGAAAAAATATATTGCAAGTTTTCTGAATTGTATGTTTATATATGCAAATGAGGCACTTCCCCATTAAATATGTGCACATTTATGGATGCAATAAGGCTAAATGAAGTAAAATAAATAACTAAATGTGTGTTATTGACGTTTTATTGTCACTAGTTTCATAGAAGACATGTTTAGGAAGCAAAATATAACAAAATCAACCAAAAAAAGTATATTTGCCTATTCACCTGGGGTGTCTCGCCTTAACACATCCACCGCCAAAAATGGCTTACGACGGGTTTCAAGGTCATGCGAATTCCGCCATTCCACGGCGTACGACGTTATTGAGATCATATTTCATTTTTTCGCCATGGTATTCATAATTCCCTCACCCAGCCTCGGCTGAGACAGTGGGACTCGGCACAACCGTGCAACGCTTCAATACCGCCACCTGGTGGATGATCGGGCAAGTTACTACCGGAAATGGATCTCTGGTGATCTCCGTGCATCTGGGAAATGCGTCTGGCAGTCACATATTGTTGCGGGACTCTAGACACACATCCGTGTATATGAATCACTGCCATAACTCAATAATCGATATGACTTGGGCGTTTATTGCGCCATGCAAACCGGAAATGGATCTAGTCAATCGACGTGGGATCTTTTTCCTCCAGTCTCATCAGCGAACGGTAAGAGGACAGTAACGTTACTTTCAGCGTGATTGTTTATTATTATTAATGCAAAACCGCTCTGATCAATATATCACCCATACTACATAAAGCATTTACTGACAATCACAGAATTATAAACGACCCCCCCCCTTTCATCCGCGCATGATGAGTCATAACGTTTAGGATCGTATTCAGTTGGATTTTTTAATATAGCGTGTATCGCGAATAAACTGCAATCGATAATCTATATTATGCGTTTAGGCCTATAACTAGCGTTCTAGGAATTACTGCAGAAAACAATAAAAACATACTTATATTCTAGACGGTATTTTCGTATGAATATATGAATGAAAAAGTATAACGTTCCTACATCCTGAACGATAGCTAATCGATGTTGAATGGGCCATAGTAATGTTTAGCAATACAATTTAAAAAGTTATACAGCCCTGCAAAGAAGGTGAACATCTCCATAGGCTTAGACTGGTGGCAGTGATCATACATTGATGGATATAAGCGTGGCTGTTAATGTTGTTTTTTGTCATGGTGCAACTTTGGTCCATCATCCACTTTCCATTGCAAATCCTTTAGAATACGGCTGCAATGTTCAATTTGTTATATATTGAATAAAGAATAAATTAGTTTAACCTCTTAACAGGTGGTGGCACTTGCACGCAAGTCACAGCACTTTGAGAGCGTCTAGCGGCTCGGGCTGCATTTTTCGTTAACCTCACATATAATATGCTGTTTGAAAGATCTATTTGTTGCCGTTCGAACGCCACCTCACTCCACCAAATCCGTGCCTCGGTTCTCGACTTACATGACAATATGTCAGGCGAGCGTCTTTTTACGCGGCGCGTGTCAGATGACCACCCCGGACTCCCGACGCTCCAGAATGCCGATGGCGGAAATTATTGGTCAGCGTTGTAGCCAATGAGTGTACCTTCCCAATGATACCCCACGTGGGGGGATGCGAATAAGGGATCTAGGTGAAAGTTGACGAGCGAGTGGATCACACTTCAGAATGAACGGCCGTGGATGAGGAAATGGATTTGAGAGCTTTTTATTTTGTAGCCGGTGATACTAGGACGTCTCTATTTCTGAACGGATCTTTATCAAATTTGGACCTGTACTACATAAGACTTCAGGCTATGGAACCGCAATGTTTTTCAGCTTATACCTCTATGCTGGGATATTGGAATATGGAATCTAGCAACCACTACAGAAACATTTTAGTACACAAGTTCAAGTTCAACTCAAGATCAGACCTCTGTTGTATGTTGTACTCTATTTCATTAGCACTCAAAGTGATTTTCCTTTTTTGCATTAGTAACTTCAGAATGTTATCTTTCAAAGGATACCAGGTGCATGCATGTGCTATAAGTATAAAGTATAAAGCTGAGCTTTGAAAAGAAAGTATGCAGTCCTCAAGTTCAAGTAAAAAATTTCCACTTTTCTGGGTGCCTGTTAAGTGGTTAAAAAAATCATCAACCGCCTCGGCCAGTCCTTCATACCGGCAGCCATCAGGCTCCACACCATGGGCAGATTGGGCACGGACTGCTGCCAGCAGCTGGAGAACTAACGGCTGCAGAACTCAAGAACTATTAGTAATGTCTGAACACTAAGTGTGTTTGACTCTTAACCTACTACAACTACAACGTATGACGTATATCATGCCAGTTAGGGTACCTTGTGTATACTGTAGGGCTGTACCGAATGTCATTTTTTAACATTCAAAGCTTCGATTGAAGTATTCAAACGAAGCTTCAAATGTCTATAACAAAAAATTTACTTAATAAAAAAATAAAGATTATATATATTTTTTTCTCAAACTAAATCCTCAATTTGAATAAAGTGATTAATCTGATTAAATGAGCATTTTTCTTTTATTAAATCAACTTTCTTTAATGAATATAACTCATCAGTTTCGTCAACATAAATAATCCAATAAGGGCACGGTTGGTATGAAAGTGATGGTGACGTCTTATAGTATAATATTATAATATTAGTGTAGCCTAATCTTTAACTGCAACTGTGAAGAAAACCCCCATTGGTTTAAACAAATTGAATAGACAAAAAAATATATAAAAAAATATATATATATATATATATATTTTTATTAAAAATTCAAATGTTGATTTAGAATTTGCATGTCAACATTATGATCGAAGCTTCGAAGCATTCGGTACAGCCCTAGTATACGGTTTACTACTCATAGTATATTCAGATTCTTTTTACGTATAATATAACCAATAGGGCATACAAACCCTCATCTGCACTGTTTATTTTTCTCATATTTTTATATTCAGATCTAATTATATTGCCTATATGTACTGTAGGCTATGTCTTTCTTCTATTACCATGCCCATAACTGTACCTCCCCTCCCCCATGCTGCTATGACACCCGAATTTCCCTAAGGGGATCAAGTTATCTCTTATCTTAAAGATACAGGGAGCAACCTGGATAGTGGTGGTGGATAGACGCGGGGTGTAACCATCCTCAAGGTAGCACACAGACTGTCCCCTGGACTCTAAGGAAGATGGAGCATCATGCAGAGGCTCCTCTCAGCCTCTGGAGCTACTGTGCTGACTCATAACTGCCCTGAAAGAGTGAGTGAGACGAGAGCAAAACCAAATCACAGGAGAAGAGGGCATCGTTAACTCTAGCACAGGGACTTTACCAGCTATAGAATGCCATCTAGGCTATGGACTTTAATGGGTTAAAAGCTTGGCTCATGCTATATAGACCTAACCGTACATCTCTCATCATCATTTCCCGTCTCTATAGATATTCTATCTGTAGATGTCTAATCATTTCATGTCAATAAAGTTATTCTAACTGTACATCTCTCTCCATCATTTCATGTCACTAGTTATTTCTAACGGTATGTCTCTCCATCATTTCATGTCACTAGTTTTTCGAACCATACCGTCTGCTAGGGCTGGGCGATATAACGATAAATATCGCAATATATTTTAATAATCGATATGGAATATCGGAAAAAAAATCGAAGACTTGTCTTTCTTGCCTGCAACTTAAAGGATAACTCCACTATTTTGGGAAATTAGCTTATTTAACATCTTCCCTGGAGTTAGACAAGAAGATGCATACCTTTTTTGTCTCTGTGCGTGCATTTTAGCTTTGGGAATAGATGCTCCGTTAGCATAGCTTAGCTTCATCACTGGAAGTGAGGCAGGACAGTAGCCTTACAGTGCCTTACAGTGTATTGCAAGGTCTGACATTGACCAAACTTGATATGCATGACCTTGGTGGGCTCTAGGTCAACTCCTGAAAAGGGGGTCAATGTCAGACTTTGCAATCAAAAGTTAGGGGGCTAATAACCCTTGCCATAATTTCAGTGCGCCCCTAACTTTTGATTGCAAGGTCTGACATTGACCCCCTTTTCAGGAGTTGACCTAGAGCCCACCAAGGTCATGCATATCAAGTTTGGTCAATGTCAGACCTTGCAATACACTGTAAGGCACTGTAAGGCTACTGTCCTGCCTCACTTCCAGTGATGAAGCTAAGCTATGCTAACGGAGCATCTATTCCCAAAGCTAAAATGCACGCACAGAGACAAAAAAGGTATGCATCTTCTTGTCTAACTCCAGGGAAGATGTTAAATAAGCTAATTTCCCAAAATAGTGGAGTTATCCTTTAAAGTAATGGCTTTGCTTGTCCAAATGACAATACTGACCAAATTGAGATTTATTTTTCTCGTCCATTTATTTTGTTTGCTTTCTAATTTAAAATACAGTTTGAAACCGTCTGTACACAGTAGGCTATGTGTGCTAGCAGAGCTAGTCTCCAGTCACGAGTCACAGTGCACATGTGCGGTGGTTTGTCCACCAAAAAAGCGCCAAAAGATCGAAAATTAACTAGCAGAGCCAGAACTGTTCAACTCCCCTGGAGCCACAGCCAGCAGAGAAGCCGGTTTACTTTTAAACCAGCTGCAGCCTGAGAACTGGAGTGTGAGGGGATGTAACACTAAAGATGGCGGCAATGACAAAGAATTGCTGCAAAATAAACATACATGTTATTTATTAAAAAAATTAAAATAAAAAAATAAAATTTTACTTATAACAATTTCGATAATTATCGATATCGAGAAATATGATAACATTATCATATCGTTATCGCGATATGATTTTTTGCCATATCGCCACATTTTGCGGAGATGCTCTCTGATTGGCCACTTCATGTGACATGTCCGCCCAATCGTGTGACGCCTGTTTCTACACCGGTTAAGCTTAGGCACTCTTTCGAAGTTGGTTAAAGTTAGAGTTTGTCTTAGGCCCTGTCCACACAAGCGCTGGATTTAATGTAACCGAAGTTTGAAAAAAATAAACCTCTGTCCACACAGGTGAACAACCGCATATAATTGCGTACTCACGCCGGCTGGAAAACCAGCAAACCGATACATGTAGTACAATGTCAAAGCGATACATGTCTGAACAAAGCGATGTTGTTCAGACATTAAGGCCATTTCAACCAATCAGAAAAGGTTGAACGCTCACTACACTTCCTGTTTAGAAACAACATCTTTAAATGTCATTTTGCCAACGGAGGATATATTTTTCAGCAAAGAAAGAAACTGCAATAAAAGTGCAATAAACAAACGGATACATTCACTGTGTGTTCTGCCTCTCATTTGTTGATGAAACAAAAGCATCAGCAACACAATTTACCACCAAGAGCGGATAGTTTAGTCTCACAAAAGACCGCCGGTGTTGTTAGCTACATGCTAATGTGAATGGCTATATCTATGTATAGTATATAGCTTAAATGCTAACGTAATGTGGTAACGTTACCGCTATGAATGGATGCAAACGTTATTTAACACATTGCAGAATGGGTACAATACAATACGGCTCAATACAAACAATTGTTAAGGGGATGCAGTCTGGACTGGGTTCCTTATACAATAACTTGACAACACATGAGTTTAGTTTAGCCGCAGCTACATGTTTACTCTGAGCATCAGGTCAGGAATGCGACAACAGACATCAGTCGATCACAACACTCTTCAACACAGACGATACGTTTCGAACAAAAGTTTGTTACAATCATTTTCATATAACGCTACTTGGGACAGCTCTGCTGTAAACACTGGTGTAGCTGGCTCTGCTCTAATCTCTCTACCCCGCGCTCGGTTGATAACTTACTATTGTTTGACAGTCTGCCGTGAACATGGGAAATAATTGCGACAGCTCTGCTGTAAACACTGGGAATAACCTCGGTTGCTATGCCCACACACAACTGCAAAACCGCAAAACTTCACCCTGGGCTCCGGTTTTCAAGACCGCGTTGCAGTGTAGCAAATCCCCGGTTGTGTGTGGCCGAACAGTGCAACTGCGCACATACAATCATGGTTATATTAAATCCAGCGCTCGTGTGGACAGGGCCTTAGAGCAGGGCGATAGAACACCAGCCCTGATTCCAAACTCTAACCTTAACCAACTTCAAAAGAGTCGCTTAAGCTTAACCAGTGATATAACTACTAGGCGTTAGGTAGTTTGCAGGCTGTTAGAGGCGGAAATGGGCAAAGACACAGCTCGTCACGCGATTGGGCGCACATGTCGCTAATAAAATCAAATGTCAGTGGCCAATCAGAGAGCGTCAGTCAGTGGCCAATCAGAGAACGTCTCCGCAAAATGCGGCTACGAAAAAACGCATACCGTCTCTCTCCATCACTTCCTGTCAATAGTTATTCTAACTGTGAGTCTCTCTTCATAATTCCCTGTCTCTAGTTAATCTAACCGTTAGGCTTGGGCGGTATGATGGTATACCAGGGTATTTCAAAATCCCGTCGGTATGATTCTCAATACCGTGACGTCACAGACTGTGCGCCAAATCACAGATGCATTGCTTGTAGTGCACAGCACGTGCAAGCAGAGGGCAGGGCAGGGCAGTCAGATTGACTTAGTCAGAGCTCAGCAGAGCCACGCGCATGTAACTTTGGGTCTTTCATCTTGCATGTGTGTATTAATCTGCACGACAAATAAAGACTTATTCTTCTATATAGAATGCGGTTATGGACCGGTGGCCGTCCGTTTATTAAGGTTGAATGGATGGACCATGGGTCCACTTCCAGACATTGGATGATTGAGGAATCTGGAAACGGAGCATTTTTCTAACATTTTGAAATGGTTTCGTGCATGAATGTGGACTCTGGGACACGTTGTTTGGGTACCGGTAAGTAAGTTATGTTATGGTTAAGCGTATGGAAGATGAACGTACGGTACGAGTTATGAATGCCGGGAGTGTATGTTTGGTAAACGATTCCAGTTCGACTGTGTGTGTGCGTATTGGCTTGGTGATTCACTACAGGGGTTTAACGGCTTAAGCTGGGTTTTGATTATCAGTTAATCAATGCAGAATCAATTTTGTGCGTCTGTAGTTGTGTGAGTTTGTGAGTCACATTGGTCTAATTTCAGCCTCCGTTATACGTTATTTGTTCCGTATGACTCGTTTCATATGTGTGTGTCTCGAATGTGCGCGCTGATTTGTTTAAGTTGGTAACACAGGTCGCTAAGGAATTTAGGTTTGAGGTTGAAGAAAGTGCACTTTTAGGTTGAAAGAATGGCCCTAATGTCAACGTGTTTCAATATAAGCGTTATGTATGGTGATGAAAAGTATATTGTTATTTAACTTAGCTCCGCTCCCATGCGTTTGCGGTAATATGTCAGCAAGGTATGACTGTATGAAAAAAATTATACCGCCCAAGCCTACTAACCGTACATTTCTCTCCATTTCCCATCTTTAGTTATACTAACCGTACGTCTCTTCATAATTTCCTGTCCCTAGTTATTCTAACTGTACGTCTCTCTTCCATCATTTCCTGTCTCTAGTTATTCTAACCGTACGTCTCTCTTCATCATTTCATGTTTCTATAGTTAATATGTCAGCATGTCAGAAAAATTATTAGTACCATGTTTCAATATACTGAATTTTAAATGTTTCTTTTTTAGACCATTTCTTCCTCCAATGTAAAAATATTGTACAAACCAGGATAAAATACCATCTTCCACGTTTGGAAAAATACAAACCGGAGAGCAGTAAGCAATAAAGGGTGAAACTAGCTACAATGCTGATGGAAATGATCAATGGTAAAAATTAACCAATCGTCAGAAAATATCATGTCATGTTAGTAGGGGTGTACCGACCTCATAACGATTTACGATTATTCAGGCAACGATTCAATGCATCATGAAATCTCTTCATTTGACCACGATTCGATTCGATTAATTTTCTATTAATTTTCTATCAGTTAATTCCCCAAAAAATGTTGAATACACAAATGTGGCTGGGGGAACTGATTCACTCAGCATGAATGGACTATAGGTCAATAAAAACAATACACGCAAAAAAATAAATTTAAAAATATATATTAAAAAAAATAAAAATCGATTATAATCGATTCGAACATATTCATCAATGCAGTTGAATCGTCACATTAGAATCGATGCATTTTGATTCATCAATGCATCGTTAGTACACCCCTACATGTTAGCGTGTTGATTTACCCATTGAATGTAATACAGAATACAATATGGTTATAGTGCACCTGATACATTTCAACTACCAACATAAAGACTGATGGAATATAACTAAGCCACAACGGTGTGGTGGGTTCCAATTTTTGGGCACAGCTACCTAGAATTTCTGAGGTTGAATAGAAGTGCCCTCGTCCATAAAACTACTACCAAGTACCAACTACTACAGAACAATTGATTGCAAGAATCTGGAATTGTACACATCTCGAGTACTGCTATGTGAAGCCTTTATACAGCCAAAATAAGAATTATGAGGCATCACGTTTTTGGACCATACAGGACAGCAACTGGGGTCAGTGGGATTAAATATGGAAAACGTGCATGCCAGAGTCCAAATTATACATATAATAAACGACAAGACAAAGTAGTAAAAGGGTTGATAATCTTGCCATCTTGTGCCTTGCTTCAGTACCTAGGACTACTCAAATATTAATAATCAAGAAGCGTTGTGTCATAGAACTCCATACAGAATTGTAGGGTAAAACTGTGTATTTGTGTCAAAACTAGGTTACAGCTGCCTACTATGCTGGTTAGGGAGCTAGTGTTATTTACTTTGTCCAGAAACATCACTCACCATGATAATTGATTCACCTTTTTACTTTTCTCTACCAGTATTTTCTGACTTGTTTATCAACACAAGAGTTGATTCTTCACTGTGCATACTACATATGGCAAATAGTTGATCCAGAGAGGTCCAGTCAAAAAGGGCTGAATACTTGTGGGCCAATTAAAACAAGCTCTGAAACCACTAGAATAATTTAACCCAAAGATAGGCATTGTATTATGCAGATCAGTTACTATTAGTTCATAATTTCCTTGCACTACTACCTGATATACCTAATAAATCCCACATATACCATCACAGATGCTATATGGCCAATAGATTCACATTTGTGGCAAAGGTTAGGTGACACTAATGCTTAGCCCTATGTCAGGGCACACTGCCTGACGCCTGTGCAGCGACAAGCAAGCCATGGCGAGCCTGACCTACCAACAGAGCAATCACATCACCATCTTGCCTTGTTGGAAAGATAACATTAGAGCTATATTCATTGAATACGGGGCTCAACCAGGCATTCTAAGCTTGTAACATTATGCATGAGCTAACGTTAGCATGTGTTGGTCCAAATTTGAGCCATATTTGTGCTGTGTGCCAGTGTGACTTGGATTATACTTCACCAAAGTTGACAGCTACCCAAGTTAGTTATAGACTGCTAGCTAGCGAACAAGATGTTCCCCCAACCAACCTAGCTGGCTAGTATGTCAGGTAGAGAGCTTGGTGTTGCCAAAACAACCAGATACAGCAGGAGTTGAGCCAGATAACGTTAGCTAATTAGCTATTTTAACATGAGCTGGGTTGACGTTACATATCAACTGTGCCAAGTGTTGCTTTATTATTAAGAGCAAACGCTCGTCACTCAAGTTATAATCTAGTTATTTAAGATAGATATGTCGCTCAGAACACCACCACAATGGGCCTTCTTCGCGTACGAAACGGGTCGTGTCAACGTGCAAAAAAACAGTCACAGTCTGGCTGTATTTGTGATGCATTAGAGTCGAGCGCGTTCCAGAGAGCAGCTAACTAGCTGCTGGGGTTAGCATTAGCATACCAAGCGTCAGCTGTCTGTGGTTAGTTAGCTAACCAGCTAGCTCGTTGTAACGAACACGAAGTAGCGAGCGAGCTTGGTTAACACGCCAACAAACGTCTAAAGCGTGTATAACATATGAACCAACTGTGTACACAAACGAGCCGTGGATAAGATTCCGGCTTCATAATGTCGAGGTAAAAAAAATCTATTAGGCCTCTACGTAGGGTCTCAGCAGGCCAAGGGCCAGGCCAAGTTAGTACCGTTAGCTTCTTAGCTAACACACTAGCTAGCTAGCCGAGAGCTAGCTGTGCGAACCGTTGCGTTTGTTGCAGAGCGAGGGGAGAGACGCTTTATGAGCCACTGACGTTACTCTCTCTTTCTGCCTTTTAAATCGTGCCGCAAAACGTCGCTTTCTCACACACCGGCATTCTCGTCAAACAGTATCGGTGTTAAAAGCAATGGAATTTGTAAAGAAACCGTGCGTTTGTGACCTTTACATAATAAGAACAAGGAGCTCATACCCATTAGTTCACTGCCTCTGCTGGTTCTCCTAGATTGGGATATTGGAAGATGATGGAGCCACAGTGCGCATGCGCGGCTAGAGCACAGATGGGAGAGGGGATGTGTGTGTGTTGCCCCCCAGTACTGTCTGCCTGCGATGATGGATGAAGATCTTCATGTCAAAAGTTGCGGGGATTAAATATCTAAGTGGCATGAAGACGACCTCACGTTGTCTTTGGAAAATGTAATAGGCTAAAACGATCTGAACGACAAGCACACCATGGCAACAGGCCTGTCAGTCAGTGGGTGACATGTAGGGCGGCACACGCTGTCCCATTAGACATTATTACATAAGCATGCCATTAGTTCTTTCCAAAATGCCCCTTCCAGGCCATTCGTTTCCCCCAAAATGTGCCACCAAAGATGATTTATCAGCTAGGGCCCGGGCTTCTACATAACTCTAAATTATGGGCAAAAATGGGCATGTTCTTGGATGTTCTGTGCAAACATTGGCCTTGCAGTGGACATCAGACTTCATCCAGACTCAACTGCAATTTGGTCTGTTGCCAAAATCCTTCTTTGCTCTGGGAGACCAAATGCCCCCTTCACATTTCCGAAACATCTCCTACACATGCAAAGACAGACAAGGAGCTTTTACCAAAAGGTCACACCTGAGGGTCCGTTTTGTTGTTATTGTGTACGGCAGGGTCGCTCGATTATGGCAAAAATCATAATCACGATTATTAAAATGCATATTGAAATTGTGATTATTAGACACAATTACTCATTGATTTGAGAACATCATACGATGACTCAATTTGTTATACCTTTAAAACGAACTGGAGAAACACGCTGTGGCTCCCTCCTCCCTAGTCTCAACACAAGCTGAAACTACTGTTTGGGCTTGGGGGAGGAGGGGTGGATTGCACCGCTATGAAGGAAGGGTGCGCTGCATTTAACATGCAACACAATAATAGTTTTATCTCGATTATCTTGTTAATTAAATTGAAACTCGAATAATCGCCCATCCCTAGTGTATGGGGCACCATAAAGGACACTTTAGTGTTTTTTTTTACAAGGGCAAACACAGTGTTATTTGTGTAGGCCTATATGTGGGATGTTAGGAGTTCCCTTTTAAATGGACTGCATTTATATAGTGCTTTTATCCAAAGTGCTTTACAACTTTACACCCATTCACTCACACACCGACGGCGGAGGCAACCATGCCACGTGGCAATCTGCTCATGGGGACCAGTTTAGGGGTGAAAATGGGGAGTAATGTTGTCATGGAAATCAGTGTTGGTTTCGTGGGTTCAACCCTGTAATTTAATAATACTGTATGTCCTGCTATACACAGTATTTAATAGTAATTAGGCTGGCAGTGTTAGTGCCATGCTATACCCATTGAGCTACACAGGGAATGGAACCCCTAACTCTGGCAGTGTTGGTGCCTTGCTCTACCCATTGAGCTACACAGGGAATGGGACCCCTAACTCTGCAGTGTTGGTGCCATGCTCTACCCGTTGAGCTACACAGGGAATGGAACCCCTAACTCTGGCAGTGTTGGTGCCATGCTCTACCTGTTGAGCTACACAGGGAATGGAACCCCTAACTCTGGCAGTGTTGGTAAAAAGGTCACACCGGAATTCTGACTTATGAGGAAAAATCTAATAAAACGTCTCGTCAACTCAGAGTTCCTAGTCGCAAACTCGGGTATGATTTCTCAACCCCCAGTTTAAGCCTCTGCATAATTTTACGTCTTTTCAACACGGCCACCCACATCATATAAACATTAATGTTGGTATTAGCTGTTTTAATGCTGCATTCAATTATAACTTGGAGGTAGAAAATTCTGACTTCATACTAAGAAAACTAAAATAGAATGGTGCGTCAACTCAGAGTTCCTAGTCGCAAACTTGGGTATGATTTCTCAACCCCCAGTTCAAGCCTCAGCGTCATTTGACATAATTTCAACATGGCCACCCACATCATATACATTTGTAAGTATACTAAAAGTGTCCATTTGTAAGTATATTAGTTATATGTCACTGTCTTTGTGATTTGTAGTTCATGCAAGACAAGAACTGCCAAAAAAGTTTAGCGTGAGCATCCATGTTTTTCCAGCTTTGTAGCTCGAACACACGTAGGTCAGAGATGACGTGTTTCCCACTTCCAACGTCCCACCTCTGACCAGAAACGAATGCAGCAATAGTATTTGTGTGAACATTTTGGAAAAACATGGACGCTCATGCAAAACTTTTTGGTAAATCTTTTCTTACAATTTTGTCTTGCAAGAACTACAACTCACAAAGACAGTTCACAGCGACATATAGCTAATATACGTACAAATGTACTCTTAACACATCCACCGCCGGAAACGCTTTAAAGCGTTATTGTCCGCCATGCTTTGACCGCCAGATCGCGCTGTACAGCGTTATTGAGATCAATATAAAAAAAATTCGCCATGGCATTCATAATTCATATATACACCCGCAACGCTGCAGCTGGACCCTAAAGGTGAAGGCAACGACGCCTGGTGGATGGTCGGGCGAGTTACACTCGAACAACAGGAAGTGGGGGCTGTGTGTCGATTAAATTCATCCGGCCGTCAGATATTGTTGCATGACTCCCGACAGACACAATGTACATAATGGATCGCTTTATAAACTTAATAATCAATATGATTTCAGCAGCCGTCATCACCCACATAATAAACCTCTCCATAAAACAGGGACACATCCCCAAAGACTTAAATTGCGAGAGTGACCCCTGCACAAAAAAGGCAGCAAATTAGACCCAGGCAACTACCGCCCTGTTTCTATTCTTACCTTTTCTACGAACAGGTCGAAAAGTACCTCAACGACCACAACACCAGAGGGAGTACCACAAATCATGTTCAAACCAGATTCGGCTCTAACAAGGGACTAAACACGTTTTGCAATTATGCCACAACAATGTGGAACGCCCCCCCCCCCCCCAATGTACAGTTTCCTCCCAATCAAATGTATATTCTATTTTAGAAACTCTGTCTGTAAATAAACAGTACTTTATATTTGTATATCTTGTATGTCATAAATGTCTGGATTTAACAGTACTGTATATCTGTATGACATGTATGTCATAAATGTTATGAATTGAAAATCGGGGACCCTGATGTAAACAAGACGAAAGTCTTTCTCTCGTCTTCATCCCCTTAAGAGTCCAAGGTTACTAAATAAAGGTCCTATTGAAGATATAACGTGTTGTAATGCTGTTTGCTGGAGCCACTTCACCCACAACAGCACACCCGGGTCAGAGAGCGGACACAGACACCAAAGAACAGTCCTTTGTAGTTTAATGTTGGTATCAAAGGATCAAAGGATGATAGGGTTTCTTCAGTACAGGTGATTTCCATCCAGTTCGTAAGGCTGAATGAAACAATGAGCATCCACACAAGGATGAGAATGGTATTGGGTGAATCTAGCCAATTATTGAGTGAGTGGTTTTCATCCAGTTTGTAAGGCTGGATGAACAGTGAGGAATTGAGTGAGTGATTTCCATCCAGGTTGTAAGGCTGGATGAAGTAGTGAGATATTGAGTGACTGAACGAGTGGTATTCTGCAACAGATAACCAGAACATACAATAATTAACAGAGGTACATACTTACTAATCATAACCTGAACACACACCACTAAAGATGCTATCTAGCATATTAGCATTAGCATTGGCTCAATTAGCTGCATGGACCAAACTCCAAACATAACACAAGTAATTGGCAGAATGCAATGGCATCCAGAATACACACAACTGAAGAGATGCTATACCATATTAGCATTAGCATAGCTCAATTAGCAGCATGGATCAACACAACGTAGGCAGCAAATCAAATCATAGTCACACATGCATGTCACAGCATCTCAACACACAAGGCAGGCTACATATGACATGTATCTATCATTACCATAGGCACTATATTTGTAGGCGAGCCCCAGGCCACTGTCCCGCGAGCCCCAGACCACCGCCCCGCAAGCCCCAGGCCACCATCCCGCGAGCCCCAGACCACCGCCCCGCGAGCCCCAGGCCACGTCCCGCGAGCCCCAGGCCACCGCCCCGCAAGCCCCAGGCCACGTCCCGCGAGCCCCAGACCACCGCCCCGCGAGCCCCAGACCAACGGCCCCCGCGAGCCCCAGACCACCGTCCCGCGAGCCCCAGACCACCGCCCCGCGAGCCCCAGGCCACCGTCCCACAAGCCCCAGGCCACCATCCCGCGAGCCCCATGCCACCGTCCCGCCACCCCAGGCCACCGTCCCGCGAGACTTGTTTCCCGTGCGCCTAAAATTCTACCTGGTCTCGTCCCGTGGGGCTCGCGGGGCGGTGGTCTGGGGCTCGCGGGACGGTGGCCTGGGGCTCGCAGGACGGTCCACACACCGCTATCAGTGTTCTTCTTCCCCGCCAATGAAGTATTCACCCAAAGACCCAATACCGTGCAGACCCGGCGCCATGGGCGGGCATTGGGGGGCCTGGCCCGCCCACTGAGTCAGCTGTGCCCACCCTGAATTTTTTTTTTTTTTTTTTTTTTTTCAATCAAAGTCGACTATCCAAATGCTTAGTCGGGGACAGCCCTAGTGGGCACTGATGTCAACAACAACACTACTGAAGCTAGCACGGCACTCTGTGAGAATTCGTTTTCTACCCTCAAGAACATCTTTACAGAACATCGCCTTAGTATGCTTCATCGACGCAAGGCCAATTTAATTCAGTGGCATTTGAGAAGGACTTAACAAAAAAGTTCAGGAATGAGTGGAGGGCCAGTGTTTTAAGAAGATTTCACTCTGTCCCCAAACGCCGCTTGCCGCTCTACTAATGATGGTGAGTAGCCTGTGGAGGAATTTTGTTTGCTTTTTTATGCACTTTTTTTATGCACTTTTCAAAGATATAGAATAGAATAGAATAGAAATGTATTATCCTGAGGGAAATTTGACACTCCAAATCACTCAACATTAAACATTTAGACAGAACAAGTCACGAATAAGAATAGAATACAATGAAATAGAATAAAAATAGAATAAAAGATACAGTAAATAAATACAGTAAAAATATACTGAAGTCTACAGTAGGTGTAATATTGCACAGTGCTGTTTAAAAAGTAAGAGTCCAGGAAGATGGTAACTGTCACTCTGTGCTCAGTGATGCAGTGAGGCACAGTGATGCATTGTATAGTCTGATGGCTGTCGGAATGAAGGACTTCCCGTGCCGTTCAGTGCTGCATTTAGGTAGTGTGAGCCTATAACAATACATGCTCCTCCTGTCAGCCAAGTCTGTGTATGTATAGTGGGTGGGAGGGGTTTTCCCTGATGGCCTGGAGCTTAGCAAGGCTCCTCTTCTCCGCCACCCTCGCTAGGGCGTCCAGCTACACCCTAACCACGCTACTGGCCTTCCTGACCATCTTATCCAGCCTGTCTGTGTCCCCTGCTCTCAGTCCGCTGCCCCAGCAGGTCTGTTATATATATCCGTTCAGTCTGTTTTCGTATAAGTGAATGTTCTTAAGATAGAGAAATTAGATTTTTCAATTGCCTCTCTGCTGTTTAGTTCAGCACCGTGGGCAACGCCAAGCAAGCCACAGCGCCGTTGTCCTAGCTGAAATGTATAAAAGGGAACCTGTGTTGAAAAACCATTGTGCCCCCTCGAGAACATTTTATGCCCCCCCACTAATTTGTTTCTGCAGCCTGGTCTGATACCGTGGCAACAACTACCGGTAGAATAAGTGCCAAGAACATTGAACATTTATGTTGTGTTGATGGAATCACGTTAATATAGAGAGATGAAAACAATACGTTATGTTGAATATAGAGGGTGTATGTATGGTTGTAACTGACTGTAATTGCTCTCTACTGCCCTCATGACTGCATGTATATCTGTGTCCACTGGAGGGCGCTGTAGGCGGAGCGTCTACTGTCTACGCCAGGTTGGGACTATATAAACCTACTGTTCCTTCTTCTCACTTCTGCCCCTCCCGGAGAGGAGATCATATGTGCTGCTGTATTATGAGACAATGTGATAAATAAACCGCTGCCTGCAGAGCAAGGCCAAAGATAGAATACCATGCCTCTTGTATATATTATTGTCGCCCCATAGCCAAATCTGTTATCATGTTATTTCGATTGATATGAATTGGATAATGCTAGCAGGCTGCATGCTGTTAGAGGTGTTAGAGGCAGAACTAGCGTAACGCGCTGTTTGGGCATAGAGAGAGCGTACGTCAGTGGCCAATCAGATCGCAGAACCCGAACGCGGAACTGCAAGTTTGTTGGTAAAAGACTACACGCGGCCTAACAAGCATGTGGTGAATTGTGAATTATGATGAATTGAAAATGGGGGACCCTGATGTAAACAAGACGAAAGTCTTTCTCTGGTCTGCATCCCCTTAACAATGTATTGAGCTGTACTGTACTGTACGCGTCTATGCCTTCTACAACGCTGTTCGGTTTCCGCGTTGCCGTTTTGCGCTCTGATTGGCCGAGCGCGCACATGCGCATGAGCCGCGACGTGGCCCTCAGCCGTGCTGCGATAAGGCTTTCGCCAGCGGGGAGAGGGGCGCCGTGAGCAGCATCGCTGCGCTCATCAACGACCCTCCGTGCTCTGGCTTTCAACAGCGGGGAGAGTATTATGGGGCTTATGCCGCGAAGCAGTAACACACATAGTTGCAATGCATCTGTCAGTCGTACTTAACTATGTGTTCACTCACTGTTGTGTTACTGCTTCGCGGCATAAGCTCCATAATACTCTCCCCGCTGTTGAAAGCCGGAGCACGGAGGGTCGTTGATGAGCGCAGCGATGCCGCTCACGGCGCCCCTCTCCCCGCTGGCGAAAGCCTTATCGCAGCACGCTGAGGGCCGCGTCGCAGCGCATGCGCGCGCTCGGCCAATCAGAGCGCAAAACGGCAACGCGGAAACCGAACAGCGTTGTAGAAGGCATAGACGCGTATTGTACGCGTCTATACTTTCCACAACAAATTTGTGTTTCCGCGTTCGAGTTTTGCGCTCTGATTGGCCAGGTCATGTGACATGTGCGCCAATCGTGGGACGGCAAGTTTTGCGCCTATTTCCGGGTCGAACAGCCTGCAAACTACCTAACGCCTAGTTTATCACTGGTTAAGCTTAGGCGATTCTTTCGCAGTTGGTTAAGGTTAGAGTTTGGAATCAGGGCAGGCGTTCTATCGCCATGATCTAAGACAAACTCTAACCTTAACCAACTTCGAAAGAGCGCCTAAGCTTAACCATCCAAGCGAATACTGACTCATAACGTTACCCCGTTTCCAACGTTAAGTCGAGTTCATTCATACTACACTAGTACACGTATGATCAATCCAATAATGAACACATATATATATCTTGTCATTTTAAACAAGTTACCATTCATTCATTCCTCCATTATGCGTCACCTGCGGCGAAATTAAATGTTATATAGTTCAACAACAACACGCTGTGTTGAGAGAGCGAGAGAGAGAGAGCGAGAGAGAGAGAGAGTGAGAGTGAGAGTGAGAGTGAGAGAGAGAGAGAGAGAGAGAGAGAGAGAGACAGAGTCGGCGCTAGGACCAACTTAATGGGAGGGCATATTGTACCAGCGGGGGGGCATACATAAATAAAATATAGGCGTCAGAAAACGAATTTCCCGCGAACCAACACACGTTTCAAAACATGAGTGCGCATAAGAGATAAGACATGTCTCTCTCTCTCTTTCTCTCTCTCACGTGACGTCACAAACACACTCACGTCTCACACACACAAATTAAACAGTATGAAATAGCCCGAGGCTGGGCTTAAATTCATTAACAAGTGAAAGTATTATTAATAATAACAAGGGGCAAGGCGGCTTAAATTAAACAGTATGAGTCGTACTGTATGACTTACCCATTAGAAGAGTTGGAGGCGGCGAGTCGTGGCACTGAATCTCCTCAGGACGGTGTCCCACTTTCGCGTGAGGTCTTTTGCAACTTCAAACTCTGCCTCAATTATAGGCGATCCATTATATTATCCATTATTATTATTATGATGACATATTATGATTATAGACCACGCTAGCTTCTGCTGTGACAGATGCAGCTGCAGCGGCAGCACCGGGCGCTTCTTGGCAGACTTCGTCTTCATGACGCCTCACTTACCGAAAGATCTTCAACGTTAGATGTTGGAGGACCGTCACCAGGGAGGAGGCCGTGAAGAAGCCTTAGGTGCTCCCCCTGCCCCACCATGCATGGCATGCAACCATTTTCGTATATATCCATTTTATGTCCGTCTCCAAGTGTTATATTTTACCCACTGACTCTATTGTACTTTTCACGCTCACTCAAGTCACGCAGTCACGCTCTGACTACCCTACCCATCAACTCAACGTGACCAATTACGCAATAACAAATTCAAACACACACACCAATCAGCGTGCGCTCAAACATACACTTCTTTTAAGACTTTTTTTGTTTAATTTCGTTTAATAATAGGCTAAATAGCCTATTTATAAAGGAAAACATCTGACTTTTACTATAATAAAAAAAAATGTATGTTTAATTATTTAATTTTTTTATAACAATTGCCCATGACGTTTGGAGGGGCACAGTGCGCCATCTGGGGGGGCATGGCCCGCGAATGACCCCCCATGGCGCCGACACTGGAGAGAGAGCGCATTAACTCACTTTGTTTAGTTGAAACGTGGTCCAGGAGGGCTTGATAAAGTGTATATGTCCACTGTCCCACAGTCCCAGACTGTTGATGTATATCCACTGTCCAGACTGCATCCAGCTAGCCAAATAGCTTCTTGTTAGCCAGGTTAGGCACCACAACACAATCAATTACTGTGATGAGCTGTGTCTTTGCCCATTTCCGCATCGAACAGCCTGCAAACTACCTGGCGTTCTATCGCCATGCTCTAAGACAAACTCTAACCGTAACCAACTTTGAAAGAGTGCCTAAGCTTAACCGTCGAAAGAACTTGCCGTCATGCTCTAAGACAAACTCTAACCTTAACCAACTTCGAAGAGTAACTAAGCCTAACGAGTGTAGAAACTGACGTCGGCCAATCAGAGAGCGTCTCCGAGAAATGCGGCTACGGAAATTATAGACGCTGCTTGCTTAGATGATATAGATCGCTTGAAAACGCGCCCGGCTTCCATCATATTACATCATATTTCAACGCACAGTGCGTTACGTGCGTTGACCTATTTGATTGGCTGCGAGGATACAGCGATGAAACCAGTGCACGCCCTGCTGTGCGCGATATGTCTCGCCCCGGCCTGAGAGGTAGTTACTAGTGACTTCCTGTGAATGAAAAACGATTATTTATATTTGATATATTAACGTTATATTGTGCATTGGAAACACAAACATACTTAAAATGAGTAAATATTATTCATTTTAAACATGTTTATTTTATTTCTAGGGCTCTAAAAAAAAAAAAAAAAAATCTTCTTCTCTCTTTTAACTATGGAGGGCGGCGCTCTAGCGCCCACTATCGGCCGGCCGCCACTCGTTCCGAGTATATTTGCTTATAAAACGTAATTGTCTAATTCAATTATTTTTTTTATTTCTCCACGTGGTAAATACACAGGTCACAACATGTTTACAGGAACGTTTTGGAGTTGTATTTGGCGTGTATTTGGTGACTGTAGGACTCTGTAGGGAACGTCAGGCTATTGCCCCCCACTTCCAGTGATGAAGCTAAGCTACACTAACGGAGCTACTGTTCCCAAAGCTAAATGCACGCACAGAGACAAAAAAGGTATGTATCTTCTTGTCTAACTCCAAGGAAGATGTTAAATAAGCTAATTTCCCAAAATGTTGGAGTTTTCCTTTAACCAGTGTAGAAACAGGCCAATCAGAGAGCGTCTCCAAGAAATGCGGCTTGGTTTGGTATTCACGGTTCCATCCTAGAGGCTAATCTTTCCTGTGACAAAATGGCATCCAATGTAATCAAAAAAGTCAACCAACGAACGCGATTCTTGTACCGGATCTCCTCTCTGGTAAACAAGAATACCCTGAAGACTCTAGCAGGAGCACTCATTCAAGGGTACTACGACTATGCTTGCACCTCATGGTACCAAAGCACCTCAAAGGCACTAAAAAACAAATTACAAACATCTCAAAACAAGCTAGTCAGACTACTACTTGACCTGACTCCTAGAACCCACCTCACCCCTGCCCACTTTGACAACCTAGGATGGCTTAGAGTAGACGACAGAGTACAGCAACTTGCAATGGGCCTGGTCTACAAGATACACTACGCGACCAAGGTACCCATGTACATGTCAAAATACTTCCCAAAGGTCAGTGAATACCACGATCACAACACCAGAGGGAGCTCCACAAATCATGTAAAACCCAGATTCGGCTCAAACAAGGGACTAACACGTTTCGCAATTATGCCACATCAATGTGGAACGCCCTGCCTAAAGCTGTAAAGGAATGTGAATCACTACCCACCTTCAAAAACACTCTCAAAAAACACCTACGTGAGACTGCAATTCGAAACTGGCCCCTACAAATGTCCTAACCTAGTTGTACAGTAAATGACCAAGTAAGGCTTTGTCAATATTCCAATGTACAGTGTAAAATGTGTGTGTGTCCCCTACCCAACCCCCCCCCCCCCACCTCCAATGTACAGCCCTCACCCAACCCACCCAACCCCACCCCACCCAACCAACCTCCTCCAATGTACAGTTTCTACGCCAAATGTATATACACTCCTTTTCTGGACACTTTTGTATCACAAACAGTACTGTATTTGCAAATCTGATATGTCATAAATGTATAGATGTAGCAGTACTGTCTATCTGTATGTCATGTATGTCATATATGAATGAATGAATGAATGAATGAATGAATGAAAACTTTATTAACAGATTGCAGAATGGGTACAGTGCAGTACAGCTCAATACATACAATTGTTAAGGGGATGCAGACCAGAGAAAGACTTTCGTCTTGTTTCCACCAGGGTCCCCCATTTCCAATTCATCGTAACATATATGACATACATGACATACAGATAGACATATGTTATGATGAATTGAAAATGGGGGACCCTGATGTAAACAAGACGAAAGTCTTTCTCTGGTCTGCATCCCCTTAACAATTGTATGTATTGAGCTGTACTGTACTGTACCCATTCTGCAATCTGTTAATAAACTTTTCAATCAATCAATCAATCACGCAGCTAGAGAGGGTCTTTTCTTCTTCGCTGTACGCGGCCTAGCCAATCAGAGAGCGTCTTCGCAAACAGAGGCTACGGAAAAAATTCCAGCCAACCAATCAGGGGGAAGTTAGCTGCAATCCAATCCGGAAGTGTTATCTGCCTGGTATTCGCGCGAAGATTGAGAGCACCCAGAGCTGTCGAATGTAAGGCACACTTTACTTGTAATTTATATGCTAAGTAGATTTAACGGGTTAACGATACATTGTTGATTTAATTGCAAACGGAGAGCCCCAGGCTTGCACACCGCAGTCACGAAAGGGGCTACCGTTAACGTTGTTTTGACAGCATGGTGTTTTTGCTCTAGATTGCAGTCGTCATGAATAAACGGAAGGCGAATAAAACACAAATGCCACTAGGAGAATGCATCACACAGGTATGTGTTAGACAGACAGCCCTCTCTCTCTCTGAATGAACGAATGAATGAATGACGATTTTATTTAACAGATTGCAGAATGGGTACAATACAGTACGGCTCAATACACACAATTGTTAAGGGGATGCAGACCAGAGAAAGACGTTTGTCTAGTTTACATCAGGGTCCCCCATTTTCAATTATCTCTCTCTCGCTCTCGCTCTCGCTCTCTCTCAAAGCAAGGGACTAACTGTAAATACATTCAGATATCACACATTTTATTTATTTGTCAACATAATATCGGACAAGGCAAAGAACAAACCATGAATGCATTCAGATATCACACAAAGCAACTTGATGGCAACTCAAGGCTATAATTGCATGATTTCTTGTTTCACCTGGGCCTGTCTTCACCTGCAGGCGCAGAAGATACTTAGGGAACGGCTTTGCCACCAGCAGCTCCCGGAGAGGCCAGAGGGAGTGGAGTCCCAGCAGAAGTAGGTTGGCTTCATCCTTTCTTACTGTGTTGCATGCTCACCACATTGGGTGGCAAGGTGGTTAGCACTGCTGCCTCACAGCACGAAGGTCCTGGGTTCGAACCCCAGCAGGGGGCCTTTCTGTGTGGAGTGTGCATGTTCTCCCTGTGTTCGTGTGGGTTTCCTCCAGGTTTCCTCCCACACCATAAAGACATGCATGGTAGGCAGGGACTACAGATGAAAACTAGCTCATTAGCTAATTCTGGCACATTTACATGGAAACTGAAGATGTTGATTAATGTATTGATCCAGGTGTTCTTGGCTATAGGTTAGAGCCTGACCATATGGGTAAAAATATCATATTCATTTGAGAGATTTTGCAATTACAATATGAATATTTGAAGGGATGGTATCTTACACCGTCATTCTTAAAATCTTTGTTGAAAAATGTCTTAATGTTTTTTTTTTTTTATTATTACAAAAATCTTTTTGAATGCTACTTTGCCATTATCACATATCGCAGCCTCCTGTGATTTGGATATTGCACTAGCCCAAGGCCAGATGTTTGGTTTCAACACTAGGGGGCGGGGGGGCACTTGAAGTGAGGGGTCTGGGGGTCCTCCCCCAGGAAACCTTGGGCGTCAAACACTTAATTTTCTGCATCAATTTATGGTGGAAATGTCTATGTAAAAAAAGACAACATTCAGGTAACCGCTGACACAAATTGACCTCTTCTACATGTCCCCTGCACCCCCCCCCCCCCCCCCCCCCCCTAAAACGATGCCTATACACTAGCCCCTGTTGCGATTTCAATAGAAATGTAGATGAATTGTTCACGGCTGCTGCAGGTGCATTGGAAGGAAACGATAGTCAACTTGAAGAAAACCCTGCTCGCTGCTCTCTAGTACGACACTTGCATTTGTTTCAATTGATTTCTTTAGGCCCCAGCTGGACCTTCCTCAGAATACATATTGAGAATGATTTTGAGTTCAGGGACCTCTCACAATCTCCCACAGAGGGATATTAAATGTATCGCCTTGTTATCAGACGATAGACCACTGCACTTCCGCGTTACACTGAGCTCATGGGAGAGAGAGCGGGGGGAGAAAATGAATGAATGTGGATGAGAGCCTTGACACTCCCGAACTCCGCATGCGCAGATTGCCCACGGAGTCTCTGGATAGTCCAGAGTTCTAGGTTTATCAATCTGCGCATGCGGATTTCGGGAGTAGGTGCGGAAAAGTGACTATAGCTCGGCCGAGAAAGGGTCGATCGACTTGGGACTGATCTCTCCGTGTTCAGGAGACTCTGGTGTATAAAAGTCTATTGGATCATGTCTCCAGCACCCCCACAGCCGTAGCTACAACCACTTAATGTCGAGGCTCTCATCCACATTCATTCATTTTCTCCCCCCGCTCTCTCTCCCCCATGATTTCATAATACCGGAAGTGTTGTGGTGGTCTATGCTCTCTGTAAAATGAGCATCATGGGTATTGTAGTCCAGAGTGTGTTTATGTGTTTGTGTTTGTGTGTGTGTGTCTTTGTCTGTGTGTGTGTGTGTACATCCAGACACCTGCTGGAGCTGTTGAGGAGGACTGCTGTGCACGGGGAGAGTAATTCTGTACTTATCGTCGGGCCCAGAGGAGCGGGGAAAACCATGGTAACACAATCTGGCTTCATGCACCACAGACGTGGATAATGGGGCTGCTCGATTATGGCAACAATCATAATCACAGATTTGATATTGAAATCACAATTATTAAACACGGTGGCAGCTGGTCCATAGAGGGCGCTAGGGCGCCGCCCCCCCTGGTGGAAAGAAGAAGAAAGAAGTGGTTTTGGATTTTTCTATAATAGTAGATTTCAATTTTCGATAAATAATAATTACTAATTTTAAGTGTTTGTGTTTAAAATGCACAATAACGTGTAATATATAAAAATCATTGTTTGCGCAGACTGATGACAACAACAATGATTGTTGCAGGGACTCAAGACGAGACAGGATTACAGTTGTCGTCGTCATCGGAAATTGATAATAATCACAAGATACATTCAGACAGTGTTGGATCTAACGAAATGGATTTATATGGACACATTTATGGAAAGTTCAAGGCCGGACCACAAAGCTTCTCAAAGGGTTCGCGCGACACACGACGGCTCTTCCAATTCGTACGTGATGTTCTACCGCAGCAAAAAAAGTTAGTCTCTATAACACACACCTTATCTATGTTTTCTAAACTGCAGCTTCTGAACTGTGTCTTGAGGGATTTGCTGGACGTGAAGGACGTACAAAAGAATGTTTTACAGGTTAATCTCAATGGTAGGTGGGCATTCACATACCCCTTCTATTCTATTTATGGATTCTATTCGAAGGCTGATGTTATTCTATCCGGTTATGATCTGTTCTATTCTAATTATCTTCAATGGCTGATATAATTCTGTTGTATTCTATTGTAAGGTAGACATAACTCTATTCTATTCTAACAGTTCACGTGTTGCTCTAGGTCTCTTGCAGACAAACGACAGAATAGCTCTGAAAGAAATAACGCGTCAGCTCCACCTGGAAAACGTTGTCGGTGACAAAGTGTTTGTAAGTATTATAGAGCACCAAGGGAGTTTTGTTACTTGACTTCTCCTAGAATTAACCCCTCATTAACTACACATATAAATCTGTATGATAACATGTACAATAGTACTGTATATATACATTTATATATTTATTTTTACTGCATATATATATCTGTCTGAATATACCTGCATATAACCCTTCTATATACATTACCTACTTATACACCTGCATATAACCCATATAACTGTATGATAGCATGTACAATAATACTGTATACTATACCGTATACATACCGGTATATTTATTCTTACCCTTTATATCTATCGACATCCGTCTGTACATACCTGCATATAATCCTTTTTACATATTTGTATATACTATATCTGTACATATCCCTTACCTACTCTTACTAGTTACGCTGCTGGCCAGTATGACTTACTATCATAGTGTCTTTATACCTGTCTCACTGTACATATTAATACTACATCTCTGTAAAGACATCTGATTAGCACTATTACTCAGTAGTACTCATTTATATATCTGGGACAGGCATATTCCCAGATCGAATACTTGTGTGAATTACTCAAGTAGTGCTCGAGTAATTGTTTAGGGAAAGACATTTTTAGAACGCATCTTAAAGTGCATGGCAGCTAGGGATGGGTACCTTTTCACATTTGAACCGATACGGTAACCGGTACCTGTGAATCGATACCGGTACCCAACGGTACCTTTTTTCTGTACTTTAGTCTCAAAAAATGTAATTTACCTACCTCAGTCGTAAAAAAAAAATCCAAACTTCAATACTACAATTTCGACCGTTTTCGGCTTGCCATTGCTCCGACTGCTTTGTTGTTGAATCAAGTCATATCCTAGGTAAGCATATATTGTGCGTGTGAACGTTGACATGAAAAGAAAAAGGGTAACATTTTTTATTTTAATTTCTTTTGGTATCTCACTTGAATCGATACTCGGTAGTACCGACGTGTTTCGGTTTGGTACCTTAAAAGTACCGAATTCGTTACCCATCCCTAATGGCAGCAGCAATAATGAGATATTGCACCAGAGTCAAACACATTAGCCTAGCTTAGCACAATGAATGGGCATTGTGCGTACAGTACCAGTTAGCCTTCGGGAGAGGTGTTAGTTGGACAATGCCTATTTTGCCTAGGCTAACCGGCACTGTCCACTTCCATTCATTGTGCAAAGCTAGGCTAACGTGCAGCCAGATAGCTTTCTACTGAACGCACAGATAGGAAACTGGTATCTATCTTCTTGTCTCTCTCTGGAGAAGACGGTAAGCTAATTTCCCCAAATGTTGGTGTGTTCCTTTAACAATGCACAGCAATATACCTGATGCTTAATGCGTATTGTCAGTCAAAGCAGTCAGTTACCATTTGTAATGATTATATTACCTCCACTGTCTGCAGCAGGGCTCTCCGCTCATGGAACGGCATGTCGGTATCAATAGTCTATGAACGATACACAAAGTGGGCGACATGTTGTTGGCACAATTTGGAAATGCACAAACACAAACCACTGTTTTTATCTTTAGGATAACGCTAATCTAGCTTTCAACGCGACAGCGTTTTTATGGTACTATCCATGCTCCACAGCTGACCAGTATTGTCTTCCTCTCAATAACTCATGCCTCGCTCATGCCTCTGTTTCAGTAAAAAAAAATAAAAGGGAATCGAGCACCCTCAAAAACCACTAGAATTCAGTACTCGAGTAATTCATTATCATGCCCATCCCCATTATATATCACCTGTACATTGTATATTACTATTGCACTTTACTGTTACATTTGCACTCTGGTTGGATGACAAACTTATTTTCATTGTACTGTACTTGTGCTGTTTATTTGAATCTAATCTAATCCAATCTCAGTTTGTTATTATTTACTCATTAAAATGTCTGGCCAACCCTTTCTCGATCTGTTTCAGGGCAGTTTTGCAGAGAATCTGGCCTTCCTTCTTGAAGCACTGAAGACAGGTCTGTGTTTCCAGCACATTATCCTCCTTATTCAAAGAGAAGTCGCCCCCCCCCCCCCCCCCCCACACACAGTTAAGGCTGAGATATGCTTCAACGTCAGCTACCGCCAAAATTCCAACGTGCTGGTTGCAATTAGAGATGTTCCGATACCATTTTTTCCTTCCCGATCCGATTCCGATATCCGATACCAGTGCATACATTAAATAAAAATAAAATATATATATATTATTTAAATTATAAAACGTTATTCTTTTTTGTTTCTTAAATTTTTTTGTTTTTACAGCTACTGTTTTATATATACTGTTTTTTAGTAATAACTAGAAAGTAATGCACAACAGGTGATTGTATAGATTAGTATTAGTATCATTAATTGACAACTATGCTCAATGAGTTCACCCACGGAAAGGTTGTTGGGACATTGGTTCCGCGCGGACGTTATACGTTGTTGCACTTGCTAACCAGGTGCTCCGGTTCAGTTAGCTAGTAGCAGAGGCTCTGTTGTGATTTTTAATGCACAATAAATATTCAACATTCTCTTTTGAGACTCCGCCTCAGACTCTTATCCTTTGGCACTAAAAGCTAAACATTGTCACCGGTATGGCTGTCCGCATTATGTCATTAATTGCGTGCATGTGTGGGAGAGGTCGATCAGTGACGACACTTAGGTTAGCCAGTTAACGTGAGCTAGATGGAAATAATGTAACGTTAGTACGTTACTGGTAAAAAAGTGATAATTACCTTGGAATACTCCTTTGCCAACTTGCTGTAATTTGCTTGCAGGTCTGCAGCCATTATTGCTGGATTATGAATAGCTCCAACTTTAGCCAAGGTAACGTTAAGCTAAAACTAGCTCTTCAGCTAATGCTAATAACACCAGCAAGTGAACACATCGGAGCTCCCCGTCAACGCCGCTCTGTCGGGACGATGGCATTTAAGAAAGTATCTGCTGTTAAAATGACAAAACAGCATTGACACTTTAATTCATGGTCGATTAAAAACACATTTGTTTTATAATGCTCGCTCTCAGCAGGAGGATACTGCATGTGTTGTTGATAAATTACGTCATATGGGATCGGAGCATAGATTTTACGTGTACTTGCCGATACCAGCATTTTAGGCTATATCGGAGGCATTTCCGATACTGGTATCGGTATCGGAACAACTCTAGTTGCAATAGACCTGTTCGCTGTTTACAAACATACCGTCTTACAAACATAACGACTTCCGTACGTGGGATACCAGGGCCCTCATTTATCAATAATGCGTAGAAAGTGTTCTATTTTCATTGCTAAGCACGGAATTTAGAATGTCTCTACGCACAGAAAAATCGGGATTTATCAACCGTGCGTGCACAGGTCATACGCACACTCCGCGTTGATAAATACCAATGTTCTTACCGTCTATGCTCGTGCATGATTTTAAGCATTTGCATACTGAACCGCCCTTAATGAACCATATATGGTAATGAAACACCCCCATGCAATGTAGAATAATGGACTAGGCGGACTTGAAACTTCACTGAGAGTGAGTCCTCCGTGATCAATCTCGCTCTCAGTGAAGTTTCAACGGAGGTCATCTTCTAATCAACAAAAAATTTAAGCTAGAAAGCATTTCGTTGTGGCCAATCTTATTTGGAAACATGACACAAAATAATAGTATGTCGCTTTTTATTTGAAACAATATTTAATCGCGTTTGGAGGTGGGTGTTCTGCGCCTGCCCCCCGTGCCAAACAAGCAAGCCAACCTCTTGTTCGCGCATGAGCCCGTTATAATTACACTACTGTTGCTATTTCACAATGAACTATAATGAATTACGGTTCATACAGAACACGCGCCAGTGTCGGGAGTAATGCACAAAAGCTTATTTCCGCGTTGAAACTAATGCATGAACTGAGGAGCGCATATGCCGTCCGTCTGCAGTAACGATATTCTACCACGGGGCGTCAGCTACCCATGCTCCGAGCTGTGCGTAGATGTAAGCACAAAGTCAAGTTCACGTTCAAATTGATAAATCACACACTTTGCTTAGAAATTGTCGTACGCACGGGTTAAGCACATATCTGTGCGTACGCAACGTTGATAAATGAGGGCCCGGGTCTTTAGTGAGTCCCCGTAAATGATGTCATCACACCTGCTGACGAGACATGGTGTGCTTTTCCTTCCCTCTTCCTTTCCTCTTCCTTTCCCCTGTCTGCCGTCCAGGTGACCGCAGCAGCAGTCGCCCCGTGCTTTTCATCCTGGACGAGTTTGACCTGTTCGCCCACCACAAGAACCAGACTCTGCTGTACAACCTGCTGGACGTCTCCCAGTCTGCCCAGACCCCCGTCGCTGTGGTGGGCCTCACCTGCCGGCTGGTAAGCTTCACCGCTCAACCCTTTCACTACCACACTACCAAATGGTTAACCCTTTCACTGCGACAATACAGAAGGTTAACACTTTCACTGCGACAATACAGAAGGTTAACCCTTTCACTGCCACACAACAAAGGGTTAACCCTTTCACAACCACACTACAGTAGGTCAACCCTTTCACTGCCACACTACAGAAGGTTAAATGAAGATCGATACCAATTTCCTCTCTCTGTGTTCAATAGAAAGATATCCGGCTGCAAGCTAGCCTAGCGTAGCACTTTTACAATACTTGTAGTATATATTCAGATTCAAATTCTTTATTACCTATATTTATTGTAATGTATAATATAGCCAATAGTGCATACAGGCCCTCATCTGCACCTTTGTTTACGCTGTTTGTTTTTCTCACATTAACTCATTCGGGGCCATCCACGTAATATTTCGTGTTTGCCCGACAACCGTTGCGTGCCAGCCACGTAATATTACGTTTTTGGTTCGTTTTTCTTTTATTTAGATATTAATATCCTATTCACTGTCACAGAGCTGTATTTTGGCTGGAAAAGGCATATTGGGACTCTGAAAGTGCAGTACCGGCCAGATCCTGGTAGTGGCGCTGTCTCGAGAATGTAGTAACCCCCGTTGCAGACCTGGTGTCACACTGTTTACGCTCCGGGTGGACTTTTTTGTTAGTCTGAAGCGAGGACTTCACTCGATCGCATGGAATACTTCTTGGGATGCCGAATTCATTATGCAGTAAAGTATTATGGCATTGGTCAGTGGACATATGATCTACCAGATGGCGATCAAATAATTGGAAAATCATTTTTGGAATCCAACCGGCCAAAGGTAAGAGCAATTTGACGTCAATTTCAGCTTGATCATGCAAGGATTTAATAGCCATCCCCCAGATCAGCCTATGTTGTGGTAATAACGAATGCCGTTATTGGCGATCAATTAATCAGAAACGACTTCCCCCCCCCCCCCCCCCTTTCATCCATTCATGATGGAACATAATACCGATCATATGCATTTGGATTTTTAACTCTAGCGTGTGTATGGACGTAACGCCAATGGATTTAACGTTATTAGCTTAGCGCCTTATAAATAGCCTTGCAGGAATTATCCCAGATCATTCCGATATAACACTCATATTCACCACGGTATAAAACGGGAACATATTGATGAATTTATTTTTCTTTTATGCATCTTTTTTTTATCCACTTTTTCTCCTTATTTTTCTATTTTTCTCTCATCCCAATTTCGTGTTTCCAATTCTCCCCTCCCCTGTCTTGAATGTTGCTCGACTATGCCCCCCACTGGTCGGTTGTAGGGAGGATAGAAGCCTTGCATCACGTGTCCCCTCCGGTACACTAGGAGGCAGCCTGTCACATCTTTTCACCTGCCAGCGCGGACTCTCAGTGGCGAGGTGTAAGGCATGGGAGGCTCACACTACCCCCGCTACTTCCTGTCTCTGCTGTGCAGGCGTCCCCCAAGGGCTGAACGATTAATCGATTTTAAATCAAAATCGCGATTTGGAATGATGCAATTATCAAATCGCAAAAAGAATTTAATCGCAAAAAAATAAATATATACATATTTTTTTTATTTAATTTTTCTTAACCAGGAAGTCCCATTGAGATACAAGATCGGTTTGGGAGAGGGAGGTAAGGGGTTTTAGATTGTGTGTTGTGAAGTTTAGACTTCAGAGAGGGAGAGTAAAGTACAGAAAAAAAGGTACTGTTGGGTACCGGTATCGATTCCCAGGTAAAAAGAAACATTTTCAGGCTCGGTGTCCCGAAAAGACCCATGCGTAGGCCATATGCAAGCCGCATTTTACAATAAACCTCTGGGGCTGCTTAAAAGAAATATTATTATAATCGCAAATTTTATCGCAATTGCAATATCTGTCAGAAAAATCGCAATTAGATTATTTCCCAAAATCGTGCAGCCCAACCGACCTGTAGGAGTCGCTGTCCACAACGTCCAGATTACCACCCATCGACTTCCACCCTCTAACTCTGCCAATTGAGTTAGTATGACGGCTGGCCCAAGCCGGAGGCAATGCTGACTAGGGATGGGAATTGATAAGATTTTATCGATCCGATTCCATTATCGATCCGATTCTTTATCGATTCCTGATAATTTATAATTTAAATAAATAAATTGGAAATGCAACAGAACTAAGCTGGTTAGAATAACAACAGGCAACTTGACATTACTGATTGTCATTTATTGTTGGGCCCCCATGTCAGAAAAATACAAAAACTGTAAAAGAAAATGTATTCTTAAACTAATTTAATCTATTGAATAACGACCTGTTCAATGCAACTACAGTTCAATATCTTAAACTAAGGTTAGCTCCGTGTGGCTAACGTGGAGCTAACGCTAGTTTACCCCGAATTAAATGAATGACTAGGTTGCAAAGCATAGTCATTTTCACTGCACATAGAAGCAGTCAAACAGCTGGATCATTTCTGGAGCATATGACCAAAACCCAGGCAATTTTGAGCCCTTAAGGAATCAAATAGTCTGCTCTATGGCTGCATGCTAACGCTAACGTTATTGTTTTTAAATGCGCAACGGTCGGGAAAACATGGCAGCGATAAGAGGAATCGATAGTCACGGAGGCATGCGATTCCAGGAATTGGACAATTAGGACGGGAACCGGTTTTCGATTCCCATCCCTAATGCTGACACTCGGATTCGAGACCGGAGTCTCTTGCATTGGTGACGAGCGCAATCTCCGCTGCGCCACCCAGCTGCCCTTCTTGTATGCATCTTGAATGGAAGGTTTTTACTGTCAATTGACAATGATAGTGGATACATAGCTATAATATAAAATATAGATTTAGCTCTACAAACAACGTGACACACAGTGAAAAGTTGTAATGGAAAGCGGGCCCAGTCTAATAGCCCGGGGCTGATTGAGTTAATTAAACAAATACAATTGAGTTAATTAAACAAATACAATTGTATTGCCTATCTTTCTACCATTACCCTGTCCATACCTGTACCCCCGTTCCCCCTCCTCCATGCTGCTATGATGCCCCGGATTTCTCGAGGGGATCAATAAAGGGATATCTTATCAGACAGAGAATTCTCCATAGCCGCCCCTAAACTGTGGAATAGCCTCCCCCTCCACATCAGGTCAGCCCAGACCCTTGAGGTCTTTAAGTCCCAGCTTGAGACTCATCTATTCTCCCTGGCCTTTGACCAGAGCTGAGCCTGCCTCCTAGGTCGTTACTTTTAGTCCTTTTATGCCTTATATTTGTATTCTACTGCACTTTTATTTCTTTTATTCTTTTTTTGTTATTATATCTGAACCCCCTGCACTTAATTGTATTTGCACCTTTTGCACTATTATATTTATATGTATTGTATATGTATTTTTTCTTTGCTCTATGCTTTTATCTGTGAAGCACTTTGGTACAGTCACAACGGTTGTAAATGTGCTATATAAATAAAGTTGATTATGATTGATTGATTATAAGTAGGGATGTCCGATATTATCGGCCTACCAATATTATCGGCCAATATTGGCATTAAAATGTAATATCGGAAATTATCTGTATCGGTTTTTATTTAACCTTTATTTACCCAGGCACGCAAGTAAGAACAAATTCTTATTTTATATATTGTCAAAAGTATGCATAATGTTATCTTAATTCCACGACAAGAGATATGTAATGTTAATTACCTGAAATTATTCTGTTTTTCGGGGGGGGGGGGGGGGGGGGGGGGACGACGACGACGACGACGACACACTGCATATATCGGTATCGGTTGATATCGGTATCGGATATTAAGAGTTGGACAATATCGGTATATCGGTTAAAAAGCCAATATCGAACATCCCTAATTATAAAGGGTTAAAACTATGTTGTACCCGGTCGGTCCGTGCCCACAGGACGTGCTGGAGCTGCTGGAGAAGCGGGTCAAGTCCCGGTTCTCCCACCGTCAGATCCACCTGCTGAGCGGCCTGAGCTTCCAGCAGTACCTGGAGAAGGTCCACACGCAGCTCCGCCTCCCCGACGGCTTCCCCGACGCCACCTTCAGCCAGGAGTGGAACGACGGCATCAAGGTGAGTCCCCCTCCCCCCACAGGGGCCGGTCTGTGGTCAGTTTGAATGATTGATGGAACATTTTATTAACGGATTGCAAAATGGGTACAAATACAGTACGGCTCAATACACACAATTGTTAAGGGGATGCAGACCAGAGAGAGACTTTCGTCTTGTTTACATCAGGGCCCCCCATTTTCAATTCATAACATTTATGACATACAGATATACAGTACTGTTACATCCAGACATTTATGACATACAAGATATACCAATATACAGTACTGTTTATTTACAGACAGAGTTTCTAAAAGAGAATATATACATTTGAGGGGGAGGAAACTGTACATTGGAGGGGGTTGGGGGGGGGGGGGGGGGTTGGACATTTACCGGGGCCAGTTTCGAATGTTCGTAGGTGCTTTTTTAGAGCGGTTTTGAAGGTGGGTAGGGATTCACATTATTTTACGGCTGTGGGTAGTTTAGTTTACTCGGTTTATTTGATCAGGGACCGTGCATATCAATCAACAGTTATACATTTATGAATTAATATACATTTAAAAAAATAAATGTAAATATGCTAACATTAGCAGGGTTGCTAGTTTTCAGTTGTAGTCCCTGGGCTAGATGTTTAAGCCAGAAAAGAAACGGAAAAATAGAAGGACATTAAAGCTAATATAAAAACAGTTTAAAACATATTCTATACATTCACTCACTAGGCATTCGTGCATCTATAAAAAAAACTGTACAGGGACAAATCAAAGCCCATACATGTATAAGCACCGTATAGGCAGGCACACATATGGCAGGCACAAATATACATAATCATAAATCACATAACCACATAATCACAATCGGGACAGTCAGGCTAGTGGGCAAGCATACAGGGGCTGGGCAGCTGGACTGCGACGTGACTTGCTAATGGTCACAGACCTGATTTTGTAACAGCCATGCTTTGAGTGTGTGTGTGTGTGAAGGACCTGAGTGTATTAGTAGGGCGTTCCACATTGTTGTGGCATAATTGCGAAATGTGTTTAGTGTGAGCCAAATCTGGGTTGGACATGATTTGTGGAACTCCCTCTGGTGTTGTGGTCGTGGTATTCACTGACCTTTGGGAAGTATGGGTACCTTAGTGGTGTAGTGTATCTTGTAGACCAGGCCCATTGCAAGTTGCTGTACTCTACTCTGTCGTCTACTCTAAGCCATCCTAGATTGTCAAAATGGGCAGGGGTGAGGTGGGTTTTAGGAGTAAGGTCAAGCAGTAGTCTGACCAGTTTGTTTTGTGATGTTTGTAATCTTGTTTTTAGTGCCTTTGAGGTACTTTGGTACCATGAGGTGCAATCATAGTCGTAGTACCCTTGAATGAGTGCTCCTGTTAGAGTCTTCAGGGTATTCTTGTTTACCAGAGAGGAGATCTGGTACAAGAATCTTGTTCGTTGGTTGACTTTTTTGATTACATTGGTTGCCATTTTGTCACAGGAAAGATTTGCCTTTAGGATGGAACCCAGGTATGTAATTTCATCTTTCCTTGTGACAATATTGTCACCCACTGTAACAGAGAATCTGTTGGCCTTGCTGAGTTTGTTGTTTGATCCAAAGAGAATGGACTCTGTTTTACCCAGGTGTAATGATAGTTTGTTATCAGCGAGCCAGGTTCAGATTCTGCCAAGTTCAGAGCTGAGGGCTTTTTCAACCTGTAACTTGTCCTTGTCGGAGACCAGCAGGGCTGAGTCGTCCGCGAACAGGAACAAGTTGCAGTCACAAGCTGATGACATGTCATTTGCATAAATTAGGAACAGTAAAGGTCCTAGTATGCTTCCTTGTGGAACACCACAGCTCACTGGGAGGGGGGGGGGGGGGGTAGTGTACTGTTTACCTCCACAATCTGTTCTCTCCCCTCTAGGTAGGATTGCATCCAGCTCACTGATGAACTATCAACCAATCGCTTTTAGTTTGTCAATCAGAATGGAGTGATTGACAGTGTCGAAAGCCTTTTGGAGGTCCAGCATGACCATGCCGCAGTATTTGCCCGCGGCCACCTCTTGTTTGATGTGGTCGTTCAAATAGAGAAGGCATGTGTCAGTGGAGTGGGATGTTCTAAAGCCAGATTGGAATTCATAGATTCGTTTTTTTTCTCTGCAAGGTACTTTTCGACCTGTTCATAGACTTTTTTTTCCATGACTTTCGAGATGGAGGTAAGAATAGAAACAGGGCGGTAGTTGCCTGGGTCTAATTTGCTGCCTTTTTTGTGCAGTGGGGTTACTCTCGCAATTTTGAAGTCTTTGGAGACGTGTCCCTGTTTTATGGAGAGGTTTATTATCAAATCAAATCAAATTTATTTGTAAGGCCCGACAACACACGTAACGGGGGGGGGGGGGGACAGAGGTTAGAGAGTTCCCATGTTTGTACTTTGCTGCGGAAAAGCAGAGATGGGAAAAAATAGACATCCTAACTAAACTAGACAGATTAATCTAAAGGTCAGTCCCCGACCAGGTGAGATCAGGGTAGGTTGAAGGAGAGAGAGAAAAGATGGGTCTTAAGCAGGGATTTAAAAGCTTCGACAGAGCAGGCGCCCCTGACGACGGCAGGTAGTTTGTTCCACAGGTATGGAGCGTGGTAGACAAAGGCTCTGTGGCCTGCGGATTTCTTTTTAACCCTAGGAATCGATAGAAGCCCCGCATTTTGTGAGCGCAGAGCACGAGCGGGCGAGTATCGGGAGATGAGATCGGATCGGATAGATAGAGCGGTGCAAGCCCATTTAAAATTTTGTAGGTGAGGAGTAGCACTTTAAAGTCAGATTGGGCTTGAATAGGAAGCCAGTGTAGGGCGGACAAAACTGGTGTGATGTGATCACATTTTCTAGTTCTAGTTAGTATCCGTGCAGCCGCATTTTGCACGAGTTGAAGATTTTTGATGCTTGAATTAGGTAGGCCTGAAAAAAGTGCATTACAGTAGTCCAGACTCCAGACGTGATGAGACAAAAGCATGAATCAGGGTTTCAGCATCAGCCAGAGTTAAAATGGGGCGAATTTTTGCGATATTACGAAGATGGAAGAAGGCAATTTTGGTGACATTTTTTATATGTGCATTAAATGAGAGGGAGGAATAAAAAATTACTCTTGAGGTTTTTTATGGTGGAGCTCTGGGATACATGACAAGTATCAAAGTTGAGGGAGATATCCTGAAACAGGCCTCTGTGGTTTGGGGGGCCAACAATTAAGTTTCAGTTTTATCTGCATTAAGGAGTAGAAAGTTTTGCGACATCCACTTTTCGACGGCAATCAAGCAGGCATCAAGGTTTTGTAATTGGGAGGAATCATTTGGCTTAATAGGTAAATATAATTGGGTGTCAGCGTAAAAGTGAAAGTTTATGCCAAATTTGCGTATTATATTGCCGAGGGGTAGCATGTAAATAAAATAGTAATAGTAAAGGGCCCAGGACAGAGCCTTGTGGGACACCACATTGCACAGGGAGGGTCTCAGATGTTAAATCATTATAGACCACGCAGTGTGTTCTATCAGTTAAATAAGATTTAAACCAAGCTAGTGCGTGACCCCGAATGCCAACATGATTCTCAAGCCGACCTAGAAGAATCGAGTGATCGATAGTGTCAAAGGCTGCACTGAGATCAAGCAATAATGAGCACAGAAGTGAGGTTTGAGTCAAGAGAGAGCAGTAAGTCATTTGTGACTTTGGTAACCGCCGTTTCGGTGGAGTGTAAGGCTCTAAAGCCAGATTGAAAAGATTCATTAAGATTATTGTTTGATAAGTGGTCAGTAAGTTGCGTTGCGACTATCCGTTCTAACACTTTGGATAGGAACGGAAGATTGGAGATGGGTCTGTAATTTTTCAAGATTAGAGGGTCGAGGTTCGGTTTTTTAAGTAGTGGTTTAATGACTGCTGATTTAAAGGCCAGGGGCACCACGCCAGTAGACAAGGAGGTGTTGAAGATATTGAGTAGGGCAGGGCCTAGAGTTGGGAAGAGTTTTTTGATGAGAGTTGCTGGAAGAGGGTCAAACAGACAGGTTGAGGGTTTAGCCGCGCCAACCAATTTAGAGAGGGCACTAAGTGAGACATTTTCAAGGCAGCATAGCGAATGGCTGGATTCAAAATCAGGGGGAAGGCCCATCAGAGGTTGGGTTGGGAGGGACTCTGATTGTTGAGTAAAGCAACAATTTCATCTCTAATGAGGTAAATTTTCTTGGTAAAGAATTTAATGAATTCGTTAGCCGAGAACGCATGGTTTAGGGCACTTGGTTGTTTCTGAGTAAGTTTTGCAACTGTGTCAAACAGAAACTTTGAGTTGTTTTTGTTTTCATTCATGAGCCTGGAAAAATATGAGGTTTTGGCAAGTGAGAGTGCCTTTTTGTAGTTACGTAAACTATCATTCCTGGCAAGGCGGAATACTTCGAGTTTGGTCGAACGCCATTTATGTTCAAGTTTGCGACAAGCCTTTTTAAAGGAGCGTGTTTCCTCTGTAAACCAGGGAGTTTGTTTTTGCGGAGCACGTTTAATTTTAGGCTTAAGAGGAGCGACAATGTCGAGCGTGCTACGAAGGGCAGCGTTAAGCTTGTCTGTAAAGATATCAAGGGGGCCAGAGTAAGAGAGGAAGGGAGAGAGGGTGTCTGGTAGGGAGTTAACTAGAGTTGGACAGTTGAGGTGTTAATACGACGGCTCATGTAGGATTCTACACTGTCTGGGCGAGAAACCGTCAGATCAATTTGAAATGTGAAATTATGTGTGTAATGATGACTGGGGTGATGGCGGCTGCTGAGTCTGAGGAATTTGGAGGGGATATTGTCATGGCCAGTGGCCTTGTTAGGTTGGAGGGCGCTCAGTTTTTTTAGTACTTCATCTGTTGTTACCATTTCAAGTTTGAAGTCGTCTTTGCGGACCCCTAGGTTTTTGTAGAAGGCTATGATATTAACAAAGTGACGAAAAATCGTTCTTCCATCTCAGAAATATAGCAAAAGTGCGACCATTTATTAATCAAAACAATGCTGAGAAGCTAATTCATGCATTCATATCTAGCCGGTTAGACTACTGTAATGCACTTTTCACGGGTCTCCTTAAGAAAACCACAGAGAGGCTTCAGTTAATCCAAAACTCTGCAGCCCGACTGCTAACTAGAACCAAAAGGAGAGAGCACATTAGTCCAGTCTTAGCTGCTTTACACTGGCTTCCTGTAACATTTAGAATTGACTTTAAGGTCCTTCTCGCTCTAAATGGACAGGGACCTAGCTACATAACCAACACTAATAAATTACAGGCCAGCAAGAACACTGCGGTCATCAACTGCTGGACTACTAGAGGCTCCCAGAAACAGTAAAATCGGATCGGTAATGCAGCCTTTATCAACTATGCCCCAAAACTATGGAACAAACTACCCCAAAACATCAGGGAAGCCAACTCCCTAGACATCTTCAAAAGACAGCTTAAAACCCATTTCTTTGCTCAGGCATTTAAATGTGCATGTTGATGAATTTATGACTGTGTGCCATTATTACTATAAAATGTAATAATTGTGGAATATTACTATAATGATGCACTGTAATTTTAAGAGCACTACTCTGTTGTAATTCAAAATTGAACTATGTTATCACACTTTTTACTTCTTACTGATGCACTGCTCTATTATGTGTTAAATACCCTGTTGTATGTCCATTCTATTTTTATAATTTTTAGACTATTTTTAAACTGAATCATTTTTTTTCTTTTTTTATTGATATTTTCCCCCCTCCATTTTCCAATGTTAGTCGTATGCCAATTCCCAATCCCCTTCCTGGTCGCTGCGCACTTACCCCCCACAGTCAGATCATCTGGGAGCGTGGAGGCTATCACGTGCTTCCTCCGACACACGTCCAGCCAATCAACCGCTTCTTTTCACCTGGCAGCGCGGATCCTCCCTGAGAGGGCGTAGCGTGTGGAAGGATCACACTATCCCATTCAGGTCCAAGCCGCGCTTAGCAGGCGCCCCGACCGAACTGTAGGAGTCGCTGTTTACAACGACCCGGACCCACCCCGCCAGCTTCTCCCACCCTCTAATACAGCCAATTGTATTAGTGTGAACGGCCAGCCAAGCTGGTGACAACCCCGGAGCTGTGAGCTGGATTCGAAGCTCCGGCGTTGGTGACGAACGCAATCTCCGCTACGCCACCTAACCGCCCTAAACTGAATCATTTTAAACTTTTTTTAATTTGTATTACTGAATGAAACTGTAAACAGAGAACCTATTGGGATACTAGATCCTAATGTGAAACACTGTGATTTACCTTACCTTGCTACCTCTATCTTTTTCATGCTCGCTTATGCCTGTATTTTTTACTGTTGTGAAGCACTTTGAACTGAAACTTCTGTATGAAAAGTGCTATACAAATAAAGTTATTATTATGTGTTCTACTACCCCAAAATGCCCTGAGTGGGAGGGTAGTTTATTAACCAGTGTTGTGGCTGTTTGTAAAGAAAATATAGCTGTCCCTTTCTTTCAGATGATGAGGAATGAGAGGATCTTGCTAGGTCTCTGGGTAGATCAGAGGTGTATTATCGAGGATCAATATTATTCAGTTAGCCAGATATCTGTGGAAATGATCATGAGATAAATGTTCCTGATTAGAGATTGTGATGGGAACATATTATCATGTCATTATAGTTCTGTTTTAAAATACATATTCTATGTCGATAGCATTGACTAGTTAATATAGGTTAACTAGCTACAGCTCAAAGACACTAGGCAACAGTCTTAACAGTGTTCTTATAACAACAGCCAAAAGGGCCAGGAGATATGAGACGTCCTACAGTTTCACTGTTTAGCTAATTTGAAATATTCCACAACAAGATCACTGCTTGCTATGGCTGCGGGATATTAGGTGAAATCTGAGCCTATACTAAGCTGTTTACGGTATAAACAATAACTGGGTCCAAAAGAAACAAATATTTGGTTCCGGTTGCCGACCGACCTTGCTGATTTAGGTTTCGGCTGTCCTAACTGGGGTGGGTAGTTCATTCTACCATTGTGGGGCAAGGACTGAGAATAGGCGACTTCTCTTTGATGACCCTCCCGGAGCTTGGATAGGAGTAGGTCTGAGGCGGCCAGAAGATGCAGAGCGTAGGGGTCTTGAGGGTGTGTAGTTAGAAACCATTGACCGGAGGTAGGCGGGAGCGTTTCCCTTTGCCGCACGGTATGCTAGGTCGAGGGCCTTGAAGCGGATTCGTGCAGCAATTGGGAGCCAGTGCAGGTCCCTAAGAAGTGGGGTGACATGGGCCGACTTTGGTAGGTTTGAGATTAGGGCTGGGCGATATAACGATAACGATAATTATCGCCATATATTTTAATAATCGATATCGAGAAAAAAAATATATCGAATTTTTTTTTCTTTTTTTTTCTGACCTGCAACAGGGCAGTTTTAAAACCAGAGACGGTGGACAGACTTGTCTTTCTTGCCTGCAACTTAAAGTAATGGCTTTGCTTGTCCAAATGACAATACTGACCAAATTGAGATTTATTTTTCTCTTTTATTTTGTTTGCTTTCTAATTTAAAATACAGTTTGAAACCGTCTGTACACAGTAGGCTATGTGTGCTAGCAGAGCTAGTCTCCAGTCATGAGTCACGGTGCACATGTGCTGTGGTTTGTCCACGAAAAAAGCGCCAAAAGATAGAAAAGAAACTAGCAGAGCCAGAACTGTTCAACTCCCCTGGAGCCACAGCCAGCAGAGAAGCCGGTTTACTTTCGCTTTCAAACCAGCTGCAGCCTGAGAACTGGAGTGTGAGGGGATGTAACACTAAATATGGCGGCAACAACAAAGAATTGCTGCAAAATAAACATACATCTGTTGTTTAAAAAATAATATATATATTTTCTTTTAATATATTCGTTTTTTTTTTTTTATTGTTATCGATATCACAATATCATTTTTGGCCATATCGCCCAGCCCTATTTGAGATCAGGCGGGCCACTGCATTCTGAATGAGTTGAAGAGGCTTGGTGGCAGTGGCCGGGAGGCCAGCGAGCAGTGCATTGCAGTAGTCGAGGCGGGAGATGACTGTTGATTGGACGAGGAGTTGGGTGGCTTCTTTTGTCAGGAAGAGGCGGATCCTTCTGACGTTGCTCAGGAGGAATCTGCAGGTTCTGGTTGTCGCTGCGATGTGAGCAGAGAAGTTCAACTGGTCGTCGAGGACAACACCAAGGTTCTTGGCGGTGGGGGACGCGGTCACAGCTGCATTCTCGACTGTGATGGAAAGGTCGGTCAGGGGGGAGGATTTGGCCGGCAGGTGGAGCAATTCTGTTTTGCTTAGGTTCAGTTTGAGGTAGTTAGTCGTCATCCAGGCGGAGATGTCGGACAGACAGGCCGAGATCCACTCAGAGACGTGGGTATCTGAGGGAGGGAAGGAGAGGAAGAGTTGAGTATCGTCGGCATAACAATGATAGGAGAAGCCATGAGACGTGATAATGTTACCCAGTGATTTAGTGTAGAGGGAGAAGAGAAGGGGTCCTAGAACCGAGCCCTGGGGGACACCCGTCCGCAGGGGGCGGGTGGCCGACAGGGTCCCTCTCCATGACACTTGGTAGGAGCGGTCATTGAGGTATGATGTCAGCCATGTCAGCGCAGAGCCAGCCACTCCCATTCCTGCGAGGGCCGCGAGGAGGATCTGATGGTTGACTGTGTCGAAGGCTGCAGATAGATCTAGGAGAATCAGGACAGAGGAGAGGCCTTTCGCTTTTGCTAAGTGAAGTGCCTCTGTGACCGCAATGAGCGCCGTTTCTGTGGAGTGGCCAGTCCGGAAGCCAGACTGATTAGGGTCTAGGAGGTAATTCTGTAAGAGATAAGCAGTAAGTTGGTTGGATACAGCACGTTCAAGTGTTTTAGAAAGGAAGGAGAGAAGAGAGACAGGACGATAGTTGCCTATGACGGTGGGGTTCAGGTTTTTTTTTTTATGAGTGAATGAATGAATGAATGAATGAATGAAAACTTTATTTAACAGATTGCAGAATGGGTACAATACAGTACGGCTCAATACATACAATTGGTAAGGGGATGCAGACCTGAGAAAGACGTTTGTCTTGTTTCCATCAGGGTCCCCCATTTTCAATTCATATAGACATTTATGACATACACAACATACATGACATTTATGGCATAGGGACATATAGGTATTTAGTACTGATACATTTGTGACATAGGCGGTATTCAAATATACAGTACTGTTACCCCTAGATCCTGACAGAGTATATACATATGATGGGGAGGGGACTGTACATTAGGAGGGGGTGGGTGGGTGGGAGGGAAATATACATACGGCGGGGAGGGAATATATACATGCGGTGGGGAGGAGACTGTCTATTAGGAGGTGGTGGGGGTTTTGGGCATTTATGGTGGCCAGTTTCGAATTGCAGCCTCCCGTAGGTGCTCTTTAAGGGCGGTTTTGAATGTGGGCAGGGATTCACATTCCTTTACAGCTTTGGGTAGGGCGTTCCACATTGTTGTGGCATAATTGCGAAACGTGTTTAGTCCCTTGTTTGAGCCGAATCTGGGTTTAACATGATTTGTTGAGCTTCCTCTGGTGTAGTGGTTGTGGTATTCACTGACCTTTGGGAAGTATTTTGACATGTACATGGGCACCCCGGTCGTATAGTGTATCTTGTAGACCAGGCCCATTGCAAGTTGCTGTACTCTGTCGTCTACTCTAAGCCATCCTAGGTTGGCAAAGTGGGCAGGGGTGAGGTGGGTTCTGGGGTTCAGGTCAAGTAGTAGTCTGACCAGTTTGTTTTGTGATGTTTGTAATTTTGTTTTAAGCGCCTTTGAGGTGCTTTGGTACCATGAGGTGCACGCATAGTCATAGTACCCTTGAATGAGTGCTCCTGCCAGAGTCTTCAGGGTATTCTTGTTTACCAGAGAGGAGATCCGGTACAAGAATCTAGTTCGTTGGTTGACTTTTTTTATTACATTGGATGCCATTTTGTCACAGGAAAGATTTGCCTCTAGGATGGAACCCAGGTAGGTAATTTCGTCTTTCCTTGTGACAATATTGTCACCCACTGTAACTGAGAATCCGTCGGTCTTGCTGAGTTTGTTATTTGAACCGAAGAGAATGGACTCTGTTTTGCCCATGTGTAATGATAGTTTGTTATCAGCGAGCCATATGCAGATTTTGCCTAGTTCCGTGCTGAGGGTTTTTTCAACCTGCAATTTGTTCTTGTCAGAGACCAGCAGGGCTGAGTCGTCCGCAAACAGGAACAAGTTGCAGTCACAGGCTGACGACATGTCATTTGCATAAATTAGGAAGAGTAGCGGTCCTAGTATGCTTCCTTGTGGAACACCACAGCTCACTGTGAGGGGGGGGGATAGAGTACCGTTTACCTCTACCATCTGTTCTCTCCCCTCCAGGTAGGATTGCATCCAGCTCACTGATAGGCTATCAAAACCAATTGCTTTTAGCTTGTCCATTAGAATGGAGTGATTGACAGTGTCGAAGGCCTTTTGTAGGTCCAGCATGACCATGCCGCAGTATTTGCCAGCGTCCACCTCTTGTTTGATGTGGTCGTTCAAATAGAGGAGGCATGTGTCAGTGGAGTGGGACGTTCTGAAGCCAGATTGGAATTCGTAGATTAGGTTTTTTTCCGCCAGGTACTTTTCGACCTGTTCGTAGACTATTTTCTCCATGACTTTCGAGATGGAGGTAAGAATAGAAACAGGGCGGTAGTTGCCTGGGTCTAATTTGCTGCCCTTTTTGTGTAGAGGGGTCACTCTCGCAATTTTGAAGTCCTTGGGGACGTGCCCCTGTCTTATAGAGAGGTTTATTATGTGTGTGATGACTGGGGTGATGGCGGCTGCTGCGTCTCTGAGGAATTTGGAGGGGATGTTGTCATGGCCAGTGGCCTTGTTAGGTTGGAGGGCGCTCAATTTTTTGAGTACCTCATCGGTTGTTACCATTTCAAGTTTGAAGTCGTCTTTGTGGACCCCTAGGTTTTTGTAGTATGCTACTATGTGTTCTACCCCATAATGCCCTGAGTGGGAGGGTAGTTTGTTTACCAGTGTTGTGGCTATGTTTGTGAAGAAGATGTTTAAGTAATTGGCTACATCCAGCTTGTCTGTGATGAGCGTGTTGTCCGTCTTTATGTTTATGTTTGAGAATCTGGTTTTAAGTTTTTTACTGCAGCCTAGTTGATTATTGAGTAATTTCCAAAGTTTGCGGGGTTTGTTTTTGTTTTCCTCAGTTTTGTCGTTGATGAAATTTCTTTTTGCGGTTCTGATCATGGTGTTTACGTCATTTCTTAGTCTGTTTCTTTGGATTTTTAGTTCAACCACGTGGGCTTGGAGTTCACTGTTTGAGCTTTTGGAAAGCTTTGTCTGACTTTTATGAAGTTCAGAGCATTTTTTGTCTCTGGTTTTCATAGCGGCCAGTATTTCAGTGTGCATCCATGCCTCAGCGCGATTTTTAACCCTGGTGGTTCTTATCGGTGCCATGTTGTTGAGTATTGCTGTGAATTTGGTTTTGAATCCAAGCCATGTTTCTTCAACCTGTGTACCACTGAGCTCATCTGACCAGTCCAAGCTCCCCAGTTCTAGGTTAAAGGCCTCTCTAGAGTAAGTTTTGAGGTCTCTAGATGTGACTGTTTTGTGACAGCCGGCCTTCTGTTTTAGCTTTTTGCGGGTACAGAAAATCATATAATGATCACTTAACCCGCATGCTATCACCCCTTTACTGGAGATCATGGACTTGTCAGAGGTCAAAATGAGGTCAATGGTGGTTTGTGTCGAATCGCATACCCTTGTGGGTTGTGTGATTAGCTGGCTGAAACCGTGCAGGTCAGAAAATCTACTGAAGGCCTTGAAGACGGGTGCTGATTTACGCAGCATATCCGTGTTCCAGTCCCCAATAAGAATTTGTTCTACCCCCTCCACCCCAGCTAAACACCCATCAAGTGTGTCATAAAAGCCACTCTGTTCTGGTGGTCTATAGATTGTGCCTACTAGTACTGGTTTCGCCCTGTCTAATAAGATTTCAATCCAAACAGTTTCAATTTCATCATGGTTAAGGTCAGTACGGTTGATGTATTTGGTATCCTTGTGTATATACACACAGACGCCACCTCCATACTGGTTCCTATCCCTCCTGACTATTGAGTAGTGAGCGGCGGCGTGACTCTGGCTTGTTTTAGGGAGGTGGGGACCAGTTAAGGCTTGTTTGTCGCAACTATCATTGCACACTGATGAAGGCCGGATGGCTGAAAACGTTTTGTGCTTATACAAATTGTGCATATTAAAATAAAAACAACGACTTTCCTCGAGTGCGGTCCCTACTCCCTTTTGTGTGCGGGATATAAGAGGCATAAGAACTAATATCCCGAATGTTAAAGATTATTCTAAAATGTCAGCCGGGTCTCGCACATGTTAGGTTCCTGCAGGGTCTTAAAAAGTCTCAATTCTTTGATGCATTCTAATAATTGTAGGCCATAAAAAGGTATTTAAATATGAGTCTTAAAAATGTATTGGATTAGGAAGTTACTTCCATGTTGCGATAACCTCTCTGTATCTCCTTTAAATGTGTTTGGGGGGAAATGTCAGCCCCCCCCCCCCCCCCCCCCCCCCCCCCCCCCCCCCCCCCAACAATTCATATGGAATTACTTCTTTCATTGTCATTTTCCTTAATAAATTTCTCCCAGTATGGCCATGAAATGGGTATTAAATTAATTTCAAAGTGGTCTTAAATGTAACTTGTTGAAACCCTGACAGGGAAGACTCCTGCAATTTCCTTTAGTCTCATAAATTGCAAGTAGCTTCCAGAAGCAGCGTTGGGTTAAACTGATAAAGACACTGATGTAAGAATCGAAAACCTTTACATGGAGCACTTTTTGGACCTTAAATGCGGCTCAGGGCCACAGGCAGCCATTTCTGGAACAATGGAAGAATTGGAAGTGCAATCATTTCAAGTTGTTTGTATTTGTGTATTTCCTTAGATGTTATGTGAAGACAAATCAGTGGCGGATGTTTTCCAAAGACATTTCAACTCCAGCAAAGACCTTCGCTCCTTACACATGCTACTGGTAAGAGCAGTAAAGAGCTTAGCTCCTTATACATGCTACTGGTAAGAGCAGTAAAGCGCTTACTGTAGCTCCTCACGCATGCTACTGGTAAGAGCAGTAAAGAGCTTACTGTAGCTCCTCACGCATGCTACTGGTAAGAGCAGTAAAGAGCTTACTGTAGCTCCTCACGCAATCACGCATGCTACTGGTAAGAGCAGTAAAGAGCTTACTGTAGCTCCTCACGCATGCTACTGGTAAGAGCAGTAAAGAGTTTAGCTCCTTACACGTGCTACTGGTAAGAACAACAAGGTATTGCATACACATCTCCATTATGTTCATACACACCTAATTAAACAACTAATAAATGTTGAATAATATCATTTAAACATAATGATGATATTGTTAACACCTCCCTCCGTAATTGTTCAGTCCCCCAGTGTTTCAAACAGTCCACCATCATCCCTGTGCCAAAATCCAACAATATCTCCTGCCTTAACGACTACAGACCAATTGCCCTCACATCCGTAGTAATGAAATAATTTGAACGCATCATTCTCACCCACCTCAAAACCAGCACCACCCCCCCTCATGGACCCACATCAATTTGCCTACAGAACCAACAGGTCTGTGGAAGACAGTCAACACAGCCACCCATCACCTGCTGCAACACCTGGAAACCCGCAACTCCTACGCCCGCATTCTGGTCATGGACTTCAGTTCCACATTCAACACAATCATCCCAGCCAAACTCATCAATAAACTACTGGACATGAACATTGACCCCTGCATCTGTCACTGGATCCACAGCTTCCTCTCCAACAGACAACAGAAGGTCAAAATAAACAACATCACATCCCACCCCCTATATCTCAGCACAGGAGCCCCCCAAGGCTGCGTCCTTTCACCCTGGCTTTTCTCCCTATACACCAACCGGCTCATATCCCTCCACAACTCCGTCAAAATCTACAAATATGCAGACGACGCAACCCTTATAGGCCTCATCACAGACAATAATGAAACAGAATACCATACACAGATCAACCACACAAGCACCTGGTGCACAGACAATAACCTCCTCATCAAAAACCCAAGAACTCATCGACTTCAAACCCCAAAACCCCCATATCCATCTCCGGCAAACCCATAATCACCACAGACTCCTTCAAATTTCTCGGCACCCACATAAGCAATAACTTAAAATGGAAAACCAACACAGACCAGATCCACAAAAAAGCCAATCAAAGACTCTTCTTCCTCCACCAGCTCAAAAAATACAGAATCAGAAAACATCTCCTGCTCCGTTTCTACCAGGCCATCATTCAAAGCATCCTCACCTTCTCCATAACAGTTTGGTACAGCAGTCTGGACACTCACTCCAAAAACAAACTCTAAAGAATAATCAATAAATCCTCCAAAATAATCCACACCCCCCCTCCCATCTCTCGAATCACTCCACCGCCAAAGCACAATAAGAAGAGCTAGACATTTTTACTTTGACCCCACTCACCCAGCACACCACATCTTCCAGCTGCTGCCCTCCAGGAGGCGCTACAGATCCCTGACCACCAAAACATCCCGCTTTAAAAACAGCTTCTTCCCCACTGCCGTACGGACACTGAACTGTAACAACCCCCCCCGCAACCCCCCCTACCTCTGTTGCTATGGACATGGACATAAACTTTGATATTGTGGTCTTGTAATTATGTATTTATGTATTTAACTGCATGTAGTATGTACGTATTGTAAGTGATGTTACATGTTCTATGTTGGAACAATGCTGTAACAATGCTGCACTGAAAACAAATTCCACCAGCCTGGCTGGGTGGTCATTAAAGAATCTAATCTAAAAATCTAATCTAAGTTACAATGCATGAAGTCCCAATACAGTTTATTTGACCACATACATGTAACTCAACTTTACAATCACATTTGTAAAACGACTTCACAAAAACTTTGTTTAGCTCATTGCGTAATAGTCTGTTTCACTCCAGTACCGCAGACTCATTTCTTTCATTTGACCACAGTAAAAGCTGAGTCTGCCTAAGATGTCAAAATCTGTTTATACATCTATTACACAAATCAATTACTCAATGAAAATCACGGCATTTCAGATTTACAAGCAGCCAAGTCAACCTTGTTTTTTCCCCTTCCAAGAGATTAAATCATTTTAAATATGAAATGTTTTTGTATTGAAGTCGTTGTTTTTTGCGGGGCTACCGGGTGTGTACCGCAAGTCCAGTATGCTAGTATGGTCGTGAAATTGGTATAAAATGTAGCTCTAAGTGGTATTAAAAAGGTCTTAAATGTAACTTGTTGAAACCTGCAGATACCCTGGCTAAGCTCTTCATGGCCCATCCCTCTGTGTGCTTCTCCTTCACAGATGTTGACTCTGAGCCGCGTGACCGTAGCTAAACCTGCCATTAAACCCGTAGATCTCCTGGAAGCCAGCCGCGTGTGTATGGCCGACTCCAACGCTAATATTCTCCATGGTAAACGGATGTTCTCAGATGTTTGAAAAGCACAACAGCAAACAACATAACGAGAAATAATAAAAAGAACAGAAAACAAGAGTTAACATTTGACACATTTCTATTTTAAAGGAACGTGCCAACATTATTAGCGTTAGCTTAGCGTCTTCTCCAGGATCCGACAAGAAGATGGATATCAATTTCCTCTCTGTGCATTCAGTAGAATCTGGCTGCAAGCTAGCCTAGCTAGCACAAATGAATGGAATCGGATACGGGCTGGTAGCTGTTGGCCAAAAACACCTCTTCTGGAGTTTTAAGCTAGGCAAGTGGTCCGTTTCTGCTTCTTGTCTGACTCTAAGTGCATTTCCCATAATGTTGGCGTGTTCCTTTTTTAAATGCTGAATCGCTCAGGCATACTTGGCAGTAGGGATGTCCGATATTATCGGCCTACCGATATTATCGGCCGATATTGGCATTAAAATGTGATATTTTTACATTTCTATAACCTTTATTTACCCAGGCAAGCAAGTAAGAACAAATTCTGATTTTATTTATTGTCAAAAGTATGCATAATGTTAGTGTTAATTCCACAACAAGAGATATGTAATGTTAATTACCTGAAATTATTCAGTTTTTTTGGGGGGGGGGGGGGGGGGGACCCTGCATATATCGGTATCGGTTGATATCGGTATCGGAAATTAAGAGTTGGACAATATCGGTATATCGGTATCGGTAAAAAAGTCAATATCGAGCATCCCTACTTGGCAGTGATATTGTTTAGTAAATATAGCAGTTATTTTATTTTGTCCCCACCCATCCAGGTTTATCCATTCTGGAACTGTGCCTGATCATCGCTATGAAACATCTCAATGATATCTACGACGGAGAACCTTTCAACTTCCAAATGGTTCACAACGGTACATTTGAATACTTGAATCCACAAGTAGGAATGATGCCACTTAAGAGCTTTGTGTGACGTGTCAGATATGGACTGAAATATCAAAGCAAAGTGACTTGGTTTTATGCATTTTCTAATTAGATTTAATGGAGAAAAACGTATTACTTCTCAAGTGATTTTTGTCCAGTATCCTCAAACTCAGTCGATTAGTCATATCCTTTTTTTGTTTAGTTTTTTCTAAATGAGTATGGACAATTACTTCCTGAAAAATTAAAAGCACATTGCTTGTATTAAGAGATTTAAAGAGGTGCTTTTGTGTTGTTGCATGTTGGCAACTCAAATTTGACGGATGAATCAATTGTAAATTAACCAATATGTCCTTGACTCTTAGTTGAAGAATGTCTAGTTCTTAGTCTACACTGCTCACATTGAAAGTAAGGGATCGGTTCAGTACTGGTACTTTATACTTCATACCGCTACCTTCCTTAACTGACCCGCATGCGCAAATGAACAATATAGATAGAAAGATAGAAAAATGTCAATCTAGAGTACGTAAAAGTAGCATGACTGTTCAGACTGAGGTCGCATTGCAAAGATCTGACCTGTATCTGATTTAAGACCACATATGAAAGTGGCCCAAATTAGTATTGAAAAGATCACAAAAATGTGATCTGAGTCACATATGACAAAGAAATCAGATTTGGGCCACTTTGGTCTGCAGTCTGAACATAGTTAGAGTTTAGGACGTTATCGGCAGGGAAACCATGTGTTATCCATGCATCCTGCACAGCTGCTAAATGATTCTGAGATTATTACATCTTTCGTAACATTCCCCCCTCACTCCATCTGTTTTCCCAGAGTTTATGAAGTTCCTCCAGAGGAAATCACATTCCATACACAACTTTGACAAGCCTGTTGTCATGAAGGTATGGAGTTTACTTTTACTCTTATTCACAGTATATATTCAGATACAAATTCTTTATTGCCTATATTTATTGTAACGTATAATATAACTGATGGGGCATACAGAACAGACCCTCATATGCACCTTTGCTTACACTGTTTATTTTTCTCATATTTTTATATTCAGATCTAATATTATTGCCTATATTTATGTCTTTCTACTAATACCCTGCCCATACTTGCATTTTCAAATAGTCATTCAATTATAAAGAAATCAATACTTAATCAATATTGTGCTGTCAAAACAGTATTGTGCGTGTAGGTGTAAGTATTTACCTACTTTGTTTAACAACCACGAAATGACCAAGAGGATGTATTGTAGTTGAATTGATTGTAGTTACCGGTAATATGATCACATGTACTTGGGGCTACATAGTGATTCTGAATGTTCTGTGATAAAAGTATCGTCATTGGATTGAAGTGATTTATCACTTTCTTTCATTAGACCACAGTAAAAAGCTGAAAAATATTCCTTTTTCTTTCATTTGACCACAGTAAAAACAGGGAATCTGCCGGGTATTCTATAAAACTACATCTTTAAAGGTTTTTAAAAGTATTACATTCATAATTCTCAATTTAAGGCCTTTAACCTCTTAACTGGCGCCCCCAAAAGTGGCCATTTTTAAACTTGAACTTGAGGACTGCATACGTTTTTTGCAAACCAAAATACTGTACTTTATGCTTATAGCACATGCATGAGCCTGGTTTCTTTTGAAAGATAACATTCTGAAGTTTATGATACAATAAAGAAGATTCACTTTTAGTGCTAATGAGATAGAGTAACGGGTCTGAACTTGAGTTGTAGAAAAACGTGTTACTCACGTTCTTCTGTAGTAGTTGCAATATCCAGAAGTAGTATTTTCAAAATAATTGGTATTGTATAGTACATGTCCAAATCTCATAAAAATCCGTTCAGAAATGAGTGATTAGGAGTGATTTTGGAAAATGTCTCTTCCTGTTTTTGCTCGTAACTTTTCACCTAGATCCCTGATTTGCTCATCCCCATGTCGGGTACCATTGGAAAGCCCCACTCATTGGTTACAACCCTGTCCAATAATTTTCGAGATCGCCAAATGATTGATGGAGCTAGAGCGCCGGGAGTGGTATTCGAAAAAATTAAAAGCAATTGACAGGCAACAAATAGGGCTTTAATTCGATATATATATTGTATTAAAAGATATGCACACGCGAGCCGCTAGAGGTCTGCAAAGTGGCCCGTCACACCAGTGGTCAAATCGTCCTCAAGAGGACCTGTATACGGGCCGTTGCGTATTAAAAAGTCTTAAATGTAATTAGCACAGGTATACAATTTTTGGGGGGGCAACCTGGCTGTCGGGAGATTAAATATATTAAATGTTTTTGTATTCAAGTCATTGTTTTTTGCGGCGCTACCGGGAGCTTGGTGTGCGTCTGGCGAGAGCTTAAATAAAATTTCAAGTGCAGTTCGGTGAGTCTAGTGTTTTTTTTTTCTTTTGTTTTGCTAGAAATAGTTAAAAAAGGTCTTAAAAAGTCTTAAATAAAATATTTGGAAACCGGCAGATACCCTGAAGAAAGCTGAAATTAATTTTCTTTCATTTGACCACAGTAACTAGCTATGCCTAAGATGTCAAAATCTATTTATACATCTATTACACAAATCAATTACTCAATGAAAATCTGCATTTCAGATTTACAAGCAGCCAAGTCAACCTTGTTTTTTCCATTTCCATGGTATTAAAAAAAAATTATTTTTATTTTTATAATTTTTTTTACATATCAAACAAATCAAAATGGTAACGCATCACACAACAACACATACTAAAGAAAATTTGGTCTATATGGTCTTTCATTTAAATCTCTGAAGTAGTAAAATAAAACCATAGTGGCTGTAATGTATTGATACTAGACCGGCAGGGGGAAGTGTTGGATATTTGTACCGCAGAATTTCTCAAAACTATGGGTCTGAACCCAAAACAGGCCACATGTTTGTTTCTTTTGGGTCCTCCACATGACCAGAATACTAGTATGTTTTAATGTCTGGGTCCCGAGATTAGATCAAATTACTCGATTTGGGTCCCTGGTTGAAATCATCGACTCAACCCAACCAATACCACCCCCTTCACACTCACTTGATTGTTACAGATTTTAAATGTGTTTGGGAGGAAATGTCCGGGCTGCAAAGTAAGTCCTTCATACTTTTTTGCCCGCTATGGCCGTGAAATAGGCTTTGGATTCTATTCAAAGTGATCTTAGAAAGGTCTTTTAACACATCGAGTGCCGTTCAGCAGGGGGCGCTGTGGGCCGCGAGTGCCAGCGTTCTGTTCAATGGGGATAAATGCCGGTTTTTGCAGTGCTAAACCTATATTAAATATTATAGCTATGGATCTAATAACAACGTTGATTGTCAGAGTTTCTTCCGGTCAACATGCAAAAAACAGATAATCTTTTCATCCATACATTTCCGTTTTATTAAAAAAAAAAAAAATCCCCCTCCTTTTTCCTCAGATTTTCTCCCATCCCAATGTTAGTCGTTATGCCAATTCCCAATCCCCTTCCTGGTCGCTGCGCACTTACCCCCCACAGTCGGTCTGGGAGAGTGGAGGCTACCACGTGCTTCCTCCGACACACGTCCAGCCAATCAACCGCTTCTTTTCACCTGGCAGCGCGGATTCTCACTGAGAGGGCGTAGCGTGTGGAAGGATCACACTATCCCACTTAGATCCTATCCGCGCTTAGCAGGCGCCCCGACCGAACTGTAGGAGTCGCTGTTTACAACGACCCGGACCCACCCCGCCAGCTTCTCCCACCCTCTAATACTGCCAATTGTATTAGTGTGAACGGCCAGCCAAGCTGGTGACAACCCCGGAGCTGTGAGCTGGATTCGAACAGGTCAATCCAGCCGCTCCGGGGTTGGTGACAAACGCAATCTCCGTTACGCCACCTGACCGCCCCACCATACATTTCCGTTTTATACCATGGTGAATATGAGTATGGTTTTAGAGTGATCCTGTGTAATCCCAGGAAACTCCAGCAAACAGCGCTTTACTGCATTTCATTATAAATCGTGGCATTTCTCACCTGATTATTGAATCAATCTGACATCAACGCTAGATTATCAATATTATGTTTCCTCATGCATGCACGAAAGGGTGGGGTGGAGATAGTTTTTCTATGCTTCAAGCGCCACCAACGGCATACATTACACAGTACATTACAGACACACGCTGCGATCCCGGGAAAAAAAAATATCGGATCAACGCAAGATTACCTTGTCTCTGATGTACTGCAAAAAGAATAATCCAATTATCTGATCGCCATTCCAAATACTCATCGCGATCGTTTGTCCAACGTTATCCAGCATTGCAGATGAACGGGCGGGCGGGGACCCTCGTCGAGGCAACTGTGGTGACCGCTTGTCTTGCCGGAGTGTTCAGACCCCGCCCCCATGCCGCAGCTCGGCCAAGAAAACAAACCACATCGTTTCAAATGGAGTGCAATAGCGGCCGCAAGGCTTTAGGCGGCGGTATCAGACCGTTGCGGTCTCAGACAGACTGCTACATATTGCCACAGCACAGCAGGATGAATTATGAATGGAAATAGCGAATAAAAGGAAAAACGACACAGAAACGTAGATCCACGTTTCCGGCACTCAACCGCTGGGCCACAGAAACATAGATCTACGTTTTTGGCAATCAAAGGGTTAAAAAAGTCTTAAATCAAATAAAATCGAATTTATTTGTAAAGGCAGAAATTACAAGTTAATGTTGAAGTCAAGAAGAAACATCACAATAAATCAAGAACAAAAAACCCACCATGAAATCCAAAATAAATGTAAAATAAATAAAGGCAACACTCCCAGACATACCCCAGCGAAGGTAAGGAAAAACTCACAAAAAACCTAGCAATAGGAAAAGGGGGGGGTCCCCCTTCTTGGATGTCGGTGATAATAGTGTTGCTATGGATGGTCGATGGAGAATAAAACAGGCGAATTAGTTGGTATTCATGTACATATGTGTAATAAAACACAAATGTACATACAATAGCAACTGGGGTACATAAGAATATCTTAACTTGTTGAAACCTGCAGGAACCCTGTGTTATCTTTCCCCTCCTCAGGCGTTCGAGCACTTGCAGCAGTTGGAGCTAATCATGCCGGTCGACCGCGCCACGGCCAAGACCCAGAAGGAATACCAGCTGATCAAGCTCATGCTGGACCCCAGCCAGGTCATGGAGGCCCTGCAGAAGTACCCGCAATGCCCCACTGATGTCAAGCAGTGGGCCGTGTCCTCGTTCGGTTAGCGCCCCGTCCGTCCGCCTACATCTTTGGGAGTGCGTTGACACAATGGTGATGTTAATGATGATCTTTTCTATGAGAACGAGGAAACGAATCTCACCTGTACTTTATACATTCAACAGACATGCTTATAGGGTCTGCACTGAGGAACTGGAACTGTAATTGCCATTGGAATATAATCGGGGTAGTTGTGTGACACACAAAAATAACACCTGAAATTCTGGAGAGAAAATGGACTGCATGTATATAGCACTTTTATCGTAGTGCTTTACAAGTTATGCCTCACATTCAGCCATTCACTCACACACTGACGGCAGAGGCAACCATGCAAGGTGCCCAACATGCTCATCGGGAGCAGTTAGGGGTTCAGTTCGGGAGGGGCCGGAATCGAACCGGAAACCTTGTGATTACCAGATGACTCAAACCTCCTGAGCTACTGACGCCCCCTGAAAAGAAGCCCTGGGAGATCACGCACACACAACCCTACTGGATTTGTTTCAGACTTTGAGATCGATCATATACATTTCTCAGAGGCAAGACCCACTGATCAAGACTTTATGGCCGTCACAAACTCTGACCTGGAGTCAAAATGCCCAGATCAGAGGATTTGGAGGATCAAGAACAGAGGGCCCGGGATTGAGTTAGGTCAATTACTTTTAGCATAATGATGTCCATGTTATTTTGATCTCATGATTTGAAAGGGTTGATCATGAATTGGTAATTGGCTTCTTCTTGTATATTTTTTAACTATTTCTTTTTCAATAAATATCTCATTTTGATATTTGAGTATAGTAAATTAAATATTCCATCGCAAGTCTATTCAGTTGTCTAGAAGTCCAGTGCTGAATGCTGCCATCGAGTGGTTGATTTTTGGAGTTGCCATTGGCCAATAATGTGTCAGATAGAGATGATAAAGACGAGGTTAATTCCTGTAGTTCTACCATGTTCGTTTGGGCCATGGTACGGTGTAGGTCAGCGGAGAGCATGGCACCGACATGGCCAGGGTTACAGGAACAATGCTCATAATCTCACACAGATACTGAAAGATAAACTGTCTTGTATAAAATAAGAACTACTAAAATAATGGGGGGGGGGGGGGGGGGTAGGGGTAGGGTAGATAGCATTAATAGAACAAAATGCAAGTAGTAATGATGATAGTGATAACAGTAGTAGTGAGTAGCAGGATTAGTGATGATGGTCCAAACCAAGTCTGCAGTGTTTATTATTAAAAGTTGTAATGTTTGATGTCACATATTCCAGGAATTATGAAATGCAGCTCAGTGAAATTATGGAATTGAAAACCCATCAAGACGTTAGTGATTTGTATGTCCTGGACCTGCACGCACAGACTTTGATACTTGATACTTTGTCACTGAGCTGCATTTAATACTTCCTGGAATACGTGGCATCTAAATGACATGATAGATGTATTGTTGTGCTTTATGTGAACATTTATGCCTTGAAACATGATGGGTATGTGATTGGTAAACTTAGAGAACCCTTGCGAGCACGGGGAGAACATGCAAACTCCACACAGAAAGGCCTGGGATATACCCCACCTGGGTAACTGGCATCATGGAAACCTGGTCCCCAAGCGGGAATTGAACCCTGGACCTTCTTGCTGTGAGGCGACAGTGTTAACCACTACACCACCGTGCCGCTTATGACATTATGTAAGTTCATTCAGGCCTCCCCTTAGTTCAGTGGTGTATCTGTGTCAAGGCTGTACATTTATACAGCTGTACATTTCCCTGGTTATCTCTGGGCCAGTGTTGGATTGGCCACCGACCACATACGCCTAATCGCCTATGGACAGAGCAGAGCATAAGAAGGAGGGCTAGGGCATTAGCTCAGTCTCTCTTTCCGGTGTCTCCTTTCTGGTGGGACTCCACTCTCTTGGTCTGGAGTCACACGTCCTCTATCTGTGTTTCTGGACTTCTATCTTTAATCTCTCTTTTCTCCATCTATTCTCTTATTTCCTACTATACTTCTCTATCCCCTTCCAGGTTATTTTTTCGTCATATCTTCTGTCATGTCATTAATGTCTGTTTAAGTGTTCCATGGACCACCCTACTGTAAATATGATGTCATTCTAATTCTGATCATTTCAATAAAATACAAGACATATTGTTGAACTCTTTTCCCAGTGTCTAATATTGTATATCCGTTTGTCCTGATTCGAGGAGCAAACAAAATTACCCACATAAGTAACTTTTCTGTAAACTGAAATTATTAAACAGGAACCTCAACCAACAGTGAATATCACCTGGACGTCTACTCAATGGGCCTAAATCACAAAGCGATATAAGAACAGATTTCCTCTTATTTTGTTCTTGACTAGCATTTTTTCTTATTTTGTTCTTACCTGGGATTCAGCAATGGTTTCTTATTTTTGCTTTTCTCTTAGGCAAGCCCAAATTGTAAGAGTGGTCGATAGAACTCTTACCCAGATAATAAAAAAAAGCCCCCAAATATAGTTAAAATGCTAAATGAAAAAATGCAATTATAACATGATGCGACAGAAATAAAATATAAGTGCAAACTGCTACCAGCAAAAACATTCACTGCACAAATCCCATGTATCTAGCAAAACCACCATGTGGTTGATTAGCTTGGTGCTATATCTATCTATTTATTAATTCATTTATTTATTTATTAATTACCTAAATAACACTAAATAAATCAACTAGAAGAAAAACAATGGATTTTCTTACAGGCATATGTTTCCAAGGCTTAGCTGAGAGAAATGGTGATGTGATCTCTCATTTGCTGTCTTCCAAGCACTAAACAAACTGAAAAACTGCAAGCTCAAAGGATTAAAGGGTCTCAACGGGCAGTACCACCCCCCCAGGGGGCATTCAGAGAGTGTTGTACCACCCCCCAGGGGGCATTAAGAGAGTGTTGGTACCACCCCCCAGGGGGCATTCAGAGAGTGTTGTACCACCCCCCAGGGGGCATTCAGAGAGTGTACGATCCCCCAGGGGGCATTCAGAGAGTGTTAGTACCACCCCCCAGGGGGCATTCAGAGAGTGTTGGTACCACCCCCCAGTGGGCATTCAGAGAGTGTCAGGAGGCACAGGGTGCAGAATTGTTGAAGGGGAGGCATTGAGATGCTCAAAGGGGGTGCTAGTTTATTTGATTTATTATCATTGTTTTAATATCAGGACAACTTGACTGGAACCAGGGAGAGGCCTACAAGCATTCCCACTTCAGAAACGGGAAGACATTTTTAACAAAGAAAGGGGTTACTTTTTGTAATGTTTAATTTAAACAGACTTGGTAGTACAAAAGTGTTAGTTCAGTAGTTAATTAGTACAAATCTGAATCCAGGAGAACATATATAATAATGAAGATTGTATTGGGTCCCATTGTTAGAAGCCTTATGAGCCAAATAGAAACATTAATGGCTGATAATCATAGATACCCATGATAAACAGAAAATAATCATAATTGAGAGCTGAAAATGAGAGAGGGGGGGGGGGGGGTTATGGAACATGGATTTGACCCAAAGAAGGTAGAGAACCCTAGACTAAACTTAAACCCAAATAGCTATACACAAAACTGCCACTAGATGGCCACAATGTCCACAGTGGGCAACCCAGTCAACTTGGGTGAATGAATGAATGAATGAATGAATGAATGAATGAATGAAAACTTTATTAACAGATTGCAGAATGGGTACAGTACAGTACAGCTCAATACATACAATTGTTAAGGGGATGCAGACCAGAGAAAGACTTTCGTCTTGTTTACATCAGGGTCCCCCATTTTCAATTCATCGTAACATATATGACATACATGACATACAGATAGACAGTACTGCTCCATCTATACATTTATGACATACCAGATTTGCAATTACAGTACTGTTTGTGATACAAAAAGAGTCCAGAAAGAGAAGAGTATATACATTAGGCGTGGAAACTGTACATTGGATTGGGTAGGTGGGGGTGGGGGGGGACTGTAGATTGGAGGTGGTTGGGTGGGTGGGGGGGGGGGGGGGGGGGTTGGTTAGGAGTGGGGGGGGGGGTTGGGTAGGAGGGGTGGGTGGGGGACACTGTACAACTGTACAAACAACACTGTACATTGGATTATTGACAAGACCATACTTGGTAATTTACTGTACATTGGAGGGGGTTGTGTTCGGACATTTACAGGGGCCAGTTTCGGGTTGCAGTCTCCCTTAGGTGTTTTTTGAGAGTGTTTTTGAAAGTGGGTAGTGATTCACATTCCTTTACAGCTTTGGGTAGGGCGTTCCACATTGATGTGGCATAATTGCGAAACGTGTTTAGTCCCTTGTTTGAGCCGAATCTGGGTTTAACATGATTTGTGGAGCTCCCTCTGGTGTTGTGATCGTGGTATTCGCTGACCTTTGGGAAGTATTTTGTCATGTACATGGGTACCTTGGTCGTGTAGTGTATCTTGTAGACCAGGCCCATTGCAAGTTGCTGTACTCTGTCGTCTACTCTAAGCCATCCTAGGTTGTCAAAGTGGGCAGGGGTGAGGTGGGTTCTAGGAGTAAGGTCAAGCAGTAGTCTGACCAGTTTGTTTTGAGATGTTTGTAATTTTGTTTTTAGCGCCTTTGAGGTGCTTTGGTACCATGAGGTGCAAGCATAGTCGTAGTACCCTTGAATGAGTGCTCCTGCTAGAGTCTTCAGGGTATTCTTGTTTACCAGTGAGGAGATCCGGTACAAGAATCGAGTTCGTTGGTTGACTTTTTTTATTACATTGGATGCCATTTTGTCACAGGAAAGATTTGCCTCTAGGATGGAACCCAGGTAGGTAATATTTTCTTTCCTTGTGACAATATTGTCACCCACTGTAACTGAGAAGCCGTCGGTCTTGCTGAGTTTGTTATTTGAACCGAAGAGAATGGACTCTGTTTTGCCCATGTGTAATGATAGTTTGTTATCAGCGAGCCATATGCAGATTTTGCCTAGTTCTGAGCTGAGGGTTTTTTCAACCTGTAACTTGTTCTTGTCAGAGACCAGCAGGGCTGAGTCGTCCGCAAACAGGAACAAGTTGCAGTCACAAGCTGACGACATGTCATTTGCATAAATTAGGAACAGTAGCGGACCTAGTATGCTTCCTTGTGGAACACCACAGTTTACTGTGAGGGGGGGGATAGGGTACCGTTTACCTCCACCATCTGCTCTCTCCCCTCCAGGTAGGATTGCATCCAGCTCACTGATAGACTATCAAACCCAATTGCTTTTAGCTTGTCAATCAGAATGGTGTGATTGACAGTGTCGAAGGCCTTTTGTAGGTCCAGCATGACCATGCCGCAGTATTTGCCCGCGTCCACCTCTTGTTTGATGTGGTCGTTTAAATAGAGAAGGCATGTGTCAGTGGAGTGGGATGTTCTGAAGCCAGATTGGAATTCATAGATTCGATTTTTTTCCACAAGGTATTTTTCGACCTGTTCGTATACAATTTTTTCCATGACTTTTGAGATGGAGGTAAGGATAGAAACAGGGCGGTAGTTGCCTGGGTCTAATTTACTGCCTTTTTTGTGCCGAGGGGTCACTCTCGCAATTTTGAAGTCCTTGGGGACGTGTCCCTGTTTTATGGAGAGGTTTATTATGTGTGTGATGACTGGGGTGATGGCGGCTGCTGAGTCTCTGAGGAATTTGGAGGGGTTATAAGTAACCTACCTGATTTGTATTAAGAAGACGAATGAAGAAAAGAAGCATTTATCAAAAGTTAAAGATGTGTATAAAATTATATTGAAAAGGGAGATGAACATTTCCAGGGGTAGATACTAAGTCTGATGATGAAATACAACAGCATTGACTGAGGATTTAGATTTCAAACTACGACATTCATTCATTCATTCGATCTTTATTTAATCTTGAGAAAGATCATTGAGAGCAGGCTCTCGTTTACAATGACGTTGATAAATACAACACATGATAAATACAAAAACAGTATAGAAACAGAAAAGTCAATCAATTAAACTTTTCAGACTGCAGACTGTGGTGAAATGGTTGGCTATTAACCCTTTCACTACCACACACTACAGTTGACAGGTTAACCGTCTGTAGTGTGGTAGTGAAAGGGTTAACCTGTAGGGTGGTAGTGAAAGAGTTAACCTTCTGTAGTGTGGTTGTGAAAGGGTTACCCCTTTGTCGCATGGCAGTGAAAGGGTTAACCTTCTGTAGTGTGGTCATGAAAGGGTTAACCCTCTGTAGTGTGGTAGTGAAAGGGTTAACCTTCTGTAGCGTGGTCGTGAAACATGACAATAAACAATCTTGAATCTTGAATCTTGAAGCTAAAAGCAGATTTTCCTAATTCAGTGCAAATTCTGGGGACTTTTAAGTATAAGCCAATCACCAAAGTGAGTATGATAAGGTCCTGAGTTCCAGTGCAGTAATGAAGTGATGTAGGGTGGAAGATCATAAATAATGGCTTCAAACAGAAACAGATGCCAGTGCAAGTCACGTCTCTCTGACACAACAGAGTGTACACAAATGTAGTGATCCATCAAATTAATACAATTTTAATTGACGTTAATTGAAATGTCGGCCAGACTTTCGTGCCAGTAGCCATCAGGCTCCACCTCCATGGGCACAGACTGCTGCCAGCAGCTGGAGAGCTAACGGCTGGTGAACTTGAGAACTGTTAGGACGATCTGACTCTTAAACACACATTTTCCGTGGGATTTTTATAAACTTTGGACCTGTATGACTATAAGACATCAGGCTATGGAACCGTTATGTTTCCCAGCTCCTACCTCTCAGCTGGAACCCAAAAACAGGCATCTGGCAACAAGTAAACACAAAAGTAAGGACCAAATATTTTATTTCAGTGTGTTCAAACCTCTGTTTCTACAGTGGTTTTCAAACTGTGGTACGCGTATTAAAAAACGTATTAAAAAAAATTATTATAATTATTTTTTTTGCAGTCAGGCCACTGAACTTAGAAGCAGGCCAGGCCAGTGTTTCTAGTTGTGGCGGCGCGATAGTTAGATAACCTAAGTGGGGAACAACCAGGAGATCACTGTGACAGAGAGTAATGCAGTCTAAACAGTCATAAATCTTTAGTTTTATTCAACTTCAGCCCTGATCATAACCATTTTTATTTTTAGATTTTTTTATAATGTCAGATACAAAATGAAATACTCCCACTTTTCTGAAAAGAGTTGTTGTTAAATCTGACATTACAAAAAATCCATCAAAATCTGTGTTGTTGCTAATCATTGACTAGCCTGTAATAATCCCCCCCAGAAAAATGTACTTTGCATTTGATATATTGAAAATATTTAACTTTTTGTGTGTTTTTTTAACAATAATTTGTGATGCCATCACACAAACTGGCATTTAAACAGTAAAATTTCAAAAAATCCTGCACCAGAATGCAGGAAATTAAGTCTTTGTAACAAAATAATTCCTGGTGGGCGACCCCCACTTTGAAAGTGGTCTGACTGGGGCTATATTTCACACTATATTTCCCAGCCTGAATTATTTGGATAATGGATATTCATATGTAATTAAACAATATATTGAAGCAAAACTGGGGAAGTGAGTGGGGGAAAACTATTCTAGTTTGGTGTTTGTAGCAGAAGTAAAACTGAATATTGATTTATTGGATTGTGTTTTGAGTCATGCTATGCTATATGCTATATCATGCTGAAAAAGGGAAATGTATGGAGCATATCTGAAGCAGTCGTCTGAGAAGATGTCTAGGTAGTATTTGGTAGGAGAGAGGTTTGAGAAGTATTTTGTATAAGTATAAGAAAACAACAACAACATGTACCATTGTCTCCTCTGTGGCACTGCAGCTGTGGAATTTCTCTTCCTATATCAATGTAATTTTAAGCATCATCATTACAATAAACTGTAAGTAATCATCAAATCAGACTTGTTACTAGCATGAATGAGACGAGAATGGTCCCTATCAAATAAGACGTTCTGAGAGTATGATGTGCAAAGATTTGCTAAAGAAGTATCACAGATAGGTGAAGAAACCCACTCCCATTGCCAAAATAATGTCTAACATGCTTATGAATACTTACTATGGAGTTACACACTACAAATGTATTACATGGCCCATAATGGCCCCCAAACAGCATCGCCAACTTCAACAGACACATGCCCCTTTGATGTGAGCTTCAGGTATTGACAATGCCGATGCTACTGTACATACACTACCACATGGCCCATAATGGTCACCACAACTCAATGTGTAGATAGATAGGTAGTGAGTAACCTCGTTCCCAGTTTTATCTCTGTGAGATAAAGCCTGGTAAAGAACTACTGCCGAAAGTGTCTATGGGGTAGAATCTCCGGTGTATGTACTTCCCCTGGAAGCTGCCTCCAAACGGACCAAACTTTTCCCGAATCCTGTCGGCAAACAAGCTAGAACGTCCCGGTCATGTAGTAAATTATTCAGGCAAGGGCATTGCAGTGGCTTAAACGAGGAAATATTGTGACCTTCACACGTTTCTATAATTGTTTTGTCGAAACCGGAAAGCCTGTAGCCTGTACTTCTTGTACTTCCGTTTAGACATTTTAGGAGGCATATCTTTACCAGCCTAGGTAGTGAGAGTCAGCATATCACCAGGGTTATCATGACAGACTTGGACAAACATCCGGCTAACTGATGAGACTACTGTGTTAACATGAAGCCTGGTACATGTACTGTATGTTGTAATGTTAGTCATTTGCAAGAAATTTAGTCTCATCCCTCTTTGTGTTTTCCTGCAGTAAAATATCATTAAAGAAATGCAGCTCATTCAATGTAGTTAATGTTCAGAGTTAGACATGAATGGCATTTGAATTAATCCACCACCACAAGATGTTGACTGTTCTGTAGGATATTCATACACACACAAGAGGCGTGGATATGAAGAAAGACAGAGAAACAAATGTCACTTCCTGTGCAGATTGAGCAACTCCCCCAGACATCTGACAACAGCATATCTGTCATACAGCAACAGTCAGTCTTGGATAACGACTTGACCTGTCATTCTTAGTTTTGACCAACCCTATGTTTTCTGTAAATATCTTAATGTGTGCAGTGTGTGGTCTGGGGAAACATTCTCTGGATGTGACTTTGACAGTTACAGAGGAATCATCTCATCTGTGTTTTTCTTTTTTTTTATCCACTGAATTCCATTATGCTGAACTTCATTCCTGGGTTTAAGGTAGGGCTTTAAGAAAAGTAAATGTTTACTTGTGGCAATAATTTATGATACAATGCTTGTTTTCTAAATGATTAATTCATTTAAAAGGTATTAGGCTACCCACGAGGAGGCTTATTGTATTTTCTTGATGATTTATATCCACAGGATTCAAAGTGTACTTGGCAATGAAAACCAAAAGTTAATTAGAAGAAGGTTTTTGTGTGATTGACCAAACTGTACTATGATTGGATGTTTTATCTCTGTCCAGTGGGTCTCCATAGGGTCACCTTTTGGACAAAGAAGCATGAGTGCAGCTGTTGTAATCCTCATATGCTGTTTACTTCAAGGTGGGTCATTATTATATATTTTTTATCACATAATGAATCTCTCCTTGAATATACCACTTATAACACTAGAAGAAATTATGAAAAAGAGCTCTCTACCCCTAACTCAATTTATGTTCTAACTTTTTAAAGAAAGTGCTTGTCTTTCCTAGGTATCGTATGTCAAGATTTTTCAGTCTCCCTGCCTCGGACCATAGAGGCACTGAGCGGATCCTGTGTGATCGTTCCTTGCAGTTTCCGTGTGCCGTTATCATGGGAATCCCTTCTAGATGATTCGTGTAAAGCTATATGGAGGAGAGGGAGGAGTAGACAGACAGTGTTTGATTCCAGCCTCACTGGACCTGACGCCAACTTAAACACCCTTCAAGGAAACCTAACGGGGAGCCTTCGTCAGAAAGATTGCACCACCATCTTCAACAACCTTCCATCAAACCACAACAAATACTACTACTTCAGGCTTGAATGTGACACAGAACTGAAATACAATTACAGAGACCCTGTCCAAATGACCACAAGAGGTTTTTGTTTGTCATTACTTGGTCTGATTATGTTTGCCTTAGCTAATACCACCAGTTGAGGTTTCTTTCACTTGAGCTTGAGTTATTTTCTCTCCTCACACTGTAGATTCCCTGCCTATACCTACCGTAACAGCCTCCAGAGTGGAAGTGGAGGAGGGCACCTCGGTGATGTTAAGCTGCTCGGCTGCGGCGCCCTGTCCCACTCAGCCCCCAGCCCTGACATGGACCCCTGGATTGGGTGATAGTGAGGAGAAATTGGAAGCTAATGTCGTGACCTCTGTCCTGAACTTCACTGCGTCTCCCCTCCACCACAGACAGAAGATCTCCTGCACTGCTCTCTACAACCGACAAGCTGGATACAGCTCATTTAGAAGCAGTTTGACGACCATCATTGTCCATTGTAAGTACATTTCTGGCATGTTTTTTTTATCGTCAGGGGAAGTTTTTAATTTAGAAGCTGACTGCAGTTTCACTATTCTCTCTTCCAGATCCTCCCAATAACACGTCAGTCAGTCCCATTGGGATAGTTGTAGAGGGCAGCTTCGTGACCCTGACCTGCAGCAGCATTGCCAGCCCAGTTGTGAAAAGTTACACCTGGTACAGAGTCAACGGAGATCAGGTGACATCAGTCGGCATCCAACAGAGGTTTACAACCACGGTCTCTGTTGACAACAAACAGTTTTACTGTGCGGCCAGAAACAGATACGGGACCCAAAACTCATCTGTCATTGAAATCGATTACCAATGTAAGTTATAAATGAAAGGGGGTCAAAGTCAAATGCAGAGCAACGTCTCACAACATGAATTGAACCCATGGCCTGTGTCTCCATTTTCCAAGTTCCCCCCAGGAACACTGTGGTGTCAGTGGATCCCTCTGGACCATTAATAGAGGGTGGTTCTGTGACTCTGACCTGCAACAGCACCGCCAACCCAGTAGTGCAGAACTACACCTGGTACAGAACCAATGGAGATGGTGGCGACATGCTAGAATCTGGACCCACCTTCACTATAGACAGTGTAGATCTAAGCCACAATGGAGAGTACTACTGTGTAGTGACAAATGACCACGGAGAGGAGAAAGCAGCAGCAGTTCAACTGGACATTCACTGTAAGTTTTGCATTTGCACAATAATGACATTGACAAGCCGTAATCCCATCAACAAATACTGTACATTTCCAGTGCATTCACACACTGAATATGGCTCTATGTTCTGAGGTGATGCTTACACAGGTCCAGCTGTGACTAACCACACATGGTTTGGAGCCAACGGCTCAGTCATGGGGCCACACTGGAGAGTCTTCTCACTGATGACAGAGTGCCATTGTCCTGTTGCATGTCAACCTCAAACCTTTTCTGTGTCAATGGCACGTCATGACTGGGGTCTGTTGTAGGTCTACATGTGTGCCGGCGTGTTTATTTATGTGTAGATGTTTGTTCCCTTTTACAAGTTGGTGTCTGCTCATCAAGATGTGATTTCCAATCCAAATCTGTCCAGAATTAAGAGTTTGATTTATTTGACTGAATAGGAATGTCCCCGCCCAAGATGTATTGACTGTTAAGCAGTGCTTGTACAGTGTCATCTGGTTGTAGTACTTTTTTTTTTTTTATTATCATATAGAGACCAGTAAAAAGTAAATGGTTGGAAAAGTTGATTCAGTGTTTTCCCGCTATAATAACTGTAATACTAAGGGCTGCCAGATTTGAGTCTATGACTTTACTAATCAGTTATCAGTTATTAGGGTATTTTAGTCTATGAATTCACTAATCAGTTATTATGGTCTTTTAGTCTGTGAGTTTACTAATCAGTTATTAGGGTATTTTAGTCTGTGAGTTTACTAATCAGTTATTAGGGTCTTTTAGACTGTGAGTTTACTAATCAGTTATTAGGGTCTTTTAGGGGTCTATAGGGTATTAAGAATTTCTCAAGTGGTAGACGCCCTCATACAAAGACATTGGGTCTCATTCTCCAACGGACTTAAAGGAAAATTCCAACATTTTGGGAAATTAGCTTATTTGCCATCTACCCTGGAGTTAGACAAGAAGATACATGCCTTTTTTCTTCTCTGTGCATGCAGTAGGAATAGGAAGACGCGCACCGTTAGCCTAGCTTAGTGTCAGTCACTGGAAGTAGGTTTCTCCATTAGCCTAGTTCCCAATGTCTTCCTACTCCTACTGCATGCACAGAGAAGAAAAAGGTATGTATCTTCTTGTCTAACTCCAGGGTAGATGGCAAATAAGCAAATTTCCCAAAATGTTGGAGTTTTCCTTTAAGGTTATAGCCAACATGCAATATATACCATTGATTGGTACAATGGGACAGACATTTGTCGTTTTATATAGCTACTGTATAACCTGCATTCTTTCAAATGTATAATTAATCAATAAAACAGATATTTAACAAATAATAAATACAAATGCCACAGAAAGCATTAAATAATTATTATTTTCAATCATTTGACAATAATTGCATAATTGTGTTTGAATATCTGAGTAATTAAGTAATTATACATTTGTCCAAAATGGCTGGTTCAGATATGGTTAATCCAGCTGTGATCAGATGAATCCATAGTATACATTTTTCTGACATCAAATGCGTAATTTTTTACAATACAAATATTGTCATATTTATTTAAATTATGATTAATTAATTCCAAGGAGGCCTGTAGAGTTGACATGAAGGAATCACTATGATTCCTCCCAAATAAAGTCTAATCCAAGCTTAGGGACGGTTGGGGAATCCCAAAATCTAAGATGTCTTAAATGGCCCTAAGAGCAAATTTTTTGTCTTAAGTCCGTTGGAGAATGAGACCCCATTGATGTGTTTCAGATCCTCCTAAGAACACTTCGGTGTCTGTGAGTCCCACTGGTTCAGTGACAGAGGGCAGTTCAGTGACTCTGACCTGCAGCAGCATTGCCAACCCAGTGGAGAACTACACCTGGTACAGGGCTGATGAAGGAGGGAAGGAAGCCGTAGGGTCTGAGAAGGACTTTACCTTCAACGTGACCAAGCTTTCAACTGATGAGTATTACTGTGAAGCTCGGAATGACCATGGAAGTGAACTCTCAGAACCTATCAGCGTTGATGCAACATGTAAGTGACTTCCTTCACCGTCTGTTTAGTTTAGTTTAGTTTAGTTTAGTTTAGTTTAGTTTAGTTTAGTTTAGACTTACTAGGCAATGCTATCTCATATGGGGAATGGAGAATGCCCTATCAACTGAAATAAAAACACAAACTGACCTGAAAACTTTTAATGAAAAGGTGAAACACTGGCTGAAACAAAACCAAACCGGCAATCATTGATCACTGATCATGCTCTTCTGCACTCATACATACTGTTGTGAAGGGCCAGATTAAAGCTGAGAATCTACATTTATTGTTTTATATACCTTGTATATTATTTATATATACACGTTATATCCCTTTAAGCCTGCGTTTGAATCCTAGTAATATTCGCTTTCCTTATTGGATAACGCTATCGGCGCCAGACCGCGAGCCACTAAAGTCAGGTTCAAAGGCAAGTCCGGGCATGTTGCAACATGCCTGGAGACGGCGCATTGATTCGAGACGAGAACTGAGGTTCGGCACTAGAAGCCACTTAAGTATATATACGGCGGCAGGTGCGAACAGTAGCTGTTCATCGTTCGCTGTTCATCGTTCATCACGCAGTGTGATTCTAATGTAGTGAGAAGCAGTTTGTCTAACAGAGCGTTGAGAACCACGTGCGAAGTGAATAGTAAAAGTGTCAGATTTAATGCAGTAACGTCAAGTTCGACTTAGCTTAATGTGAAGGAAAGAGTCGTTAATTATTGTGTATCGTGCCAACAGCAGTTCGTTCGTGTGCAGCATTACCCAGCAGTTCGTTCGTTTAGCTAGTGGACCTTAGCCAGGGTGCGTGGACTAAATACATTGGTGCCAGTACCCGAGGAGGCCTAGTCGGAGAACCTACTGGACATGTGCACATTGGAACCGACGGCGGCGATTGCAGAACCAGTATTGGTTGGATTATATTGATTGTGGAACGTACCCTTGGAGAAGAGCATCGTTAATCTCCACTGTCGTTTGGATTTAACCACCTTGAGGATCTACATTCGGGCTGGCCTCATGGACCGAGGCTAGCTGGCTATCATCATTGCTATCGTGCAATTGGATTACAGTTATTGCTTTGATGCTGAGCTTTGGATTACAAGGACTGGATTCTGTACGTGAACCCCCTTCTTCTTCAATTGATCAGACTGAGTATCCGAACATTCCTCTCTCCTCCAGAGCTTACAACTCTGGGAGGAACCCATTGTTTCCAGCGGTACCAGCGTTGCCCCCTATAATTGCCATCCTACGCCAGGCGGCGTTAGCCTAGTACCCCATCGTAGGAATTATTCTATTCCCACTGACTTCTGCTACTGACTGACTTATGCATATTCTTCGCCATACAAGCGCGACCCTAATTCTCATATCTGTACATTTACTGCATAATAATAAATGCCCTCAATGATATTTCTTTGTCCTGTGCCGTGTTATTATGAGTGTCTGCCATATTTAGATGTACTGTCTGGCCAGTAATACTAAGTACATAACTAGCAGTGGTTTAATCTATCACAATCTTTAATACAGTCAGGGTTTTGTAACCCCTCAGTTACACATACACATGGACATGTACACATAGATAGAGGAACAGACACAGATAGACATGTACACATGGCTAGAGCGATAGACACCTATCAACCTACAAACATTATGCACATACCTGTACATGTATATTACCATGAATCAGGGAACTCATACACATTCACACATACACAACACATGTAAAATTACTGTAATGATCATGTACTGTAAAAAAATTCACTATTTATTATGTGCTAATTTTAATTACGTTTTGGTAATGACCACTTTTAACTCATTCAGCGCCAGCCATTATCCTCATCCTTGTAGTCAATGGGCCATGCTTTAAAAGATAGGCATTTTCACCGTGCGTCACAATGTTTGCAGAGCTATATTCTATATTATAGCAATGGAGACAATACTATGGCTCATTTGGCAGTCACTATCTCTCGTCCAACATGTAAAAAAGAGTTTTTTCATGTATACGTTTGTGTGTTATCCCGTGGTGAATATTGTATAGTTTCAGAGTGATCCGGGCCAATTCCTGGAAGCTGAGTTATGGAACGCTATGTGCATTTTGCAAAAGTCGTTCGCGTTGCTCGCCTGGACAAGATATTATTTCAAAATCAAAGATATATAATAGGTATTATATTTCATCATGAAGGCATCAAAGGGGGGGGGGGTCATTTTGTGATGCTCTGATCGTCAGCAACGGCATACGTTTTGAATACTACATACGTTGATCGTTGCGATCGAGGTGGAATCATTGTAGGATAAAAGTAGGATTGATGTCATATAGTCCTTACCTTTGCTAGGAGGTATTGCAAAAAGAATATTCCAATTGTCTGATCGTGATTTCCAGTATTGATGTCCATCGGGTCCCTGACATGAAATGGGACACACTATGCATGAAGTGTGCTGGACGCGTTCCAAGGGGCTCAAATGAAGCCTTTCACTTGCCCGGGCACCATTTCTCCACCCGGACCATATATAATGTAACACACAGTGTGAAATAGGGTTTCAAAGGGTAGGCGATACTGCTACCTAGCAGGATTCGGCCGGCATTGCAATCTCGGCGTCTCAGAATGAGTCCCAATGATACACCGAGGTCTGTGAGACTGTATAGAATAAAAAAATATAATAAAAGAAAAAACTATGAAAACTATCGAAAACCCGACTATACTCTGGTTTTGGCGCTCAGCGCATGGCGAGATAACCCGACTATAGTCGTGAACTCGTGATTGGCTGTGAATGAGTTATGTAGTAGTCTTGTTATTGTAACTTGTTAAAAAATGTATTTGCATTGTCCGAGACAAATAAACGAATAAATACATAAATAAACCTTATAACTGGAACATATTTTGATCTAACCTCTCATATAATGAAGACCATGGAGAGGTTAGTCCTGGAGCAACTCCGCCCGGTGATCAAACCCCACCTAGACTCACTCCAGTTCGCCTACCAGCCCCGACTGGGGGTAGAGGATGCTGTCATCTACTTGCTGAACCGAGCCTACACTCACCTAGACAAGCCGGGGAGCACTGTGAGAGTCATGTTCTTTGACTTCTCCAGTGCTTTTGATACCATAAGTGTAACTGAGGGGTACAATTCCCTGACTGTATTGATAAGTATGGTATTACTAAACCACTACCTCTTGTACTTTAACTTCTGGCCATCCAGTACATGATATAGATATGATGAACACTTTCCCACCTGATGAAACGAAGTCCACACAAATGTACAAATCGAATATTTTATATAGCAAAGGGTATATACAACGTTCACTTGATGACATTTATGATTTGAAATGCACTTGTATGGCAAATGAGTATTCGTAGGTAAATCAACATTGAATGTCCAATCTCTGGTTACGCAGGGAGCAAATATACAACCTGGTTCTTTAGGGAACTATAGCGATGGTACTTAAATGATTATAGCTGGATACACTAAGGGGGGGGGGGGGTCCCGCTGGTTGTAAGACAGTAGGAGGGGGGGTTAGAAGAGCCACTGGCGGTATCCCATCTGGCCGACGATTTCTTGGGAGAATTCAGAGTCCTGAACACGATGCCCACAGAACCTCGGTCCGCAGATGAATACAGCTGGACCCTCTGGTGGACGGTAGCTGCCGGTCCACAGATGAAGAGACGTGAGGCGACCTCACTCGGGGTAGAGCGCCGTCTCACCTGGACTCCTCTCCGGGGGGTAGTTCCAACACTCAGCAGTGTTGGCCGTTATCCATGGAATAATCAAAGCACCCAAAGCATGTAGATAATCCAAGCCGTGGAAGGCTCGCCGTCGTCCGGGTAAAGTAATCCAATGTACAGGTCCACTCGTCCTGGCCCGGAGCTCCTCGGATGCAAGCACCACAAGTGGTCTGCCCAGCCTGGTTAAGACTCCAGATAACGTCAGGAACGATGGGGGTGCTGCTCACTTTATAACTCTAACCGAACGATGCACCATACATAATAGACTATTATTAGCTTAATAGAAATACGTCCAACTCGACGGTATAGTGCCAAACTATGACAATTCAACTATTAATCCACACGATATCTCAATGCCTATTCTGAGGCCAAGTAGGCCTTACTGCACCACACGTGCGTCGTGGGTGAGGCTTCGCGTCTGTTACTCGGTTGGAGGGTAAAGAACTAATGGACTAAAAGAAAGTTCTACTTTACTTGCGCCATATATATATGCGCTGTGAACAAATAGTACCATTCGTATTTCGCCAGACGTATTCCTACGCGGAACCGGGCTTGCCACGACATGTTGGGCGGCACGATTGAACTTGAACCTAGGGGTATGGCTGCTGGCGCCAGGTTCTCGTCCAATGGTAGAATGAAACTATTATGGGCTGTTTAGTAGACTAAAGGGATATTCAGTGCATATTGTACAAGGAATATACAGGGGATATCAAACGATATACAAATACTATTAAATATATATCCATAAATAAATATATATATTCGGTTTAATCTGATCCTTCACAACAGCCGCCCCCTAATTAGTCCCACCTAATTAGCTAAGCAGAGACAGATTAACCGCACTGTCTACCACTCAAGGTCCGCTGTAAGGGTCAGTCAACTCACAAAGTCATGGGGTCATGGTCATCATCGATAGTGTCTGGGAGTCGGGGCAGTTCTATTAGCCTCGCCACGGGTCGTGTGTAAGTTCGCCCTTGGACGAGTACTTCAGCTGCTCGGACCTTGCCATCGGCACCGGTGATCACTTTGCTTACGCGGCCAGCCGGCCACATAGCTCTGGGTAGTGACTGGTCGATAATCATGACGACTGTTCCTTCTGTCAAATTGTCTCTCTCTTTTACCCACTTCTGGCGGGTCTGTAGAGACGGTAGGTAGTGGAGTAGGAAGCTGCTCCAGAACTTGTCAGCTAGCACTTGACTGTACCTCCACATTCTTCGGCCGTTCGCTTCTTCAGGCCTGTACATTGTCTGGGGTAGCGCGGGGTCCAGCCGCCCCATCAAGAGTGTGTTGGGGGTGACTGGGTCGACATCTGCTACATCACTTGAGACGTAACCGAGGGGCTTTGAGTTCAATACTCCCTCGATCTCCGTGAGGACTGTCATTAGGACTTCTTCCGCCACAGTCTGGGCCCCAAGCACGGCGTACAGGGCTGTCTTTATAGAATGTACTTCTCGTTCCCAGGTTCCACCGAAGTGGGGTGCGTTCGGGGGATTAAACTGGAAGTCAATCTGGGATGGAGCGAGGTGGGTCTTAAGTTCTGGGCCCATAGCTTGGAAGCTCTCTCTCAGCTCTCTTTCAGACAACAATGTAGACGGTTTTCCTTTCCGTGATGTGAATCTTCGGAAGGCCATAAGGAATGAGTCTGTGCTCATGGTCGGAAGGAGCTCGATATGTATCGCTCTGGTGGTCATGCATTTGAATACAATACCCCACCGCTTCTCGGTTCCTCTTCCTCTCTTTATATACAACGGGCCAAAACAGTCCATGCCTGTGGAGTGGAATGGCTTGTCGCAGAGTCGGAGGCGACAGGGGGGTAGGTCAGCCATCCGTGGTATGCTGGGCTGCGCGCGCCACTTTCGGCAGTCTAGACAGGTTCGCTGGAAGCGTCGCACCGCTTCTCTTCCTTGAAGTATCCAATAGCGACGTCTGATCTCCGTGAAGACTCTCTCTGCTCCTGCGTGGTGTACATCCTCGTCGTATTTCTTTATGATCAGCTCTGTGACCTTGTGTCGGCTGTTCAAGACTATCGGGTACTTAATGTCATCCGGTAGATCGGGGGCTCTCCGCAGGCGACCACCCACTCTGATGAGATTATGGGCGTCACTCTCGGGTGCCAGGTGGAGCAGTCTGCTGTCTGATGGGACGGGCTTTCCTCCCTGTAGACAGTCTAGCTCATCGGGGAACGAGTCTCTCTGGGCTCGTTGTAGTAGAAGAAGTTCTGCTTCTTCGTAGTCAGCTGCTGAAATGTCAGTGGTGGACTGACTCTCTGGGTGGTGCCACAGGAATGTCTTTAGTTGCGCACTCTGTAGGGTAATGCAGTCATCTATGTTGGGGTCTGTGGAGGCGACTGTGCTCAGTCCACAGAACATAGGTTTCTTGTTCTCAGCCTCCTCGTTACTTGCTTCCCGTGGGGTGGGCGTAGGCCACTCTTCTTCTGGGAGCTTGAGGAATTCTGGTCCGTCACTGTAGATGTTGCGACGGGTGAGGTCATCCAGAGACATTCCCCGGGTGATGACGTCAGCTGGGTTGTGTTTGGTGTCCACATACCGCCAGCTCGCTGCTTCTGTTAACTCTTGAATCTCGGTGACTCTGACTCCCACGAAGACTTTGTATCTACATGAATCAGACTTGATCCATGTGAGTACTGTCGTGGAATCTGACCACAAGATTGTTCTGTGCACCGGAATGGTGAGTTCACGTTGGATTAACGTGGCTAGATGCGCTCCTGCTAGGGCTGCGCAGAGCTCTAGACGCGGGATAGATTGTTGCTTTCGTGGGGCTATTCTTGAGCGAGCCAGGATGAAAGCAGTGTGTATCTTTCCTCCCTTCTCTTGGGCACGCAAGTAGGCCACCGATCCATAGGCTACTTCGGAGGCGTCGCTGAAGACGTGTAGATCAATCTTGCATGTCTCTGGCCTCACTGTGGATGGGAAGTAGCTGCGGCGTATATTGACGCCTGGGAGTGAGCGGAGTTCCGTCTCCCACTCTCTCCATGTTGAGGCAAGGTGTGCGGGTATTGGGTCGTCCCAGCCCTGGTCCTTGTCCCATAGTGCTCGTACAATCATCTTTGCCCTGGTGGTGTAAGGTAGAATACATCCCAACGGGTCATATTGTCTGGCGAGTGTTCTGTACACACTCCGTCTGGTGGTCGGTGTCGCCGTCGACCTTCCCTGCTCTGGGGTCAGGGGTTTGTGTCTATAGTGGAGCGAGTCTGTTTTGAAGCGCCAGACTAGTCCTAGTGTCATTTCTTGGGCTTCTCCTGGGATGGTCGCCATCCAGGTCTCGCTGCTGGCAGCCTTGTCCGCGGGGGAGAGGCTGCGCAATACGTGCGGGTCACTGCTGGCCCACTGCCTGAGATCAAAGCCGCCTTTGATCAGGGAGGCGCGTAGCTTGATTAGGAGAGCCTCGGCTTCTTCTTGAGTCGAAACGCTTTGTAAACAGTTGTCCACGTAGACATCTGCTGCTGGGTCCTCTGCGACGTGTTTCTGTAGTGCAAATGTAGCACAGCACGGGCTGCATGTGGTTCCGAAGGGGAGTACTTCCCACTGGTAGATGGCTGGGTTCTCATCTCCGATCCTCTCTCTCCATAGGAACCGCAGCAGGGGCTTGTCCTCCTCCACTAGTCTCACCTGCAGGAACATCCCTTTGATATCCCCGCTGATAGCCACCTTGTCCTGGCGGAAGCGCAGTAGCACGCCCAGTAGGGAGGGGCCGAGTGTGGGGCCGGGCAAGAGCTCTTTATTCAGATTTTGGGATCCGATCTGGTAGCTGCAGTTAAACACAATGCGATCCTTGCCGTTGTGATGGACCTTGTGGTGCGGCACGTACCATGATTCGGTCGTCTGATCGGCCTCTTTAATGTCAATCTTTGTCACGTGTCCCGCTGTGATTAGCTTCTCAATCTCAGCGCGGTACACACTCTCTTGAGCGGGGTCTTTGGCTAGGCGCCGCTCTGTGTTCAATAGATAGCGCTCCGTGGCGTCTTTCTTTGCGTGAAAGGTGGGCATTCCCTCTCGCCTCAGGAGTGGAGTTGCGTATCTCATCACTCCGCCGACTGTGACTCTCTTTGTCCCTTGCTCGAGTAGGTTGATGGCGTAAATGTCTTCTTTAGAACGAATATCTTTCTTTTCGTTCTTAAAGGGCATTGTCTCTAGTGTCCATAGCCTCTCGACATGCTGCAGGAGAGTGGTGTCTTCTTCTGTCGTTCTGGAGTGGAGGCAGCTAGTGGCTGCTGTTCGGTTGAGAGATTTAGCGAGGGGGCCTTGTAGTGTCCACCCTAGGCGGGTCTCGACTGCTGCAGGACAGCCTCGGGGTCCTGTATGGACCCGGTCAATCGGGACTATGAGTTCTGCATGGTCGGAGCCTATCAGCAGGGTCGGGGTAGCGCCGTCTATGAGCGGGATAGGTAGTTGACGCAGGTGCACATATTTATCCATCAACTTGGCGATGGGGTAGGTGTACTGCGATAGTCCTATTTCTTGGCTGGTGAAAGCATTTGTAATCCTATACCGTCGCTCTGGCTGCCCGTTTGCTGCGATGGTGAAGGAGACATTCTCGCCCTTTATCGTCTTTAAATCTCTTCTTATTGTCCGAATCGTCATTTGGTTCTCGCTCCCCCGCAGTCCCAGCTGGGCCGCAGCGGACGCGAGCAGAAGGGTCTTCTCTGACCCGTCATCAAGGACGGCGTAAGTGTCCATGACTTTATCTTGGTAGCTCAATGTCACACGGACTACCTTTAAGAGCACTTGGGCGCCGCTGCTGCTGGCGGGGTCAATGTACATGACACTTGCCTTGGTGCCGCTCGATGGTGCAGGTGAAGGCCGTCTTCTGTTACTGTCGTGTAGTATATCTAGATGGGCTCCGTCGCACCGACTGCACCTTTTCTTTAGGCGGCATTCGGCTGCCATGTGACTGCGCGCACATCGGTGACAGCGCCTGTTGGACTTTATCCATTGACTCACTTCTTCTGCATTCATCTTTGTGAACAGGTCACATTGTGACAGCCAGTGTTCTTTCTCACAGTAGGGGCACACCATCTTCCACTTCTCTTTTCTCGAGGGGGTACTGTGGCTCTTACTGCTCGGCACTGACTCTGATTGGTGCATGACAGTCACCGATCTTCTTCCATCATTTATTCTCCTGGGTCCCTCTCTGGAGCTTGGCGTGCTCCGCCCGAACGTATCCAGTCGTAAGCTGCTGACTTCTCTCGCCAGGAAGTCGGCTAGATCAAGGAGGGATGGTTCGGGGCCGTTAGGATCCCGGTAGTCTCTCTGCCGCCTAAAACGCTCTTGTCTTGCGGGTGGCAGCTTCTCCAAAATCCTCTTGACGTTAGAGTTGGCGTATAGCTCATGCATGCCCTTTTCCCGTTGCGCTCCCAGCATCCCTACCAGGGACTGCACTTTGATTGACAGGTCGTCTAATGAGCGATTGTCTGTTGCTGGGGGTAGGCGATCAATATGCCTTATCTCTTGGATTACGTAATCCCATATACGTCCATATCTCTGGTCCAGCGCTGCTAGGGCCGCGGTGTATGGGGTCGTAGAGGTGGCATAGGCTAGCGCTATATTGTGCGCTCGCGGTACTTTCAGGTGCTTCAGTAATATTGCATACTTGTGACGTTCATCAGCGACATCCACCATCATTGTCTCTAGGCACATCCGGAGCTCCGTGTACTGTGCTCGATTCTCATAGGTGAAGTCTGGAAACGACGGCGTGGCAATGTATGACGCCGTGGATGGCTGATACATCGGCGAGCGTTGGGGGAGAGACCTCCTAGGCGAGTCCCCTCTTGCGCCTCTCTGTGGGCTGGTACCGACAGGGTACCATGGCCCGCTGGTCCAGGTGCTATTCCTCGGGGCTGGTCGTGCGTCGTGCTCACCCGTGAATAGAGTCGGGGGTCTGTAGCGCAGCGCCGCGGGGGTATAGCCTGGGCTGTACTGGACCTCCTGGTCCGGTGGAGTACTGTGCTGTCGTCGGGCTTGGTTCTCCTCCTCTCCCTCTTCTTCTTCTATCAGGTCCTCCAGATCCTGTAGTCGTTTATTTAGCTTCTCCGCAGTGTATGCCGCTCCTTCCTTGTAGCTGGGTCTCGCTTGGACCGGTCTGGGAAGGGGGTCTGCGGGGGGTATAGGCTTGGTCTGTTGGTCAAGTTCAGGGTCGCTTGCTTGGTTAGGAGACGCTGCCCTTGACTGTTGTCTCGACGAGTTCCTTGAACCCCTGGCGGAGGGAGAGGGTGTTGCCTTGAGGATCAGCTGCTCCATTAGCTGCGCTTGTAACTTGTCGCGCTCGACTTCGCGCTTGGTGAGATCTGCTTCTCTTTGGGCACCGGCAGCGGCGCGCTGGGCGTCGGCCCGGTCTCTTGCCATATTCTCTTCCATCTGAAGGAGTCTCATCTCCAGGCGTATGCGCTCTTCTTCGCTCCGTTGCTGTGCTTGGAGTCGATCGCGTTCGCCCTGAAGTCGATCGCGTTCACCCTGAAGTCGATCGCGTTCGGTAGAGGCTGTCAGGCTGACGAGGAACGCCTGTTGTAGCATCCTCTCCGCTTCGCTGGGGGAAGACGGTTGTAGAGGTGAGCCGCTCCTGGGTGAGCCACTCGTGGGGGAGTCCTGGAGCTCTATTTCCTCGGCGCTCTCCTCCTCTTCTTCCGTGCAGAGTTCTCTCTCTGTAGGGTTGTCTTCCTCCCGGGGCTGGTCGGGGACTACTTCTTCGGTATTGGCGGGGGGTAAAGGCATGTCAGCTCCCTCCTGGTCCCCACCGTGAGCTTGGTCAGTTACATTAGAACCTACTAGGGCCTCTGTGGTCGGGGAAACCTGGTCGTTAAGGTCAGACATAATTTTACTTTCTACTTTTACCGCGTTTACCGTTTGTCGAAGGCTAGGTAGTTGACTGACAGCGTAATCCTCTAAGTACTGAGGTGGCTGTCGTCTGCGCTGCGGGCGTTCTACGTTAGGAGGACCGTTTCGTGGAGTGTTCATCATAGGCCATTTTAATATTAATAACACTATATTAATATTACACTAGTTACCATCCGGCTCGAAGGACCAATTGTAACTGAGGGGTACAATTCCCTGACTGTATTGATAAGATAAGATAAGATATTCCTTTATTGATCCCCTTGGGGAAATTCAGGCATCATAGCAGCATGGGGGGGAGGGGGGGAGGGGTACAGGTAGTAAAACAACACAGTATACAGGTAGTAAAAGACAACACAGGCAGTGTAAACAATTTGATCAATATGGTCAATATAATTTACTATCTGACTAGCTGAGGAATATTCACATTATTCACAGTGTCACATGAGGTGCAGTATGCAAGAGGTAGTGTTATAATAATTTACTATCTACTGAGTATACATTAATCAAAGTACCAGGGTAGTCTACTTTGTCCCCCTTGGGTTCCTATAAGTCCCAGGTCAATGTCTGGTAGCAGTCGCTGTCGCTGCCCCCTGTTGTGGGGCCTGGAGGCTGCTAGTCGCTGCCCACTGTTGTGGAGCCTGATGGCCGCTGGTATGAAGGACTGTCCGAGGCGGTTAGTTGAGTGTCGGGGGGGGATGAGTCTGTGGCTGAACGAGCTTCTCATCTTGACTAGCTCGTCGTAGAGGGGGTGGTAGGGGTTCTCCATGATGGCATCCAGCTTCCTTATCATCCCCCTCTCTACCATCACCTCAAGTCTAGGTAGCTCGACTCCCACCACGGAGCTAGCCTTCCTCACCAGCTTGTTGAGCTTGTTGGTGTCCCTTGAGTTGATGTAGCCTCCCCAGCATGCCACAGCATAGAAGAGGATGCTGGCCACAACAGACTGGTAAAAAGACTGCAGCAGTTTGTTGCACACATTGAAGGACCTGAGTCTCCTCAGGAAGAACAGCCTGCTCTGTCCCTTCCTGTAGAGGGCCTCTGTGTTGTCCGACCAGTCCAGTTTATTGTTCAGGTGTACCCCAAGGAATAAGTATGGTATTACTAAACCACTACCTCTTGTACTTTAACTTCTGGCCATCCAGTACATGATATAGATATGATGAACACTTTCCCACCTGATGAAACGAAGTCCACACAAATGTACAAATCGAATATTTTATATAGCAAAGGGTATATACAACGTTCACTTGATGACATTTATGATTTGAAATGCACTTGTATGGCAAATGAGTATTCGTAGGTAAATCAACATTGAATGTCCAATCTCTGGTTACGCAGGGAGCAAATATACAACCTGGTTCTTTAGGGAACTATAGCGATGGTACTTAAATGATTATAGCTGGATACACTAAGGGGGGGGGGGGGGGGTCCCGCTGGTTGTAAGACAGTAGGAGGGGGGGTTAGAAGAGCCGCTGGCGGTATCCCATCTGGCCGACGATTTCTTGGGAGAATTCAGAGTCCTGAACACGATGCCCACAGAACCTCGGTCCGCAGATGAATACAGCTGGACCCTCTGGTGGACGGTAGCTGCCGGTCCACAGATGAAGAGACGTGAGGCGACCTCACTCGGGGTAGAGCGCCGTCTCACCTGGACTCCTCTCCGGGGGGTAGTTCCAACACTCAGCAGTGTTGGCCGTTATCCATGGAATAATCAAAGCACCCAAAGCATGTAGATAATCCAAGCCGTGGAAGGCTCGCCGTCGTCCGGGTAAAGTAATCCAATGTACAGGTCCACTCGTCCTGGCCCGGAGCTCCTCGGATGCAAGCACCACAAGTGGTCTGCCCAGCCTGGTTAAGACTCCAGATAACGTCAGGAACGATGGGGGTGCTGCTCACTTTATAACTCTAACCGAACGATGCACCATACATAATAGACTATTATTAGCTTAATAGAAATACGTCCAACTCGACGGTATAGTGCCAAACTATGACAATTCAACTATTAATCCACACGATATCTCAATGCCTATTCTGAGGCCAAGTAGGCCTTACTGCACCACACGTGCGTCGTGGGTGAGGCTTCGCGTCTGTTACTCGGTTGGAGGGTAAAGAACTAATGGACTAAAAGAAAGTTCTACTTTACTTGCGCCATATATATATGCGCTGTGAACAAATAGTACCATTCGTATTTCGCCAGACGTATTCCTACGCGGAACCGGGCTTGCCACGACATGTTGGGCGGCACGATTGAACTTGAACCTAGGGGTATGGCTGCTGGCGCCAGGTTCTCGTCCAATGGTAGAATGAAACTATTATGGGCTGTTTAGTAGACTAAAGGGATATTCAGTGCATATTGTACAAGGAATATACAGGGGATATCAAACGATATACAAATACTATTAAATATATATCCATAAATAAATATATATATTCGGTTTAATCTGATCCTTCACAACAATAAGGCCTGGGCTGCTGGGTGAGAAGTTGGAGGCGATGCAGGTAGAGCCCCCCCTGGTGTCCTGGGTTGTTGACTATCTGACGGGCAGACCACAGTATGTGCGCCTACGGAGCTGTGTGTCAGACAGACTGGTCAGCAACACCGGGGCCCTGCAGGGGACAGTCCTCTCTCCCTTCCTCTTCACCGTCTACAGTACACCAATGACTTCCACTATCGGTCAGAGTCCTGCCACCTTCAGAAGTTTTCTGATGACTCAATAGTGGGATGTATAAAGGACGGTGATGAGAGGGAATACCGGGAACTGGTAGTGGACTTCGTCACATGGTGTGATAAAAACCTGTAGTAACTTCCTAGCTTAATCTTCGTACTCTGCGTTGTGTTTAAACCTTAAAAAGCTCTTTGAAGTACTACTGAGCTACAAATGCAGATAACCATGTATATGATGGTTTTCTGCCCGTACACCTTCAGAGAACACGGCGCGGCGGTTGAAGAAATCGAGTTCCGAGCAGTTTGAAGAATCCGTGTTTAATAAAAAGGATTTCAATCAATACAAATCAAAGATTTGAAAGAACAATTGCAATAAAACCTGATGGAAGACCTCACTATGCCGAGGTTCACCAGACTTTAGGCTAAATATTCAATATCTATGGGCATGTCTCGTCTCGGCTTCTTCAGATGGTAGGTTTTTGCGGCCGTCTCTCTGCTGCGTGGTTTCCTCAGTCTGTTGTGGAGAAAAAGGGTGTGTGTTCTTTGTTGCTTCCTGGGTCTCTGTTCGGGTGTGTTGTTGTGATCCTCCTGGTACGGAGTTTTTGCTAATATCAAATTTAGGCTCCGCCTCTAATGTTACGGCAAGCGGGCGTTTTCCAACCTCTCCTCGAGTGTTCCTATTGGAGGACACTTACTCTCAACTCTCATTGGCTAACTCCTTATCGTGACGTTTTACATCGAATTGCGTCACGATGTGGTTTCAAATGGTCTTTTCTTTTGATCTTACTGCTCTTTTGTTTCAGCAGAGACAAACTGGCATCTCCCATGGCAGTTTCTTTGTTGGACCAGATGGCCTAGGGCCCTGGGTTGTAAAATCACCCATGTTATTGACTTTCCCAGGAAGGATCAAACGAGACACTATCTCTTACTCAATAAGCGTCTGCCTGTTTCAACCCCCCTCCACAGAGTTTAGAGGAAGCCTGAATCAGCAGCTGCGTTACTAAATCAGAGGTGTCTCGTTTCTTGTACTTTAGGAGCGGGGGAAGAAAAGTGTATGTATTTTACCTCTGTGTTTTCGCCATTCTGTGCTTCATGGTATATAGTACAATAAACACCAGTTTGGCTGGAATTCTACTACAGTTTCCCCGGTTTGGGGATTGATAATCCCCAAGATACATGTTAGTAATTCCTCAAACAAACTGTTTACAATTACCTTAACCTTACTGTTTAACCTAATTACCTCAGAGCCAAACCTTTCCAGAATCCTTCTGACTCATTTTCCATATTTGTTAGTATCATTTGCTTTCAACACCCACATTACTCCCTCCCCCACTGACCGACTATGGACCCATCTTTTATTTACACAGTTCTCTATTCACGCACACCGTTTAACAATTTCCACTCATTTTGCAGGTTATATACAATGTTATCAGTTATATCAATTTCACTTCCGTCTAGGTCCGTCCCTTTATACAAAAAGATGATCGTACCAATTACCAGGTTTTAGACTATACTTTATGTGTTTTTTATCCAAATGTGTCTGTTTTGTGCAATTCACTCTGAAAGAAAAGACCTTACATTGCATTTACTATCTAAACATTTCTAAAAAAGGAGAGAGCTTAGCTAATGAAAAATCAAAAATCAAAAATTAATATGTACACGCCCTCTCCAAGGCCTATCAGTTACACTATCCCTTCCTTTGCCTATGTATATCGTTTAGGCTTCTTGATGACTCGTTGTGGTCGAGTATCTTGTTCCGGGCTTGTGCTAAGCACTGGTTCCTCTGGCTCTTCTGGTACCTTCTCCATGTCCACAGAGGAGAAGTTATTATGTTCCAATTCATAATCCTCTCCTCTGTCTGGTTCCTGTAAAAAACCTTCATCTTCTACTGGTGGCCAATCGTGGCCCCCTCGGTCTGGCTCGCCATAATCATCCGGGTCTTCCCCATCGTTTGGGGTTAGCGCCGCCTTCACTTCGCCTTCGTGTAATGGTTGCGACGCCCCGGTTTTACCGTCAAGGTCTTGTGGTTCAGGTTCCCATTCTTGGTCCGTATTGGTTGCTTTTACACAATGAGTAACGTGAAACCACATAGGCGATCCTTCAACTTGTAAAGCCCTCTCGGTGGCTCGAACGACTTTGTATGGCCCTTCCCGTCTCGCGCCAAACCACTTGCGTCTAAATACTTTGACATAAACGTAGTCGCCTGGTATGATTTGAGGTGTAGTCTGCCTATTCACCTCCTCCCCGGTTTCATGCTCCTGTCTACTGGAGACATGAACCAGAATACTTTTGTGTATCTCTGACATGTATTTTACGTACTCACGCATGTCGTCGTCCAGGATGTCCAAACTCGGACCTTTGCCTGTCGCGCGCAAACCTGGTACTACCATGCAGCGACCTAGCATAATTTCGTGCGGTGTCAAACGCAGACCGCGAAGTTCGCACGAACGACAAGCAAACCGTACTAGAGGGAGAGCGTTCAACCAAATCAGTCCTGTGTGTTGACAGATCATTACCAGCTTATTTTTAATTCGTTTTTAACCGTTTTCTTCTTGTTGTACCTTGTGCTAACCACAGCCTCCTCTTTGTTGTGTGCAGGTCTCGGTACTGCTCCAATTTTCCACAGAAGAAAACGACTTTCCCTCTGTCCTTATTTGCATTTTGGATTATTATTTACAAAACACATAATAGATTGGAAACATTTATTTTCGCAGATACATTCTCTACTGTTCCGCATTTTGACAATACATAATTCTCCAAATCATTTATCTATGCACCAATGCTATTTTACAGCTTCTTACGTTAGCATCCAATCAAATCACCTTTGTCTCATTTCTTATTTGTGCTGTACTGTTTTACTAGATCAAATATCTCAAGCTCAACACAACTATCCACACCCTTAAAAGTGGAATATTCATTATTTCACTATCAATACCTTGTTTCCCGACAGCCCCTCGGTCCGGACAGCCAGCTCTAGACGAGGCCAATCACCAACAGAACCTATGTGCATGGTCAACAAACCACAGTCTCTTTAAACACTCATCACACACACTCCGCCAGCTTTCAACAAGCCGGTGCAGAGCCTCCCATAAGTCAATCATCAAATTCACATGTCTGCACCCTACATGAACACTATCTGGCCAATTTGCGACCAGAAACCTACAGAGCTTTCTATAGACAGAGAAATATGTTTCCCCAACACTTAACATAACCCAACATGTGACACAACCCCCCAGATTCTACATCTGGACTCTTAATGAGCGGAAAACAAACCATGAACCAGATCCCGTCCATTCTCAGTTTCCAGCTCATTATATCAGACTTCCTACCAGTCTCGCTGTGTCACCACCACCTGCTATCCCTGACCAGCGAGAGATCCCTCCCAGCCAGCCAGTTCCTAAAAAATATAGTCAAACAAAAACAAAGAAAATTGTAAATAAACAAAAAAATTGTGAGTGCCTAAATGCTACACACTCATCCAACAGAATTAACTATCATCTAGAGGCATAAATACCCCTGCAACAAAATTAAATAGTCTTTGTTTCCAACTCTGTCTAACATTAAATGTTCCATTGTTCCTGTCTAAAACCATTAATTTTGTTAGTTTGATTAGCTCATGCAATATTCAGTTACGTCATCCCTCTATAGCCCCAACTTACCCTGGTTAGTCTTCCAAACCATTTTAGTAACTCGCACACCTAATCAAACCTTATCTATGTATCCTCATCTCTATCCTTATTCTAATCAGTCTCATTCTCTTCCGACTGAGCTAGCCGGGCCATTGTTCGCACACCCCCGTGAGATATGACCAGTCTCCCCACACGTCCAACACACCACCTTCCGCACCGGGAATCCAATCGGATTCCGGCCTCTGTCTCCTTTTGGTCGTGGTTGCCACCCTTTGCGTCGCGGCCCAGTTCCCTGTCCGGGCAACGGAGCACAGGGCACTCTTTGATCACGGCGGCCTAGGTCAGACGCCTGAAGCATGATCTCAACAGCTGTCGCTTCTAGTAGCGCAGCCTTTCTTGCCAGTTCTCGTCCCAATCTCTGAATCTCGTGTGCGGCTTGACCAATCTCCAGCTGTATCTTCATCAGATCTCGATGAACTGCCTCGTGTTGTTCGAACGCTGTCACAAACGCTCTCTGTTGTCTATAGGATGCTGCCTCTTCCCCCCTCTCAGCACCGGCGGTTTGACTTCCCATCACAGGGCTGGGCCGATGTTGAGGTAGCTGTCGATGGACAGCACAGGGTTGGTTCTGTTCCGGACGGCTTTGGGGAACAGCCTGTGGCAGCAGCTCTGCAGAAAGGTCTCCAGCAGGAACTGGGCCGGGGCGGCGAGGAGGGTCTGCTCGCTGTCTGGAGCACACACGTACTGGAACGGCCTGATGGGGGAGGGGTTCTCCATCACCATGTGTTTGGGTTTGACCACAAAGTCGTTGTGTCCTCCGAATGGAATGTGTTTCTTCCCGCCTCTCATCTTGGCTTCGGTGCTGAGGGCAGGTTGGACATGGGGGCTGTAGAAGCTGTTCGTGTATTCCATACCTGCTGTCGGTCTCAGTTCCAGCCATCCGGCCAGAGTGGATTTCACGGGACCGCTGTAACAACGCTGCCCTCCTCAGTCTCTTTTTCTGTACCTTGGTTAAACTGCAGTCGCCTGCAATGGACACTCCAGCTTGAATCGGTTCTGGTTGGAGTAACACCGTCGTCACTGGTTCACTCCCCTGTATTGGAACCAAAGTCAACATTGCCAGTCCTTTTGTCGTACTGGTCACATGAGAGAAGTCCATATTAATCAGATCATTATCACTGGTAAAGTCTATCTGGGAAATGTCTGCAGAGGCTCTCGGCCTACTCCCCCCAATGGCCCGATCACTAAGCCCCTTTTCCATATTGTTGTTGTTGTTATTCTATTGTTAATAATATTGCATTTACCGCTCCAGTTGTTCCTATCAATGTTCCACTAAGGTGAACTTCCTATGTTACTGTCATTCATTCCACTTCAAACGCTCCTGTAATACCGTTTGAAAAAACAAGTTTCTCTGTTTTCCACTATTTCTACTTACTTGAGTTAAAACACTCACACTGTCAACATTTTACTGTGCAGACAAGGATTGATAACTGGCTTATCATTCATACTTATACCAAGGCTCATTACAGCCGGCCCGTTTCCCCAGATGGTTATGGAAATCGTTCAGAGCTCCTGTCCAGTCGAGCACCTGTATGGAAAGAAAGCCAAAAAACATCCAGACTTAATACAGTGGCATTTCCCTGTTATCTCCACTATTCGTTATGCATTGGAAATGTCGGGCAACACTATACTAATATATTTAGCAAGACACAGTGTGATCTGTTTGAAAATAACGATATAACGATACAGCTTATCTCGTTCGATCTCTGTCAACACACTGGGTTCCTATTTTTTGTTGAATCTCCGCTCTCCTTTACTTCCGCTTGATCCTGCTCCAATTCTGATTCTCCTCGGAAAACCAAAACATCTTGATTAATATAGTTACATTCATTTTTTACATTCTTTTCCATTATTTAGTACCACACCCCCCAGGGGACACCTGTCACCCAGACACGTGTCCCCCAGAGGCAATCTAAAGAATGCCACAGACGCCGCGCCACGCACGCCGTGAGGTGTCGACCCTGTTTTACTGAAGAGACCCTAACAGCCCCTCCACAGTGGCCTAAACCCACCTCACCACAGGTACACAGCAGACAGCATCCCGGCAACCTCTCCCGTGCTTCAGGCCAGTATCCCCAGAGTCCAGTGCCCTGCCGGACGGCCATGCATAGCCGACCAGACCCAACACCGAACCCCGGGCACACCGCCCCACATCACACAGCCCTCCAAACGTACTCACTATGGGGGAAAAAAAAACACAATTGTACACACAATCCTATCCCGTCAATTGCAACGCACGGTCGTCCAGGAACGTCCCCCGCCTCACACCCACACGCACGCCCCGGCCCTCCCACTCCCCAACCCTGAATGTCCACCACCCAGATCAGAGAATAGTCGCCAGCGCGGACGCCGGGCACCACGGCTTTATCGGAACGCCCACACCTACCCTGCCACCCTCCGCGCCAACCTTCATCACCATCATTGCATACGCAGGCGCAACCGAGCGGTGTGGGTCCCCAGACGCAGAACCAGCCGCGCCGAGAGTCTTGAACACGTACGTCACACACACCCTGATAACATTCACACAAACTACTATAACCGCAAACATCACCACAGCACACAGCAAATACTTAGCAATTGTCCATCCTATGTAACCTAACCAACTTAATAAGTCCCAAACTCAACCTACCGCCTTTGAAACCTCACAGTAAACAGCAATAAACAATTCCTAGCACTACACCGCGTTTGAAACCCATAAAAAACTCTATATACAGGCCCTAACCTAGGAGAGAAAGAGAAGCGTTTCGGGGGGGGGGGGCGAGGGGGGGGGGAAGTACATGGAAGAGAGGCGGTGTTGAAATGAGGGGAGCGAGCGAGAGGGGGGGGTAAGAGAGAGAGAGAGGGAGAGGGAAAGAGGGGGGAAGGTGGAGAGGGAGAGGCGAAAGGGAGAGGGAGGGTGAGAGAAGGAAAGAAAGAGAGGGGGGGTGAAAGAGGAAGAGAGAGAGAGGGAGGGGAGGCGAGAGAGAGAGAGAGAGAGAGAGAGAAAGAGAAAGAGAGAGAGAGAGAGAGAGAGAGAAAGAGAAAGGAGAGAGAGAGAGAGAGAGAGAGAGAGAGAGAGAGAGAGAGAGAGAGAGAGAGAGAGAGAGAGAGAGAGAGAGAGAGAGAGAGAGAGAAAGAGAAAGAGAAAGAGAGAGAGAGAAAGAGAGAGGGAGGGAGGTGAGAGGGAGAGAGAGAGAGAGAAAGAGGAAGAGAGAGAGAGAGAAAGAGGAAGAGAGAGAGAGAGAGAGAGGAAGAGAGAGAGAAGAGAGAGAGGGGGAGAGAGAAAAGAAGAGAGGGGGAGAGAGAGAAGAAGAGAGGGGGAGAGAGAGTGTACAATGAAAACGTTCTGTGAGCAGAATCCAAACATATTCATCCTGTACACTTCTGCCCCCTACTGCATTCCCAATAAACTCCACCTTCCCCTTAACAATGGACGCTCGCCACCCCTACCAAGATGGACGCTCGGTACCCTCCCAAGATGGACGCTCGGCGCCCCTTCTAAGATGGACGCTCGGCGCCCCTTCTAAGATGGACGCCCCCTCGCGAGACATACCGAGAGTCCCGTCATGCCATGACGTCAGCACAGTTAGCTTAGCATGTTAGCTTAGCATATTAGCTTCGTTAGCTTCAACCTAGCGCGCGCTTACGACGTCACATCCGGCGACCGCTTTAGCCGTTAGCGCGGCTAAGTAGCATTAGCTTAGCTGCTCCCATGATCCCATAAAAACGTTCCCAACGACCCGTTCCGCCGCGCGGGCCGTCCCCTCGCAACGTTAATACAATACCACATACCCCACAACAGAATCCTATTTCCCTCAAAACGCCAGTGTAGTGATCTAATTAGAAATATAAAAACATAACATCAAAACACTAGTTTGACCCCTCCGCCGTCATTTCCGGCGAGCTTAGAACGACTTCCGGGTCGGGTCTAGAAAATCCCGATCACCTTAAACATTACATAACTGGTTTTATCCGCCACGAATATGAAAACTTTTAAGTGCCCTACATATCCCCGTAATCTCAAGACACTATCGATCGACCTTATACATTTGAATTACGTCTACTTTCCCCTCCGTTTGCTCCGGTGCCTCAGAGGCTAACGAGCTATCGTTTGTAGCATGTTGCGCGCTACGACACGCACGAGTTCCAACGAGAACGCGCTCTGTCCAGCACAAGCTGGGTGGCGCATTTGCCGTTGCGTGTGTGCGCTTTGGACGTCGCGTGTGTACCCGATTCAATATTAAAAACCGTTCTCAGTCATATTATAAGTGCCACTTTACAGATTTAATCTATATACTTCACACATGTTAAACCTAACCATAAGTCCTTTCACTCATACACAAACATCATACACTAGTAATTGTTTAACCATAGCTTGCAACATACGAGTCCACCTTAAGTACCATTCTAATGTTTACAGCCTATCGCTGCAACATACGAGTCCTATGTTACAGCATAGCTTGCAACATACGAGTCCTATGTTACAGCATAGCTTGCAACATACGAGCCTACCTCACGTACCATTCTAATGTTACAGCCTATCGTTGTTTAAATTTAACACGTCCGGCGGTGCCCAGGGTAAAACTAGACTCTATTCATGCTCCATTTCTACTGTAGAAAATACTACGCAAATGTGCTTAAGCCAATACTATAAGGCGTACTATGCACATGTTCCCCTTGCTTAACCCTGAGCACAAACCTAGACATTGTTCCTAAATACTTCCATACCTCTTTTTAATGTTCCGACCACGGGCAGCGTCTCGTTCACTTATGCTAAAATTTCTACTGTAGAAAATACTACGCAAAATCGTGCTTAACTCCCTTACTGTAAGGCATACGACAGCACTAGTGTGGTTAAAAATCCTGCCTACAGGACCTAAAAACACACACAGCCTTGAGTCGCTACCCTTGGTCAGAACATTTCATTTAATATCTAATTACATTCATACTTTTAGCAACCCCCCGTTGGTTCGAATTGAACACCCGTACACTCCATAACACTCACCTTTGGTAACTCCCCGGCTACGCGAAGACGATTTGTTGTTGTTGTTGTTGTTCGAGGTGAAGAAAGAGGAAAAAAAAAATTCTCTTTTGTTCTCGTTCAAAACGGACGTTTCTATTCAAGGGCCACAGCACCAAAAATGTAGTAACTTCCTAGCTTAATCTTCGTACTCTGCGTTGTTTTTAAACCTTAAAAAGCTCTTTGAAGTACTACTGAGCTACAAATGCAGATAACCATGTATGTGATGGTTTTCTGCCCGTACACCTTCAGAGAACACGGCGCGGCGGTTGAAGAAATCGAGTTCCGAGCAGTTTGAAGAATCCGTGTTTAATAAAAAGGATTTCAATCAATACAAATCAAAGATTTGAAAGAACAATTGCAATAAAACCTGATGGAAGACCTCACTATGCCGAGGTTCACCAGACTTTAGGCTAAATATTCAATATCTATGGGCATGTCTCGTCTCGGCTTCTTCAGATGGTAGGTTTTTGCGGCCGTCTCTCTGCTGCGTGGTTTCCTCAGTCTGTTGTGGAGAAAAAGGGTGTGTGTTCTTTGTTGCTTCCTGGGTCTCTGTTCGGGTGTGTTGTTGTGATCCTCCTGGTACGGAGTTTTTGCTAATATCAAATTTAGGCTCCGCCTCTAATGTTACGGCAAGCGGGCGTTTTCCAACCTCTCCTCGAGTGTTCCTATTGGAGGACACTTACTCTCAACTCTCATTGGCTAACTCCTTATCGTGACGTTTTACATCGAATTGCGTCACGATGTGGTTTCAAATGGTCTTTTCTTTTGATCTTACTGCTCTTTTGTTTCAGCAGAGACAAACTGGCATCTCCCATGGCAGTTTCTTTGTTGGACCAGATGGCCTAGGGCCCTGGGTTGTAAAATCACCCATGTTATTGACTTTCCCAGGAAGGATCAAACGAGACACTATCTCTTACTCAATAAGCGTCTGCCTGTTTCAACCCCCCTCCACAGAGTTTAGAGGAAGCCTGAATCAGCAGCTGCGTTACTAAATCAGAGGTGTCTCGTTTCTTGTACTTTAGGAGCGGGGGAAGAAAAGTGTATGTATTTTACCTCTGTGTTTTCGCCATTCTGTGCTTCATGGTATATAGTACAATAAACACCAGTTTGGCTGGAATTCTACTACAAACCACCTGCAGCTAAATGTGTCGAAGATCAGGGAACTGGTGGTGGAGCTGGGGAGGAGGAGGAGTGCACCTGTGACCCCTGTTTCCATCAGGGGAGTCGATGTGGACATGGTTGAGGAGTACAAATACCTCGGTGTGCACATCGACAACAAACTGAACGGGTCAAAACACGCAGAAGAAGGAGAAGAAGAAGAAGGGCCAGAGCCGACTCTACTTCCTCAGAAGGCTGAGATCCTTCAATGTCTGTACAACGATGTTAAGGATGTTCTATGAGTCGGTGGTGGCGGGCGCCTTCTTGTACGCTGTGACCTGCTGGGGCAGCGGACTGAGAGCAGGGGACACAAACAGGCTGGATAAGCTGGTCAGGAAGGCCAGTAGCGTGGTTGGGGTGGAGCTGGACTCCCTAGCGAGGGTGGCGGAGAGGAGGAGCCTTGCTAAGCTCCAGGCCATCAGGGAAAACACCTCCCACCCACTATACACAGACTTGGCTGACAGGAGGAGCATGTTCAGTGCTAGGCTCACACTCCCTAAATGCAGCACTGAACGGCACAGGAAGTCCTTCATTCCAACAGCCATCAGACTATACAATGCATCACTGTGCCTCACTGCATCACTGAGCACAGAGTGACAGTTACCATCTTCATGGACTCTTACTTTTGAAACAGCACTGTGCAATATTATATTACATCTACTGTAGACCTCAGTATATTTTTACTGTATTTATTTACTGTATATTTTATTCCATTTTTATTCTATTTTATTCTACTCTTATCTTAGGCAATTTGATTTGTTTTGTTATTCTTATTCGTGACCTGTTCTGTCTAAATGTTTAATGTTGAGCGTTTTTCAGTGTCAAATTTCCCTCTGGATAATAAAAGTATTTCTATTCTATTCTATTCTATCTTCTTAGTTGCCCCTGAGATCCTACGTTCCTCCCACTGCATCAGAATTCTATCCCAGATCAGATGCTCCTGCGAGAGCCACGGGAACCCGCCTCCCTCACTGGTGTGGGAATTGGATGGGCAGCCTGTCAGTCACATCCCAATCAGAGAGGTGCCTATGGGCAAGGCAGGCCTGAAGAGCATCATCACCTTGCGCCACACAGATGAGGAAACGGCAACTCTAGTCTGCCTCAGCACCAACCCAGAAGGATCGGATAGTCTGGTCTTCAATGTATCATCCATTGAAAATCAACAAGGTGAGTTATTGGTGATACTTAGCACTATTGGTGTATTGAAGAAGTAAGAACCAGTACTGTATGCCAGTCTGGTTATACAAAATGAATGTATTATGAAAGAAAATACAGAACATCATCTAAGAGTATAGTGTCTCTCAGAGTCGTGAAGGATTCAACAACCCTTTATAAGGGTCTAGTATGATCTGTCTCAGAGTGGTGAAAGTACAACACTATTAAGGCCTGACCTTGTTTATATACTTTTGATTGAGGGGCAAAACAGTCAGGGAGGGGAATGCTTAAAAATATGCTTTAAATGTAGAATCTTAGAGATATCCCATCTATCCATCTTCTCTCTTGTATGATCTTTTGTCACTTTTCTTTCTCAACTCATCTCTTGAGGGATTTAAGTATTAGTATTGCTAATTGTATAATACTGTATTGTTATTTGTAGGCCTTGTGGGCTTCCATACCATCTCTCCATTGATTGGCTGCGCTGCAGGAGCAGTGGGCATGATGCTGCTGTGTGCTCTGCTGCAGCTCTTCGTCTTCATGTGAGCGACTCATACTAGGGGTGGGAATCGCCAGAGGCCTCACGATACGATACTATTGCGATACTTGCGTCACGATACGATAGTATCGCGATACTAAATATATCACGATACGCTGAGTATTGCGATTTAAAATAAAATATATTTGATCAAATTTAATTTATTACCTTTTTTCAACTGCAAAGTAAAACTTTGTCAACATGTTTTATCTAATAAAATAAAGTTCAGTCTGTTCATCTCACTTCAATCATTTTTATTGCAGAACATGGTATTTTCTCAAGCAGACAGATGTAAACACTGTAATCTGTGTTGCATGTACCTGACAAACTGAACTGTTTGTATTACAGTCATATTCCAACTTAACTGAATGCACATGTGTGTGTGTGGACTACTGTACTATTACAGGTATTGAAATGAACAATGCAACTTCCTTATACAAACGTTTTTTTTTTTTTTTTTTTAATTCTTTTTTTATGAATAATTAAATATCGATACTTGGCGTCCCTGTATCGATACAGTATCGCCACGCAAAGTATCGCGATACTACTACGTATCGATTTTTCCCCCACCCCTAACTCATACCCACTGTGACTTTACACTAGAATAGACAACGATATAAACACATACATACACGCTCGCTTCAAGGTGAACAAATTAGACATGTACTAATGGAGTGGACTTTATATTTGCTCTTTTGTTTCTACTTAGTAAGCAGTGACGTTTTGTGTTGTTCTCAGGAAAAGGAAAGGTAGCTTGTCTTCTAACAGAGGATTGGAGGAGATGACAGAGGCTAATGGGGTGAGTTGGAATGTGCTTGGGCACACGTGTACACAAACATAAGCTTGCACATGCGCGTGCACACGCACACACACACATTACATTTACATTTACATTTAGTCATTTAGCTGACGCTTTTATCCAAAGCGACTTACAAGTTCTGTGCGACAAGACAGCAAGAAGGGTATAACTCTATCAGCTGAGTAACAATGTTCATCAAAGTGTTGCGTGTTACAGTACTGTGTAGGTTAGTTTATTAGGACAAGTGCATGACAGTAAGGTTAGTCGGGGTTAGATTTTTTTTTTTTTTTATATCATTTCAGATAATGGTTGAAGAAGTGAGTCTTTAGTCGACACACACACACGCACACGCACACGCACACACACACACACACACACACACACACACACACACACACACACACACACACACACACACACACACACACACACACACACACACACACACACACACACACACACACACACACACACACACATATCATGTGTACACTGTATGTGCTTTAATAGTTCTTTGACAGCACTGAAAACTATATTACATTATATTATATAATATAATATTATCTCACCCCCTCTATGAGGAGCTAGCCAGAATGAAGAGCACGTTCAGCCAAAGACTAATCTGCCCCCGACACACCACAAACGACCTGGGCCGGTCCTTTATACCGGCAGCCATCAGGCTCTACAACAAAGGGCTCGGACGGCCGGCTCTGCTGCCAGAACTATCATTGTCAGGGACAACTCGGGACTTGAGAACTAGAGACTCATATCACTGGACTATCTTGTATTTGTACTTTTTTTTTAAATATATATTATATTGTATTTTTATTTGTATTTATATTTTATATTTTATATTGTATCTATAGTGTATATAGATACTGGAATGTATAGGACTGTGAAGCTCTGTTTGTTTCCCGTCTCAAAACACATCTGTTCATTCTGGCATACTCACTTTCATTTTAAGTTTATTACAACTGCTCCCCTATGTAACTATGTAACTCTGTAATACTGTGTTTTTACTATGTGAAATTGTATTTGTTTTTAACCCTGTACAGCGACCTTGGGTGCTCAGAAAGGCGTCTTTAAATAAAATGCATTATTATTATTATTATTATTATTATTATTATTATTATTATTATTATTATTATTATTATTATTATTATTATTATTATTATTATTATTATTATTATTATTATTATTATTATTATTATTATTATTATTATTATTATTATTATTATTATTATTATTATTATTATTATTATTATTATTATTATTATTATTATTATTATTATTATTATATTATATAAAGCTTGTTGTCTAATTATTTGTATCGTCTAAGCTTGTTATGCACTACTGTAGTGTAGGCCTAGTACTTGGACGAACAATACCACTTATTGTTGACTGCTGGAATTGTATCGTTTTGCTAGCTTTGTTGTACACACTTGCTTTGGATGAAAGTGTCAGCAAATGATTGTCCTTGATTGATTGATTGATTGATTGAAAGGTTTATTAACAGATTGCAGAATGGGTACAGTACAGTACAGCTCAATACACATAATTGTTAAGGGGATGCAGACCCCGTTGCGAAACGTGTTTAGTCCCTTGTTTGAGCCGAATCTGGGTTGAACATGATTTGTGGAACTCCCTCTGGTGTTGTGGTCGTGGTATTCACTGACCTTTGGGGAGTATTTCGATATGTACATGGGTACCTTAGTGGTGTAGTCATGTATCTTGACCTGCCCATTGCTGAAATAATTAAACTGTCCCCTTTCTGTGTTTTCCATCAGGTCTTCTCTACACAAGAGGAGGCTGTCTATGTCAACAGAGCTATGCTGGAAGGAGACATCCTGTACGCCAACGTGGACTTCGCTAAACTTCGGGCCTGGTCAGACGAGACACACGGAGAGGGGGAGATCAGAGGATTGGCCTCCAAGACGGCAGAGTACGCTGAGATCCGCCTGCGGTCCAGAGGCAGTACTGGAGGAGAAGCTGAGGCGACAGACACTGCCTCTGGACAGGAGAAAGACACTGATGCTCACAGAGCTGAAGCTGTTGAACAGACCATGGGAAATGGAGGTGAGCTCACTGTGGAAACAAAGGATTCTGGGCATCCGTAGCCACAGGACGTGACATATTCCAACTATCATACATTGTTGTCTATAGAGGCCCAGTGGGGACGTCCTGAGCAGAACAAACTCTTGCCACAGTAGTCACAGCAACACAGGTGATTTGGAGTGAGGACGAGGAAGCGCTATGTGATATAGAAGATTGGGGCATGTCACACATGTGATATTTGCCATGTGCCCCCACCTGTCCTTCAGTCTCTCTTTAATACTGTCCAGTGAAGAAGAAATGTCCTAAAAATATGCTTTTAAAGCGGTGTCACATGCATGGACATACACGCATTCCCATTTACGTATTTGCACTAGGGCGCATTTGCAAAGTGCCCCCTGGTGGAATAAATAAGGGGAAGGAACGTGTCTGGGGAAACATCGGTGCACATGACACAGACACTCCGCTACTTCGGAAACAACATTTGCCGTTTTGGGTACAACATCATCAAAGTGCCACTCAGCTCCATTGTACTGGAGTGACGTCAGACATCTCTACAGCTATTTTGTTTTTTGGGGGGGGGGGGGTGAACTGCCCCTTTGGTGAATTTTTTGGTGAATTTTTTTAATATAGCATATAGGAACCTTCTGACTACCAGATGACCGTTCTACCTCCTGAGCCACTGTTGTGTCCTTTAAATTTCCCTTTTGGTTGGTAATTGTAACCATAGATATATATAGAACACTAGATAGCTTGCCCGCGCTGCCGGCCAATGGAGAGCGACGTCACTGAACCGCCGCCATCTTGTGAGGGTCAGCCTTGAGATAGAGTGAGTGAGCTGCACAGACAAAAATACTCATAACTCGCTGAAATATTGACGGATTTACAAACGGTTTGGTTTATTACAAGCATTATTAACGTGGCTATGATTCAAGCGGTTTGTAAAAAAAAACATCTTTAAAAATCTTTTTTTTTATAAGTATGCAGTATCATAACTACATCTTTGATGTTTATAGCAAACCAACCCGTTTGTAAATCCGTCAATATTTCAGCGAGTTATGAGTATTTTTGTCTGTGCAGCTCACTCACTCTCACTCAAGGCTGACCCTCACAAGATGGCGGCGGTTCAGTGACGCTGGTGACTCCGCCTTAAGCTATCTAGTGTTCTATATATATCTATGGTTGTAACGAGTCCAGCCTCCTTTGACTGACAGGCAATTAGCTTGTCCTTTTGTGCTCTAGATCACCCCCTGCTGGTGGCGCGCTTGTGCACCCTTGTGTGCGTGCTGGAACAACGCATGATACACAATTTTCAGGGATCCCTTTCCTCCCAGAAATGAGTATTGAGGATAAACAAAGTTATGTTATATTGTGTATGTAGTGCTGTACTATATTCACTGCTGTCAAGTGAATCAAGTTTTTTTTCTTGTAATCTTTAATATAAGTAAAAGTATATTCTATATTTTACTAGATTTAACATAATTTAGTGTATTACAATATAGACTATATTGTAATACACTAAATTATGTTATATCTAGTAAAATTAATGGAAGAACAAATATAAATGTAAGGGGGTAGGGATCAATAAGCTTAGCTTCCCTCTACTCCTTTTTTTGACATGTCTGCTAACCAAACACATTGCTCTTGACCTTTTGTTTATAATTCCTTCTTTTTTTCTTTTTTTAATGTTTTTTTAATTTGTTGCTATGATTGTTTGGTTCGACGGAACAAGATATCGTGAGTTGTTTGGAGAAATATGGAGAATAACATGTCCAAAAATAAACTTTTTCATTAATTCATTAATTCATTAATTCATTCATTCATTAATTCATTCCCTTTCCTCCCATCTCATCAACTAGTGGTCAAAGATTCCATTGGATACCGTCATGTTTCCCCTCATCTCTTCATGTGTCTCATTACCTCCTAAACCTCTGCTGATTATGGTTTCAACCGACTCATACGCTTGATTGATTGATTGAAATTTTTTATTAACAGTATTGAGCCGTACTGTATTGTACCCATTCTGCAATCTGTTAAATAAAGTTTTCATTCATTCATTCATTCAACAGATTGCAGAATGAATTCATAATGTTGTAACGCTAGTGTTGTAATAGTATCAGGTTGTGTTTCCCTTCCAGCTTTTGTGCTTTTAAACTACAGTCTTTGGTTTGTTTCTGTGGTTGGTGACTGGTATTTTCCAGAATTGGCAGTTTACTTGTGTTTAGAGGCTTGCATTTTTAGTGTGTGGGGTTACCAGCAATCTGACTTTGGATCAGCTTCTACTGGCACACTGTACATAGGTGGAACTGAGCATTCTTTATTTCTTTTAACCATTTGTAAAATATTATATTACAAACATATTTTATAATAAGTGCAGTATTTGACACAATTCTCAATTACTTTTGTCCCAAAGATAGTTTCTGCTGATTGTTTTAGATGTACTTTTTGATCATTGAGAGTTATGGTTATGGTATATCAAATTTGGTTGGACAGAACAACACCTTTCCAAAAATCAACTATCAAATGTACCATCCTCAGGTTAAACCTCTTTTCAGCTGCAGAGTATTCTCTTTCACTCTTGTGGGTAAATTGCTGTTACATTAATCTTTCAACTGTTGGTTTTGAAGTTAACATTTTACATGTTCTCTTAGTTGTCTTTATTAATGTATGTCTATCGATTTATGAGCAGTGTGTAAAGCAAAGCAAATGTATTTGTAAGGCCCGACAACACACGTTAATGTCCCCATGGGCCGTACACGTCTTCTTTAAACAAGTCAAGAAGAAACATAACAATAAGTCAAGAACAGAACAAGAACACCATAAGGTCCAACAAATTTAAAATAAATGCAAATAAATGAAAGAATGCAAGCACTCCCAGACATACCCCACGCGAAGGTAAGGAAAAACTCACTAAAACCTAACAATAGGGAAACATTTTAGGCGGATTTTCAGAAAATAGGGCTCCGGGCTGCCTGTACGTTAATGCCAAGCATACAGTGCAAAAATGCTTCCGCATTCGTCACCGCACGCTAGTGCGGTAAAGCGCCCTTCTTTTCAGACAAATGCTACCGTGCGTGCACCGGCGGCGGCGTGCTCGCTCAGGTGCGTGCGTGCGCCGGCGTGCTCGCGCGAGGTGCCCGCGCATGCGCATGAGATCCCGCCTTGGTTGACACGAGCGGAGCTCAATATATATAAGTCACCGCCCATAAATTCAGTATCTAGCAATAGCTCAATTGGCAAGGACACATGGCTGTGGATCCTATGGCTTGTTTGCTGGCGAGTTCGAATCCCATCGAAAATATTTTTTAACGTGATTTTTTTTTAACGTGTATTCTTTCGCCGGTTAAGGTTAGGCATTGTTTCGGAGTTGGTTAAGGTTAGAACGGTTAAGTTTAGGCGCTGTTAAGGAGCTGGTTAAGGTTAGAGTTTGTCAAAGAGAATGGCAATATAAGGTTAAGGTTAAGGTTAGGCATTGTTTCGGAGTTGGTTAAGGTTAGAACGGTTAAGTTTAGGCGTTGTTAAGGAGCTGGTTAAGGTTAGAGTTTGTCAAAGAGAATGGCAATAGACAGCCTATTTCCGCGCGACCTGGGCGCTGGGCGGCGGAAAATGAAAGGCGCATTACTGCACGCTACTACGGTAAATTTTTGCACTGCTTGCTTGGCATAAAGCTACACGCCTCCGGGCTTAAGAGGTTAAAGGACATCTCTTTGAAAGAAATTACATTTTACAGTTTTTTTTTTAATTTCTTTTAAACAAATGATTATTTTGTATTATTTAACTATTTAATTATTATTTAGTTATTGCACTGCACTGGCAGTTGAACTGCATTGAAAAGAATAAACCTCATAACTGAACTGGCACTGAACATTGAACTGCACTGGCACTGTTTGCAGATGTACCGTTATTTAAGTTAGTTAAAAACATAATTTTGTATCGTTTTTTTTTTTGTTAAATCCAAAAGGAAAAAACATAAAATCAGAGAAATCCGAAAACAGGAAAATTCATATCCGAAAACAGGAAAAGATTAAATGGATTTCATAGGGCCCTAGTTAAGGTGAGTTCATAAATTCACACTGAAAATCTGCTCCACTCTGATAAACTGACTCTTCGGTCAGAGCGTCCAATGTGCACTCTGAGCCCTCAGAATGTCCTAACAACTTGAGTGCTCTCGCTCTGACACTGGTTGTAAATGGTTATTAGTGTTCTATGTGCCTCCCTGTATTGTAAATAGTTCATATGCGTGTTGTCACTACTACTGTATGTAATTTGTAAATAAGTAAATGTATGTGTTGTAAATAAATATTGTTAATATTTATTTACCTAATTTATGTGCAATCGTTTAATTTCAGCTCAGTATAGAGAAATGCACGATACTAACAACCGCCTTACTGCGCGCCCCGCGACAACACTAGTAGTAATCAGTGTGTGTGAATTGTACATGGTAGCTAGCTACTGTTTCGCAACACTTTGGAATGTGTGCACCACAACTCCGCAGACTTGCCAATGCGCAGACCAAGGAGGGTAAAACGAGAAGATGTCACCAAAGACAGTTACCCGTCATATTGCATCAACCATTGGGGTACGACTAGGGATGGGTACCGAATTCGGTACTTTTAAAAGGTACTACCGAGTAGGGCTGCAACGATTAGTCGATGTAACAATGTAATAGAACATGTGTAGATATGTAGTGATATGTTAAACACATTTTAGTGATCGTTTTATTGAGGTTTCCTCAAAGCACAAGAAGCAATTGTTATGAGTCAGCATTGATATACTGTAATAAGTATGATGAAACATTGTTCCCATGTTGCAGAGGGAAACCACAGCATTACAATCATGTTCGTCTGTGCTTTTCAAAATGATGTAACCATCTGTCCATCTGTCACTAAACAGTGTGCACAAGTGCCACAAAACATTCAAATGTCAAAATGATGACAATAAACGTCAGTCTTCTTCAACCTACCATATATGTACCATTTCATGTATGTTATGGGAGGGACAACTGGACAAATATACAAAAGCAAAGCTGTGGAGGAATCGTTATTGAATAAACAAACCCTAATCGGGTGGGCTAGGAGCTTGATGTTCTCATTGTCATCTAGCTTTCCATGCACAGTCTACGAACATAGCAGGAGATCAGTCAATCACAGACTAGAAACTTTGTTTGAAGCTCATCCTAGAAAGGATGGAAAACACTTTATAATACAGCCTGCGTTCATATTCATAAGGACATAATAGGTTTCATAAATGAAACCTTTGCACCACTCTTCACATTACAAAAGAGGATGTTTCATTGAGGAAATTCAATGTGTGGTAAATGTGGATTTCACGGAAACAACAACAACGTGGGCTGTATTATAAAGTGTTACTGAAAAGACTGATGTATAACTAGTAGCTTATATTTCTGTTCAGCAGCCACGCCCAGGGTCCAAAGGGGCCTATACGCCCTGCCTTTTTGCCTTGCTACTCACAGACCCTTCTAGAATGTATTAATTTGTGTGTTTTGGGGGTCAAATAAATCTTCATCATCATCACAAAAAATGGGCAGGAAAAGTATGAAAACAAAGGCAATGCTCCCATATATCTGAAATGAAAAGAAACATTTCGTGACTTGCTTCGCGTTCTGCTCACTATATGGGATATATACCACGTTACTTGAAAGATTCCACTACATGCACTCTACACTTGTCCGGCCACGCCCCTTTCCTCCCATATGCATATATGCGAGGGGCGTGACCGTACTTCCGCCTTCCCGTTTCTTTCACTCCAGGAAGTGTTTTTTGCTACAGGCACACGGCAAGCGAGTGGTTTAGATCGTTTTAGATTCGTTTTTGTGTTGCTCTTTTTTGTCTAACAAGAATGGCATCACCACCGGGTCCCGGGAAGCGTTCTTCTGGGCTTCACCAGCGGTTCACCGTCGCAACCTCCTTCCCTAATCCCATGCTCGTGGCGAGAGGGTGAGCCCTGACGGCGTGCAGTGCTGGGTGCGCACCGCCCGGAGGCCGCTGAGCGCCCCTCACCAGTGAGGTGGCCCTCCGGCTCCGGCGTCCCCATCGGGAGACCCTCGGCCAGCCCGGCGGTCTCTTTGGAGGGTGATGACTTGCGGCGTAAGCTCTCCGCTTCTGCTCGCTCCCCGCTTCTGCTCGCTCCCGCCGTTCGGCGGTGAGCGAATGGGGCGGGTGGTCTGGTGCCGGAGTGCAGTACGTGGGACCGGAGGCATTCGGTTCTGCGGAACAGCTGGCATCGTAGGGCGGTTCCCCTGTTTCCTCTCCATTGCATCCCATGGAGACTGAAGATTATATGGAGGGGGCGGGGGAATTCCTTTTCGACGCCCCGGCGGAATCGGGGCCCCGGGCCCTGGTTCCACACCGGGAAACCTTGCTCACGGAGTCGGAGTTCGAGTCCCCAGCTCCGTGGCGGGACGCCTCTTCAGCAGCGTCAGGATTCAGCCGCCGCCTACCAAGTGGGTTCGGCCACCCGACCGCGTGAATGCCTTCTACAACGTTGTTCCAGTTCCGCGTTGCCGTTTTGCGCTCTGATTGGCCGAGCGCGCGCATGCGCATGAGCCGCGACGCGGCCCTCAGCCAGGCAGCAATACTACGCTCCAGTTAACCTAATTTATACAAATGGAGTATTGATTTCGCCGTAACGAATCATTAAAAAAATATACCGTTAACTGGAATATGTTGTTCCTTTACACATATGTTGGATTATGTAATTGGTTTGTCAAGACAAACCAATAAAAAATCGCGCGACTCGGGCTGGTCCACGACCCTCCGTGCTCCGATCGCCAGTGGGGAGAATATGCTGCCGCGAGCGGCATCGCTGAGCTCTGGTGTCCGCTGGACGAAGCCAGAGACAGGCGTATTATGGGGCTTATGCCGAGAAGCAGTAACACAACATGCATGTCAGTCGTACTTAACTATGTGTTCACTGTTGTACGACTGACAGATGCATGTTGTGTTACTGCTTCTCGGCATAAGCCCCATAATACGCCCGTCTCTGGCTTCGTCCAGCGGACACCAGAGCTCAGCGATGCCGCTCGCGGCAGCATATTCTCCCCGCTGGCGATCGGAGCGTCGGACAAACCAATTACATAATCCAACATATGTGTAAAGGAACAACATATTCCAGTTAACAGTATATTTTTTAAATTATTCGTTACTGGAGCGTAGTATTGCTGCCTGGCTGAGGGCCGCGTCGCGGCTCATGGGCATGCGCGCGCTCGGCCAGAGCGCAAAACGGCAACGCGGAACTGGAACAGCGTTGTAGAAGGCATTCACGCCACCCGGACCGCAAGAGATGCGAGCGCGGCGGAGGAGAGACGGCAGGGCTCTCTTCCCCGATGTAGAGT
>NC_140165.1:14152871-14165947 GCF_963971535.1 Notolepis coatsorum | reverse complement strand
AACAAACATAGTATCAATAAGAGTATCAATAATACACCTGAGTGAAGTCCTAGTAAAAAAATTATAATAATAATAAAGTATTTTTTTTTAAAACATTAATCTTGCGTTAAAATAATAGTGGCGTTTAAAATAATTGTGCGTTAATAACGCGTACAATTTGACAGCCTTAATATATTTACATTCTCTACTCTCACCTGTGATGTACAAATGGACCTTCTAGGAATAGCTGTTTCTCCTTTTGCTTTCATCTCTTTACAATCTTTCTGTCAAATTCCTCCCTTTCACTGAAATAGTAGACATAAAAATCACAACTGTTGTTTACAGAAACATTGAAACAAAAATATATATATTTACATTCTCTACTCTCACCTGTGATGTACACATGGTAGGAAGAGCTGTTCAGCCTTGCAGCAATGGCATGTTCTTAACACATTCGGGGGCCATTGGGATTAGACGGAGGCCACACTCTATATGCCCAGCATTTCATAACAACCCTTTCATTGTGCGTGAGGCTGTTTGTAGAGCTAAATCTATACTTTATATTATTGCTATCTGTCCATTCTCATTGTCAATTGACACTATAAACCGTCCCTTTATGCCTTAAATAAATAATTTCTTCAATCAATACATTCCCATTTTATAGCGTCTTGAATATTCTAAAAGTTATAGCAGAATGTTCTGGGGTAATTTCCTGGAACGCGCGATATAGGGTGCTAAGCTAATAACGTTAAATCGATTGGCGTATTCGGCTATAGGCATATTGACGGTATCATGGTCCACCATGAATGCATGAAAGGGGGGGGACACACACGTCGTTTCTGATTATTGATTACCAATAACGGCATTAGACCCTCATTCGCTGACCGGGTGGGATGGCTGATGAGAGCAAGGCCTGATCGGGCTGTAATTGACATCAAATCGCTCTTACCTGTGGCCGGTTGGACTGCAAAAAGGATTTCCCAGTTATCGATCGCCATCTGGTAGATCCATATGTCCATTGGCTGATGATATATTCCTTTACTGCATACTGAATTCAGTGTCCCCAAAAAACTATTCCAGGGCCATCGGCTACACGCATAGCTTTAGGCTAACAGAAAAGTAAAAAAAAAAAAAAAAAAAAAACGGTCTGTAACAGGATCTACGAGGATCTGGCCGGTAATGCACTTTTCCGAATTCCAAGAGTAGGGTAAATCTGCAGTGCCGCTCCGGTGACATTGAGTAGGATATTACAATGGAATAAAAGCCAAAACAACCTTGCCCTTTAACACTTTCCGTGCCAGCCATTTTAAATGTTTTTTGTTTGTTTGTCCAATCGTTATAAAACGTGCAGGAGATCTCTCTCTCTCTCTCTCTCTCTCTCTCTCTCTCTTCTCTCTCTCTCTCTCTCTCTCTCTCTCTCTCTCTCCCTCTCCCTCTCCCTCTCTCTCTTCTCTCTCTCCTCTCCCTCTCCTCTCTATCCCTCTTCTCTCTCTCTCTCTCTCCTCCCCCCCCCCCCTCTATACCTGTACCCTACTCACCAGCGGGCCGGTGAGCTTCAGGGACATGGTAGAGCTCCTCCCAGTAGGCCAGCGGCACGGAGCGCCTCGCGCGGACGCACAGCGGGTTTTGTTCTAGGTTCGCGTTTTGATCGTCTAAGCTGCCGTAGGTGATGACGTCACACTCGAATGTAAACAGGAAAGAGATGGAGATGAGACGACTACACGGAGATCGAAATTGAATGATATACAGAAATGAATAACCAATAAATATGAAGTTATGTTTAAACTTCTGTTGTCAAGCGTTGTCAATATAACCCACACCCCTTTCCTCACGAATGGAACTAGTCTTGTGGAGTCCGCTTTGACCGTTTTCCAGGGTTAGCAGAGATCGCTAGTTAGCAATTAGCATAATCCTAATGGATACCTTGGTTAGAAGCTACCGTTAGCTCATTGCTCATGTCAATTAAAATTGCATGTTATTAAAAGTGTCCGCGCTGGTCTGGTCTAATGAAATTACAACCGCAACATTATATTGCACTGTACAGCCCTGGTTGTAGGCTAATGTTTTACTACAATTTGTATGGATTAATTTAGGAGTGAAATGCGAATGAAGGGTTGAAATCACCACTCGCAAGCTTGCCCCACAGATATTATTTTAAAACTCGCACGGACCAAATTAGGGGGCAATTTGCGATCATATCATCGCACTGTACAGCCCTGAGACTGCAGTACGTCAGACTAAAGGGACAGTCAGTCTGACGTACTGGTGAGCAACGCCGGTGCCCCCCCAAGGAACTGTGCTGTCACCCTTCCTCTTCACCCTCTATACCTCAGACTTCTTGCCGCAACTCAAGCGGGTGCCACCTGCAGAAGTTCTCAGACGACTCCTCCATCGTAAGCTACATCACCGACGATGATGAGGAGGAGTACAGAGCCCTGATGGAGGCTTTGTGGGGTGGAGTGACATCAACCACCTCCAACTCAACACCAGTAAAGACCAAGGAGCTGGTGATGGACTTCCGGAGGGGCAAGAAGAGGCCCCCCCCGATTCCCATCACCATCCGAGGGGAGGAGGTGGAGGTGGTGGACTCATATAAGTTCCTTGGGGTACACCTGAACAATAAACTGGACTGGTCGGATAACACAGAGGCCCTCTACAGGAAGGGACAGAGCAGGCTGTTCTTCCTGAGGAGACTCAGGTCCTTCAACGTGTGCAATAGACTGCTGCAGTCATTTGACCAGTCTGTAGTGGCCAGCGTCCTCTTCTATGCTGTGGCATGCTGGGGAGGCTACATCAACTCAAGGGACACCAACAAGCTCAACAAGCTGGTGAGGAAGGCTAGCTCCGTGGTGGGAGTTGAGCTACCTAGACTAGAGGTGATGGCAGAGAGGAAGCTGGCTGCCATCCTGGAGAACCCCTACCACCCTCTCTACGACGAGCTAGTCAAGATGAGAAGCACGTTCAGCCACAGACTCATACCCCCCCGACACTCAACTAACCGCCTCGGACAGTCCTTCATACCAGCGGCCATCAGGCTCCACAACAGTGGGCAGCGACTGCTGCCAGACATTGACCTAGAACTAATAGGAACCCAAGGAGGACAATAACACTACCTTAGGCATACGGCACCTTATGTGGATACTGTGATACTGTGAATAATGTATATTTCAGTTAGTTAGATAGTAAATTATAACACTACCTTATGCATACTGCACCTTATGTGGCACTGTGAATACTGTGAATATATATTTCAGTTAGTTAGATAGTAAATTATATTGACCTATTGACAATAATTATTATATACACAATCCCTTGTGGCATCATATTGTTAATTTTGTTGTCAAACTCTCCTATATTTTTACTACCTGTATCCCCCCCTTCCCCCATGCTGCTATGATGCCTGAATTTCCCCAAGGGGATCAATAAAGGAATATCTTATCTTATCTTGCACACATATGGGACACGTTGATATATCTGTGAAAAAAAGCTCTGATTATCCCAAGACTGGTAAAATAGATTCCTTACCTCAGATCAGATGTTCTCCAAAAAGATTATTCCAATTCCTGATCGCCATTCCAAATATCGATCGCGTTTATTGATCCAACGCTGGGTACTGGAAACATACATTCTCCGCTGTTCTGCGGCTCGGCAATGACTTCGATCGTCTCGGGTTACTTGTCTGACAAGTAAAATGTGGAAGCAGGACTTTCTTTTCTCCATCCGTTTCATTCAATCCAATCCAAAGGGGTGCAGTACCATCCGGAGAGACGATAGGGGGCGGTATTTTCCCAATGGAGCTCAGAGAGAGTTCCAGTGGTAACGTGAGGCTAGATTGATGAAATATGAATGGAAATCGCTAATAAAAAAAAAACAATCAAAAACGAGATCTCTTGTCTCGTTGGCACTGAACGGTTGGCATGAACTAACGAGAAATCTCGTCGTTGGTACTCAAAGTGTTAAGCATGGCGCCGAAACACGTATATATACATGGTTGGCCCCGAATGTGTTAAGTGTTAGTTAATAATAATAATAATAATAATAATATCTTAAATTTATATAGCGCCTTTCAGGAGACCCAAGGCGCTTAGCAGCTAAGGGAGGGGGACAGGGAACAACGTAACAACAAAATAGTTATCAAAAGGAAAGAAAGAAAGAAAACGAAAGAAAAAAGGGGAAATCAGGCAGAGTCATTTACAAATTTGTTGAAAAGGTGGGTTTTGAGTTGGGATTTAGCGCTACAGATGTTTGGAGGGAGTGAGTTCCAGAGGGTGGGTGTGGCCACAGAGAAGGCTCTGGGACCAACAGTCCGCATGTTGGTGGTGGGGATTGAGAGGAGACCGGAGTCTGAGGACCGCAGCCTCCGGGGCGGGATGTAGGGATGGAGGAGGTCCGCTAGGTAACGGGGGGGCAAGGGAGTGAAGGGCTTTGTAGGTGATGAGGAGGATCTTGAAATTGATGCGGGACTTGACTGGAAGCCAGTGGAGGTGGATGAGGGTGGGGGTGATGTGGTGCCAGGACTTGGTGCGGGTGAGAACCCTGGCAGCAGAATTTTGCCCATATTGTAGCCTGTTCAGGGCATTACTGGGTAGCCCTATGAGGACAGAGTTTGCGTAGTCAAGACGGGAGGTGACGAAAGCGTGGATGAGAGTCTCTGCTACGGAGTCGGGGAGAGATGGCCGGAGTCTGGAAATGTTCCTGAGATGGAAAAAAGCTGATTTGGTTATTGTTTTTATGTGGGAATGAAAGGAGAGGGTGGAGTCCAGTATGACGCCCAGGTTGCGAACTTCTGGGGAAGGGTGGATTAGGCAGCCATCCACTTCAAGGAGGAGGTCTCCAACCTTCCGGAGCAGTGACTGCTTGGCCACAACCATGAGCTCAGTCTTCTTGCTATTTAGCTTCAGGAAATTGGATGACATCCAGGCCTTGATGTCAAGGAGACAGTTGACGAGGTACTGTGGGGGGAGAGGAGTGGAGGGTGAGGTAGAGCTGCCGCAATTACCGCAATACCGCGGTATCGCTGTTACGTCACGCCCACCGCAGCGTTTAACTGAATACCGCATCAACGCTGTTTTTTATAATAATACTCTCAACCAAAGCAATGCAAGGGAACAATTTTGATTGACAGTCAAATCTGCCAATTACGTCACACCGCTTGCACCCGCCTTTGCTGTTACCACCAATCGGCAAGCGCCTATTCGGTTTTTACTTCCTGGATGTTAGCCATTGATCACAACAAGGCTAATAACATTAGCTCCCCGCCGGAGTGGACTACCAGAGCTCCAGTCCACAGGAGTACTAAACGAGGCATAATGATTTTACTGCAACAAATGTTATAATAAAAGCCCTTCGTTCTATACACTTGTCTGATTGAAAACTTTATTAACAGACCGCAGAATGTGCACAACTCAGCACGCTCTGAGCAAAGGAAGGAACGGAGATATGAATTGAGTAATGCTTGCCTTGCTATGGTCCGGTAAATACGCTGATGTTATTGAACGTGTAACTATATAACGTTAATGCCACAAAACGAATGCCTTTGTTAATCAAGTAGTAACTTTATAATAATAAGAAGAAGAAGAAAGGGTTGGGGGGGGGGGTAACCACCGGGCGCTACCAGCCTACCACCCCTGCCCGCGACACCGAGTGAACGGCGCACGACCAGAGGGGAGACTTCAAATCCGTGTTTCACTTTCAATAACGAATGCGTGCTTGCCGAATCCCAAACAATATTCATGCTGCAAAGTCATCCTCTAAAGATAGACATTTAGACTAGAGGCAGGCTATATGCTATAAAAAATGCATTCCAACGGTTATATTGCCGCGGCATGAAATATTACGCAAATTTGTGCGGTAAGGAAAATATCAATACCGCGGCAGCTCTAGGGTGAGGTGCTGATGTAGAGCTGAGTGTCATCAGCGTAAGAGTGGAAATTGAGACCATGTTTCCGGATGATGTGACCAAGGGGGAGCATGTAGATTGTGAAGAGGAGTGGACCAAGAATGGACCCCTGCGGCACACCTTGGTTGACTGGGGCAGGGGTGGAGGTGGAGTTGCAGATGGAGATGAACTGTTTTCGGTCAGTGAGGTAGGACTCGAACCAGGTGAGAGCGGTCCCAGTAACACCCAGGTGGTCAGAGAGGCGGTTGAGGAGAATAGAATGGGAGACCGCGTCAAAGGCCGCAGATAGATCCAGGAGGATGAGGAGGCTGATGTGACCGGAGTCGGAGGCAATGAGGAGGTTGTTGGTGACCTTGGTGAGGGCAGTCTCGGTGCTGTGGTGTTTCCTGAAGCCAGATTGAAAGGGTTCATAGAGCTCATGGTTCGACAGGTGTTGGTGCAGTTGGGCGGCCACTGCTCTTTCCAGGATCTTGCTCAGGAAAGGAAGACGAAGTTAGGCTAACGTCTTTGTAGTATTATGTTTCTCTTGTCAAGGTTCAGTTCTTGGTATTGTTTTGTGTTACTTTCTAGGTCAAGTAGTTCTATGTCTTGTAAAGTCTTGTAATCTTTGTAGTATTGTGTTTCTCTTGTCAAGGTTCAGTTCTTTGTATTGTTTTGTGTTATTTTCTAGGTCAAGTAGTTCTATGTTCACTGTCTAGATACCCTAGTTCTTTGTAGTCTGTTTCCCCTCCCAGGTGTTTCTTGTAATCATCCCATGTGTGTCTCGTTTGACCTTTGCCCCTGTGTATTTCATTTCCTGTTTTCTGTGCAGTCCTTGTGGTGTCACTGTCTACAGTGTAGTGTGTTCGGTGTCCACTGTTTTATGTAAGTTCATTGCCAGTATTTACGTTCTTGCCTGTTGATCGTTTCTAGAACCTCCATGTTTTTGCCTTGTTTTCCAGTTTTTCTACTGTTTTCGGACTTTGAACATTGTTCTGTATCGTTAGTGGCTTAGCTTGGCATCGCTACTGCACTATCTCGCGTACGTGCACGCGTACTGAATAAACCACAAATGTACCTCTAATACCAGTATTAGTCTGACCACACCCCTCATCAGCTTACCTTCATAAGCAGGTGTGTGGTCACCTGCTCTCCTCCTTCTCGCTTTCACCACAAGGAAGAGGTGCCTCGGTAGATCCCCACACTTGACACCATGATGGAAGAAATTGGATTAGGAACAGCTTGGGAAACAAGGATACGTTGACATCATATCTTTATTTTCTCTCTCACTATTTTCGAGAAAATACGGCGATATTGTCTTCGTACTGGAGTGTCTAGAAGATGATGATCATTCTACAAACCCTCCACCGGTTTTCGTATTGGGAGCACGCCGCTGCATGCTTCTCAACTGCAGTTCCTTGCTGTGTTTGTTGGGGTGAAACCTGTCAGGCCACAGCTGGACTGTCGGACATGCCGCTGTTGTGAGGAGCGGTGCGTTCCAGGTTGGGTGAGTAGTGTTTGCTGGCGGGCTCCACTTGTCTGTTAGTGCTATGGGGGCTACTTGACAAAGTTTATGGAAACCGGCCCCAGGCTAGGGTCCTTTGTTTAGCCGTCTAGGCGACAGAAGGCCTTGGTCTGGCGACCATTATAGTTTTAACTAGTGGGCCGCGACCATTGACACTGGTGATCCCTGTGTGTTCTGGACGAGTGGATTCTCTCTGTCACCGTGTTAAGACCCCATCTTTCATATCCAAATGAGAGTATTCCTTCACGAGGGGATATGTGCATGTAATGTGCGATAGCGGCAGATTCATGTTCAAAGTCAGCTATACAGGCCGGTTGGTACTGTGCTGATTCCGCCGGACGTGGTAATGTCACCGTTGTGAAGCGGTGTTGACGTCTTGTTTTCTCTTTTCTCTTAAAAAGTGAGGAGGGTTCAGAACGGCGGCCTGTCTGGGTGAGTGTTATGTCATTGTTTACATGTTCATAGCTTACGGTTAGCCGGTCGGTGGCCTGGCGCGGGGTAGCTTGGCTTCTCGCGCGCCGCCGGGAGCTCGCTCCTGATCGCGTGCGTCGTTAGATCGGCGTCTCGCGAGCGGAAGCAATAGCACCCGAACGGTTGGAGCAGCCGTTAGCTTGATGCTATTCTGTTGAACGTGCTTTGATTTTAACATGTTTTACACTCTTGACCACGACGTCATCCTTGACAGGGGATGTTCGTCGACCCTGCCTGAGCCTAGACGGGGATTGCGTCAACAAAGAGGACTGTAGCGACTGGTGGAGCGGCGACGCTGCCCGGATCGAACAACACAGGACGGCTGTGTTCTACGGTGTCTTGTGAGTTGACTGCACTTCGCTGATCTGCGTTCCGGGTAGGTACGGGGTTGGCCAGACCTCATAACACGTCTTCTGGTTTTACCTTGCTAAATGTATTGTGAATAACGGTGTTTTTTCCCAAAACGTGTGTTGTTGCAATGCATTTGGGGATACGTTGCGGGTTGTGTGTGAGCTGTTTTGTCACTGGCAGTTAGCTTCTCCGTGCAGATCGTGATGTATTGATCTGGTTGTTGTGTGAGAAACATCATGGTGTTTATGTGTACCGTGTACTCACTACTAAGGCAACTAACCTATGAAGCTATGCTTGGTGACGAGTGAGTAAAAGAATGTTCTTTCTCAGACTGTAATGACAATGAACAGTGAGTTCACACATTAACAGGTTTTCCTGTTTTAACTGGCCGTATTGAGGGTAAAATAGGAGGATTGTGTTTCCCCCCCGGTTCCCTGGGGACTTTATCACCTCCTATCAGACATGTTGTGCATTAATTGTGTCTTTTGTGTGGTAGGGATACGATGTAACTCTCAGCTTGATTGCTGAGGTTGTGCTAAATCTGCTGGAGAAACTTATTTCCTAAAGGGAAATTGGTTTGGTTGCTGTCATGTGTGCTTAGCAAGGCCTGTGGTCGATACTAATCAAGAATGATGTATTCTCTCATTGTGAAAAAAACGGCGTTCCTCTGTTGAGTGTTTTTTTTTGCCATTTTTTGTAGGTGATGATGGGTTGTGTGTGTCATGTGACCTACAACTGGGTTGTACTGGCCACAGAAGCACATGTGTATGTTGGACCGGGGTTCTTAGAGCCCTCTCTATTCTGTGTTTTTCCTTAGTAAAAATCAGATGGCAGGTTAGCTCGTGCGCTGTGTGGAGCTGTGAAACGCTTCATAGAGCTGACTATGACTGTGTCATATTCTCTTTTTGTCGTTACGTCGTATCATGGGTGTGGGGTCGTAAAGGGGTGAACTGGTAACCTTTCCTCTCCCCATTGTTCTGTCGGTCAGGGGTACACCCCCTGTCCTTCAAGGTTCCCGTCACGTGGCGGTTCGGCACGTTACGGGGGGGGGGGGGGGGGGGGGGGAGGGAGTTCCTGGTCCCACGGCCTGGTATATTGGGCGTGTGCACCGCAGGAATTCCCCCGCCATAGAGTACGTCACCGTGCGCGTCTCTGTTGGTAGGACTTCCGTGTGCTGTTCAGGTCCATGTGATGGATCTGTTTTCAGGGGGGGTGGTCAGGGCTCCTCCTCACCAAGCGCCTACTCAGGCCTTCTGTGAGTTCGGACTCCTTCTTCCATGTGAGGAAGCCTCCATCAGAGTACAGAGCCTTCCTCCTCAGATTGTCAAAGTGAGTGGACCCTCTAGAAGGGTCCTTTTCTATTGTATGTGTATTCGATTCAATTCGTTTATTGAGTGTGTATGGGTTCGGTGCCTCTTCCCCGGAGGCCCTAAAACCAGTTTTTTACATGGCTCAAGGTGCAATATATTCTTTTCAATCTGTACAGCTCGCGTGGGAAGTCTCTCTGGGGATCCCCGTCTCTTTCCTATGGGAGGGTGGTGGGATGTAAAAATGTGAACATTTTTTACCCCGGCTGTGTAGACTGGGATACATACTGTTGATGCTTCCTTCTTTCTATTCCAGAAGTGTTGGAGTTAGGGAGTGTCACACCCCTCTTGTCGTTCCCCTGGGCGCCTCGGGGATTCAATGACAGGTCTAAATAGCCTGTTCATTGATGGGGGTGTGTCCCGACGCACGTATAGTGCTAGCTCGCTGTAAACAGGCGATTGACTGGCACGCCTTGGTTGCTTGTGGTTGAAACAGCGTTTTTATAAAGCAACTGAGATGGGGGTTTTTCCTCTTCCGGCGACCACATCCCATGACCTGGGTGGGTTGTCGACGGATTCCCGTTCATGTCTGGGGGATGATGACGGGATGGATCTGAACATATGTAGTGGGGTCTCACGCCCTTGGGGTGGGCCACCAGGCGCGGTTCGTCCGAACGTCTGGGTGGCGCCTTCTTTTCATGTTAAGATCAACACGCATATCTGCCCTTCTCCTGGAGTAGGCATGTCGGCGTGGTTAGGGCACGGGACTGGTTCTGGTCACGCTGGTCCAGATCAGTTGAACCCGTTGTCCGCCGGGGATGCAGATCTGCTGTTCTGGTACCCTGAGGGACTTGGGCTTTTTTCAGGGGGAAAAATGCCAGGTCGGTCTGGGTGTCACAGGGTTAAGCGCTATGGAGACCCTGGTTGGGTATGTTTTTACTCAGCACTGTCGTCATGGCTTACAGCCATGCCATTCTGTACGCGCTCGATCTCGTCGGATCTCGGCCGCTACACAGGTTGGTCCTGGTTAGTACTTGGTTGGGAGACCGCCGGGGAATACCAGGTACGGTGTGCTTAGGGGCTGGTTCTCCATTATTTTTTGCTCCTCTCTCACGCATGGCGAAGAGGGGCCTGTGGGGGTGGTTTTTTGACCTCCTCTGGTGACCCTGTGCTTCCCGTACCGCCAGGCCCGGTCCGAAGTGATGTTTGCGACCCGTAGGCCTGGGTTAACCCTTTTTGGAAACTGAAACACTTGTACTGCGGTATAGCCGGTGTATACCCGCAGGTGTGTTTTGGAGTTTTTTCTTGAGGGGTTATAGGAACAACCACCGCATTGGGTAACACCGAGGTGGTTGATTCCCTGGTGTGTTGGAGCAGTGTCAACTCCCGGGTTCACCGTTTGAGGGTGCCCCTGCACGTTCATGACGTCTGCCAATCGTGTCAGCCTTCTCTGCCTCGACCCCTCTGGGTGGGGGTTGTTAAATGGAGGCTTGGTCATGCAACACCGCCAGCTTACGCTCCTTCCGCCGGGGCGGCTGTGTTCAGCTGTCCCCTCTGGCGCCTGTCTCGTCCGCAGTCTCCAGGCTAGGGTTAACAGCCTGTTGCCTGGTTTTTCCCCGGTGCGCTGCCTGCTTCCGTTGGTTAACCTTTTTGTGTGCTTACGGCCATGCTGACTGCCTATTCGGCAGGGTCAGTGTGCCAGGCGGTGTGCTATTGGGGGGACGGGGCCCGCTCGGCTTACGGCCATACCGACCTGAACACGCCCGATCTCGTCCGATCTCGGAAGCTGGGCAGGTTCTGGCCTGGTTGGTTCCGCCTGGGAATACCAGGTGCAGTAACTGAGGGGCCTTTGTCCGAATACGCTGGCGATGTGGGGGGCGGGGCACTACGTGCCCACCTGGTGGGGTCTTGATGCTGGCATCATGGACTTCTCCGGGCCCCCATTCTAGGGAGTCCAGTCCTTTTGGTGGGTCTGGGTCTTCCTTCGTGCTCCGCTGCTACGGCCTTGCCACGGGGTTGGGTTTGCCCTTGACCCCGTGATTCTGGGGGCAGTAACGAGGTTGTTCCTCCGTTCGTTCCCGGGTGGCATGCGGGTTGTGCGTGTGTGTAGTCGTGGGGTCGAGCCACGGTCTGCTCACCCTGTGCGTTGAGTTGCTTGAGTGCCTCTTCGCACGGTCGGGTCCGTCGCCCTCCCGTGACGTCCCTAATAGGGGGGCTACCCTCCATTAGGGGGGGTCGGGGGGGCTCGGCCCTCCCTGTTCTGATGGTTTTGGGGGGCTGTCAGCGGGGTGTATTTGTCAGCCAAGTGGCTCCGCTTGGCCTCCCTTGTGCAGTAGCGATGCCAAGCTAAGCCACTAACGATACAGAACGTTAGGTTATGACTATAACCAAGTTCTGTTAGTTAGGGGCGATGCTTGGCATCGGACGGCCGCTGCAGCCCTTGTCCTCACCTTGTGGTGAAAGCTTGGGAAGGAGGAGAGCAGGTGACCACACACCTGCTTATGAAGGTAAGCTGATGAGGGGTGTGGTCAGACTAATACTGGTATTAGAGGTACATTTGTGGTTTATTCAGTACGCGTGCACGTACGCGAGATAGTGCAGTAGCGATGCCAAGCATCGCCCCTAACTAACAGAACTTGGTTATAGTCATAACCTAACGTTTTGAGACCTCCTCCTCATAAACACCCTTGGAAATGTCTCTGCCTCCCTTCGCCCTGCATCTGGGTCCTACTACTCCATTACGACTCCTTTAAGGAGATACACGAGACCAGGTACTAGGAACTACGCCTGTTTTCAAAGAAAGATTAAATGTATGTGTTATTTGCTCTTGTTATTTTTTTTATCCACTTTTTTCTCCTCTTTTTAAATGTCTTCTCCCATCCCAATTTAGCCGTGCCAATTCTCCCCTCCCCTGTCTTGATCGTTGCTCGCATGTGCCCCCCACTGGCCGGTTGTAGGGAGGATAGAAGCCTTGCATCACGTGTCCCCTCCGATACATGTGGAGGCAGCCAGTCACATCTTTTCACCTGCCAGCGCGGACTCTCATTGGCGAGGTGTAACGTGTGGAAGGCTCACACTGCCCCCGCCATTTTCCTGTCCTTGCTGTGCAGGCGCCCCAACCGACCTGTAGGAGTCGCTGTTTACAACGTCCAGATTACCACCCATCGACTTCCACCCGCTAACTCTGCCAATGAGTTAGTATGACGGCCGGCCCAAGCCAGAGGCAACGCCGACAGCCGGATTCGATACCGGTGTCTCTTGCGTTGGTGATGAGCGCAATGTCCACTGCGCCACCCAGCTGCCCCTTCCAGCTGTTATTAATGGCGCAGCTAGCCTGAGAAAGAAGGATCCAGTTTATCCTCTCCAGTTGATTTCCTGGTATCAATGCATTGCAATGCTTCAAAAACACTAGTAGAGAAAGGCTGCAAGGAAAACCAAGAGGCACGCCTCATAATCCACATAATGATCGTGATTATAAGCAGATATCCTTCTGTTCAGATATTAAGCTGTAGGCAAATAAAGGGAACATATAAGGGAACAAATACAGATTGGAATAATAATGTCA
>NC_140165.1:14072871-14150371 GCF_963971535.1 Notolepis coatsorum | reverse complement strand
AGAATCCTGTTTTTCTATACTGATGTGTCTCGGCATGAATGTCAGCTGGATTCGGCATGAATGTCAGTTGGTTTTATGTAACGTTAAAAGGCCCAGTCAGGGATCCAGATGTAAAACACGTGTGTAGTCAAAAAGGAGACCGGGTTTTGGTTCTCTAACGAAACCGACTGAACTCTTGATACATGGACTAGCAGTAGATAACATGGTTAACACAAGATACTACTTGTATTTTACTGTGTTTTGCGGCTGTGAAAGGTGTGTTTATGCTGGTAATGTTTGTCAACACTAAAGTAAAACAGACCTATATTCCGTTATATTAAGTTAAAGCTTTTCTTCCATCTAGAGATCAAACTATTTCAATATATCTGTAACAGTATGTGGGTGTTCAACTACGGGCAGTAAGTCCCAGCTGTGACATTTTGAATTTATGTTAAAATCTGTCTTATTATGCTTGGTACATAGATAATGCTTGGTACATACATACACGTACATATACACATACATGGTGTTATTACTAGTGCTGTCAGGCGATAACAAAATGTAATCTAATTAATTACAGGATTTGTAATTAATTAATCTAATTAATCGCATTTTAATCACATAACCATTTTATGCCTGATATTCTATATTCTATAATCATATTTCAAATTGCATGTGTCCGGATGGCAGAATTCAGTACTGTATCATCTACAAAACCTTAATCATCTTCCATTTATTAATTTGCTTAGCTTTTTTAGGTCTGGTCAATTTTAGCATGGTGTTATTCACAGTCAAAGATATATATATTTTTTATTGATATTCTCATTTGGTTCATTACAATTTACTCAAGCCTAGTAACAGACACAGTATTTCTGACACTGGGAATACATTCCCTGAGATCCATAGATGTCCCTAGAATCAGATACCAAGAACATGCAAATGGACCATATTAAAAAATAGTCTGTAAATGTGTATTCTACGTCCTTATGGAATGAATGAGATAAAAAAATTAAATTAAATAAAAAACAATTTTTTTTTATTCATTTTGAGTTAATTTTCATAACGCGATAATTTGCTGTGTAATTAATTAATCTAATTAACGCGATAAACTGACAGCCCTAGTTATTACACATCTTGACAAAAAAAATCAAGGTTGATATTTATCTTTCATTTGGGAACGTCAAAAGTGACCGTATGTGTAGAAACACCCCAAAAACCTCCTGACTGTGGCTTTTGTTCTCCAGGTGGTTTTGAGTTTCTTCTATCCACCTCGTGGAGCGGCCTTGTTGTGCTGATTACACTGTGCTGATGCACTAAAGGCTGTATCAGCACATTTACAAAGGATGCTGAACCTCTTTTGAGTGGCGGCCCCAGTACCCCTGACCCCTGACCCCAGTACCACTGATTAACCGTTTCATCTCCACAGCATGAGCTGCGTGGCTGCAGATAAGCTGCCTATAAACTAGGGCTGTCCCCGACTAAGGATTTGGATAGTCGACTATGATTGGCCAAAATTTGTCGTTAGTCGACTATTGTTAGACAAAAAAAATGAATAAAAAAGTATAATATATATATATATATATATATATATATATATATATATATATATATATATATATATATTTTTTTTTTATCATTTCATTTGGGCTGTGGGGGTGCTTAATGTCTGAAGGAGTCGACTGAAGGCTTCTTGTCCTCATCTTGATATTTGTCTCTAGTTCATTAGATGGGTGAAATCCTCTTTCAGTGCCTCTGTGCCTGTTTTCGTAGGCAGTTAGCAAAATATATATATATATATATATATATATATATATATATATATATATATATATATATATATATATATTAGGGCTGTCAGTTTATCGCGTTAATTAGATTAATTAATTACACAGCAAATTATCGCGTTATGAAAATTAACTCAAAATTAACAAAATTAACTAAATTTCTTTTATTTTTTTTTATCTCATTCATTCCATAAGAATGTATAATACACATTTACAGACTTTTTTTTTAATATGGTTCATTTGCATGTTCTTGGTATCTGATTCTAGGGACATCTATGAATCTCAGGGAATGTATTCCCAGTGTCAGAAATACTGTGGGCTAGATCCACAAAGAATGGATTGCACGGTGCAAGTTGCACCCTTACTTACAATACATTATGAATTGAAAATGGGGGACCCTGATGTATATAATAATATATATATAAAATTATTTTCTTTTTGTATTCGACTAAGAGGTTGGCAGTCGACTACGGCTCCTTTCGACCGATTAGTCGACTAAAGGCCCTCCCATAGTCGAGCAGACTGTACACAGAGCAGACTCCGCGGAGGTCCGCGCGGACTCTTTGAGCTTTGATCTTAGCGGACAGCAGACCCACAGCAGAGTCCAAGTGCGAAGCTCCTATTTTCTGACGCGCGGACGTCCGCGCCGCTGACTTGGTGTCACACAAAACGCTGCTCGGCGTTTTGGTTGAAATCGAACTGCATTTAATGTGACGCCGATCTGCATTTTACTCTGACCACTCGCTCCGTGCCAAGAGAGATGTTTGAATGGCTTTTCTAAATGAAGTGTGTAAAATTGCCAGTTTTATTTCGAAATATTGGAAACGGAGATAACATAGAATGTTATCTCCGTTTCCAATATTTTGAAATAAAATTGGTGCTTTTATTTCATGCAATGCGTGTTTCATTTCAGCACCATGCGCTGTCCACCTCAAGCCTATACGGTACATTGCATCTCGCTGCCTATATACCTGTTATTCAAGTGCGTAAAACTGCCCGTTTTATTATCGAAATATTGGAAACGGAGATAACATGACATAAGTTGAACAGCGTGGGGACAATTGTGTAAACTGCCGCGTGACATGTAGGAAATTGGTCCGCGGAGGTCCGCTCGACTATGAAAGCTCAAAGAGTCCAGTGGACCTCCGCTGAGTCCAGTCCGCGTACAGTCTGCTCGACTATGGGAGGGCCTTAATAGGGGTCAGCCCTAAGATAAACAGTGATATCAGTGATAACAACGCTATTCATTTGATCTAATTCTGTCCAATACTTTGGATATGACTGTTTTTCGTTTAGATTTATCTCCCCCTTTCAACCCAGAGTGGGAAATTGTCTTTGGTCTCACTGCAGGGAATAATACAATACAGAATAAGCACCTTACAAATTAAAGGAATTTAATTATAAAGTGTGGTACTTTGTGTCTGTGTGTGTGTTTGTGTGTGTTGGGGGAGGGGGGTTGCATTATATACATATATCATGTACATATCCATGTTTTTATTTTGTCTTTGTATCTCAATATGTAAAAAGAAAATATATAGAAAATAAAACGTAAACTCAGTCAATCAATCAACTAATCAATCAACTAATCAAGATATAAAATCCCTAATTTTACATCAGTACAAAGGGACAAACACAGATTTCAGAAGTGCACGATTCATTATAGACTTGATCACTTAGTTGAGACGGCCGATAGCACTCCTCTCTAATGCTGCACCGATAACTCCAGAGGTGGAGGGTGATGTGAAAGTCAAGACTCTTCTGTCTTTATATTTGTGTGTCCGCAGCTGATGTCTTTATATTTGTGTGTCTGTCTACTAGGGCTGTCCCCGACTAAGGATTTGGATAGTCGACTTTGATTGGCCGAAATTAAGCCGATAGTCGACTATTAGTCGACTATGAAATTTTTTTTATTTTCAAATTTTTTAAATTTTTTATTTACATTTTTTTTAATATTTTTTTATCATTCCATTTGGGCTGTGGGGGGTGCTTAATGTCTGAAGGAGTCGACGGAAGGCTTCTTGTCCTCTGCAAAAGCATGCAATTGGTCCACTGATGGATACATCTTGATATTTGTCTAACATTATAGTGTGTTCATTAGGGTGAAATCCTCTTTCAGTGCCTCTGTGCCTGTTTTATTAGGCAGTTAGCCTCTGGTATGCGTGCCATTAGCGTTAGCCACGCTTCTAGGCCTTGTTTCTTTTGGAAAGAATGATACAAAAAAATATATATATTATAATTATTATTTTCTTTTTTGCATTCGACTAAGAGGTTGGCAGTCGACTACGGCTCCTTTCGATCGATTAGTCGACTATTCGACTAATAGGGGTCAGCCCTACTGTCTACAGCTGATGTCTTTATATTTGTGTGTCTGTCTACAGCTGATGTCTTTATATTTGTGTGTCTGTCTACAGCTGATGTCTTTATATTTGTGTGTCTGTCTACAGCTGATGTCTTTATATTTGTGTCTGTCTACAGCTGATGTCTTTATATTTGTGTGTCTGTCTACAGCTGATGTCTTTATATTTGTGTGTCTGTCTACAGCTGATGTCTTTATATTTGTGTGTCCATCTACAGCTGATGTCTCGGATCCTCAACTACCTCCTTCCTTTCGTCATCACCATATTCTGTGGTCACATCGGCAATGCAGAGCTGGCTGGATACGCACTTGCGTCAGCGGTAATACACACACTGCTTAGAGAGGCCGTGTGTACTCACATGTTAGTGTTTGATTGATGGAATTGGTCGAAAATACTAATACAACGACAATTTCTAATACTACTACTACTACTACTACTACTACTACTACTACTACTACTACAGTACTACTAGTGCTGCTGCGACTACTACTACTACTGTTGCTGCTGCTACTACTACTAAGACTATATGTCATGATGTGCTCTGCAGGGGCGGATTTAGGATTGTAGGAGATCCGGGGCTTAGCCCAGATGGGCCCCCCTTTTTTTTTTTTTTTTTTTTTAACTTTTTTTTGTTATTTTTTTTTTTTTTTGATTTTGGATTGGATTTGGATTTTTTTGAATTTAATGAACCTGTACGTGCAATTTCCTGCAATATAGAGCCTTCAATCTTGACCAATAAAGCTGCTCTTTTCACTATAAAACTCAGTTAACCATAACGTAGTTATGGTTAGATTTATATATTGGGGGGGGATATATCATATTTTTCATATAATCAAAAAGTGGTGGAGCAAGATCATACCTTTGCTCCCCCAAGTTCAATAGTGGGAGAGCAGAGATGCTCCGAATGCTCTTATGGCCAGGCGTCTATGATTCACTGATACAAAGTAAAATAGTGCAGTGCAATAAAATAGTTAGTAAAATAGAATAAAATAGTGCATTGCAATAAAATAGTTATTGTTGTGAAGGGCCAGATTAAACCGAATATATATATTTATTTATATATATATATTTAATTGTATTTGTATATTCTCTAATATTCCCTGATATCCCTTGTATATTCCTTGTACAATATGCATTGAATATCCATTCTAGCCTACTGAACATCCCATAATAGTCTCCATTCTACTATTGGTCGAGACCTTGGTGCCAGGCTGCCATACCCCCCAGACCCAGTTCAAACGTACCGCTCAACATGTACGAACAAGTCCTAGTTCCGCGTAGGAATCTGGCTACCGCACCACTAATGGTACTATTTGTTCATAGTGCGTATATATACTGCGCTACTAAAGTAGGACTTCCTTTTTAGTCCAGTTTCTTACCCTCCAATAGAGTGACAGACGTAAAGCCTCCCCGCGACGCCACGTGTGGGAGTAAGGCCAAGTTCGGCCTACCATCGGTATTGAGACAGCGTGTATATTAATATTTGAATAGTCATATTTGGCACTATATCGTCGAGTTGGACGTAGTCTATTAAGCTAATAATAGTCTATTCATATGTAGTGCTTCGTGCGGTGAGAATACTATCGTAGTCAGTACCCCCATCGTTTCGGGTAAAACTGGCTGCTTATCCAGGGTGGCCGACCCCATGTGAGGCTGCACCCGAGGAGCCCCAGAGCCGACGAGCGAGTGGACCTGCATACCGGATTATTCTACCGACGACAGCCCGCCTTCCCAGGCACGGATTATGCTTTGTATACAGTGATTATTCTATGGATAAAGACCAACACTGCTGTGTGTTGGAAACCCCCCCCCCCGGAGAGGACGACAGGTGAGGAGACGCTCTACACGACGAGGTCGCTTCAAGCCGGCCCACAGAGAGTCCAACTGCTTTCATCTGTGGATCGAGGATCGCTGAGGCACCGAGCCGCACAACCGTGGGTTCTCCCAGGATACCCTCGGCCAGACGGATACAGCCAGACTCTACCCCCCCCCCCCCCTTCTCCAGTTGTCTTACAAGCGACCGGAATTCCCCCCTAGTGTATCCAGTTCTATAATCATTAAAGTATCATTGCTATTATTCCTTAAATATTCCAGGTTGTATATTTACCGCCTGCGCCACCAGAGATTGGACGTTCTCTATTGATATACCAACGAATACTCATTTGCCATAAAAGTGCATCCTATTTCAAATCATAAATGTAATTAAGTGATTGCTCTACATACCTTTTGCTATGTATTAATTATTATTAAACGCAGACTTTCGACTTGGTACATTTGTGTTGGATCGTTTCATCTACGTGGGAGTGTTTACCATAATTATTTATGCCTAGTACTGGGTGGCCAGAGTCTAAAGTACAAGAGGTAGTGGTAGTAAGTATCATATCTAACAATACAGTCAGGGAATTGTACCCCTCAGTTACAGTTATCATCGTATTTTTTCAGGAGGCCGGTAAGGAGTGCATTACAGTAGTCGAGTTGGCTTGAGATAAAGGCATGGATCTGGTTTTCAGCGTCCTTTTGATTTATAAATGGCCGTACTTTAGCTATGTTTCTAAGGTGGAAGAATTAAGTTTTTGTCAACTTGTTGATTGTGATTTAAAGCTTAGGTCTGAGTCTACCATAACACCAAGACTTAACTCACTCAAATACAGTTAGCAGCTGGATAGACCACAGATGGAAATTAGCTTCTGCTAAATCTGGTGCAAACATATTTTCATGTAACAATGATTAATTGTAAAAAAAATAATTTTTTTTTTTTTTTTTTAAATAGATTCGGGGCTTTTCAGAATACATCCGGGGCTTGAGCCCAGGTAGCCACCCCCTAGCTCCACCCCTGGTGCTCTGTCCTTGTAAGGGCTGCGTGTGTGTGTTACGTAAGGGATAATGTATAGCTACGAGGTCATTGTCGCAAAATAATTGACCGACACGGAGTTTAGAATACCGAGGCGCCTCGCCGAGGCTATACATTATCCCGCTTATTACATGGCTAACTTACTAACAATATACCTAATTCATTTTACACCATCGACAAGATGAGATCAAATGCAGACGCAGTTTTTCTGTGGCTCTGTCAGCTCAAATAAAGTTATTATTATCGCCGGCAGCCGGCAGGTGTGTCTGATTGCACTGATGCAGTGTGTGTCAGTGGGCTTGATTGCTCCAGCTGCAAACAGCGGTCATTATTGCTCTGTTACACTGATGCAGTGTGTGTCAGTAATAACGGACCGCTGCTGAGCGCTATTGACCAATCACAATCAAGCATTTCGGCGAATGTGAAAACGCCATGTAATAAGAGCAGATAATAGGGACTCTCTAAGTTATCCGTTTATGAATAACCACTAAACTGCTTACGCAGACATTAAAGGAGAAGGGGAAAAATAAACATTTTTAAGGGCCCTTTTCGGGCGGGGCCCCCTTTTTATGCTTTTTGGGGGGTTTTGGTAATCAAATATTGAATATTGAACTATAATAATCAGTGCAGGAGCTCACTTATCCTTGAAAGACACTTTTATCACTGACTTAAAAGGCCCATACATCTCCATAAATGGTCAGGGGGGAGGGAATAAGTGCTTACCCTACAGACCCCAAGAAGTGCTGTATATTCTGTATTGTTTAATATAAATGCATTTTTTAATTCCAATCCCGATGTATTGTATTTGAGATTCCCAAATCCCATGGGATTTGACTTCTTCGTGTCCCTCAATGAGTGTAATACCAGCATTCAATTGTATGCGCCGCAGCGGTTTCTATCATCATCATCATCACCACCCACGCTATGCATAAAATATATAGGTCCGCGGAGAGGCACGCTGAGGAGGCCGTGCAAACTGCAATGTGAATATAGGGCATCTCTCTCTCTTTACCTAATATTTTGATTCTATCCTGACATTTTTCAGTTGGAAGGGCAGTCTATATGCGTAACAAAAAAAAACAAAAAAAAAACGTATTTTTATTAAATTCTTTTTTCAAAAAGGGCACTTTTTTGATGAGGCTCAAAAAGGCAGGTGCTCAAGCACCCCTTGGCCTCTATGTGTGCACGTGCCTGACTACTACTACTGCTACTACTGTTGCTGCTGCTACTACTACTACTGCTACTACTGTTGCTGCTGCTACTACTACTACTACTACTACTACTACTACTACTACTACTACTACTACTACTACTACTACTACTACTACTATTACTACTATTACTACTACTACTACTACTACTACTACTACTACTACTACTACTACTACTACTACTACTACTACTACTACTGTTGTTGTTGTTGTTGTTGTTGTTGCTGCTACTACTACTACTATTACCACTACTACTGTTGCTGCTGCTACTACTACTACTACTACTACTACTATTACTACTACTACTACTACTACTACTACTACTACTACTACTACTACTACTACTACTACTACTACTACTACTACTACTATTACAACTACTAATGCTGCTGCTGCTGCTGACAGCCAGTCAGCCATACCATCTCCATCTATTGTTTAACTTGTATTTTTCACTTCTTGTGGCATCCCCCCCCCCCAGACCATCACTGTGACCACTACTTGCACAGGCTATGGCCTCGGCCTGGCCTGTGATACACTCATCTCTCAGGTGAGATAATGCCTAATACTCTACTCTACTCTCTACCCTATGCTACTCTACTCTACTCTACTCTACTCCAGTGGTTCCCAAAGTGGGGGTCGCGAGCCGCCGTGGGGGGGTCGCCAGATGATGAAAAAAAAACATTTTCACATATATATTTTTTTGAATGCAGTCAGGCCACTGAACTTAGAAGCAGGCCAGGCCAGTGTTTCTAGTTGCAGCGGCACAATAGTTAGATAACCTAGGTGGGGAACAACCAGGAGATCACTGCAACTCACACAAGTTGGAGAACTATCTCTCTCTCTCTCTCTCTTGCTCTCACACACACACACAAAGGGAGCCGCATGTGATTGGTGGAGGCGGGACCCTTACAAAAAACTAAAAATCCATGCTAGCCTATAATAATCCCCCCCAGAAAAAAATCTACTTTGCATTTGATATATTGCAAATATATGCCATCACACACACTGGCATTTAAAGGGTTAGAATTATAAAATTAATATGTGATGTTATGATCAGGGCTGAAGTTGAATAAAAGATGTATGAAAGAAAAAGTGGTATTTCAACATATAGTAATATTTGTATGGCGTTTTTGAAGAGGACAATTTAGTCCCTTATGGTAAGAGTGAGTATTTTCTTCAATCTGACATTACAAAAAAACTGAAAATCCATCAAAATCAGTGTTGTTGCTATTGCTAATCATACATATGCTAGCCTGTTTTTTAACAATAATTTGTGATGCCATCACAAACACTGGCATTTAAAGGGTACAAATAAAAAAATTCCTGCACCAGAATGCAGGAAATTAAGTCTTTGTAACAAAGAATGTCCTGGTGGGGGACCCCCAGACCCCCTGCTTAAAAAGTGGCCTGACTGGGGCTATATTTCGCACTATATTTCCTGGCCTGAATGATTTCCCCAGTCCGGCCCTGGTTAAAAGCCTCCAATGCTTATTAGTGTGTGTGCGTTTGAACGTTTGCATGTTTCAACCATACATTTCCATTTATAAAAAAAAAAAAAGTAAAAAAGAAAATGTAACATTTTTATTATTTATTTATCTTATTTTAATATTTTTTTTACCTCCTATAATAGTGGGGGTCGCGGCTCTCTGACACCGTTATTACAGGGGGTCGCGGCCTGAAAACGTTGGGAACCCCTGCTCTACTCTACCTTGAACTGAACTGAACTGAACTGAACTGAACTGAACTGAACTGAACTGAACTGAACTGAACTGAACTGAACTTATCTTTCCATGCTTGGCTCTTGTTGTGTGTCTTTAATAAGAGTGATTCTTCTTATATCTCACCAGACCTTCGGCGGTAATAATCTGCAGCGTGTCGGGGTGATCCTCCAGAGGACCATGCTGATCCTGCTGATCTTCTGCCTGCCCTGCTGGGCTCTCCTCATGAACTCCCAGAACCTCCTGCTCCTCATGCAGCAAGAGGAGGAGGTGACAAAGTAAAGACACACACAACCTCCTGCTCCTCATACAGCGAGAGGAGGAGGTGACAAAGTAAAGACACACACAACCTCCTGCTCCTCATACAGCGAGAGGAGGAGGAGACAAAGTAAAGACACACACAACCTCCTCCTCATGCAGCAAGAGGAGGAGGAGACAAAGTAAAGACACACACAACCTCCTGCTCCTCATGCAGCGAGAGGAGGAGGTGACAAAGTAAAGACACACACAACCTCCTGCTCCTCATACAGCGAGAGGAGGAGGTGACAAAGTAAAGACACACACAACCTCCTGCTCCTCATACAGCGAGAGGAGGAGGTGACAAAGTAAAGACACACACAACCTCCTGCTCCTCATACAGCGAGAGGAGGAGGTGACAAAGTAAAGACACACACAACCTCCTGCTCCTCATACAGCGAGAGGAGGAGGTGACAAAGTAAAGACACACACAACCTCCTCCTCATGCAGCAAGAGGAGGAGGAGACAAAGTAAAGACACACACAACTAGGGATGGGTACGAATTAGGCACTTTTAAAGGTACCTACCGAATCACGTCGGTACTACCGAGTACCGATTCACGTGAGATCCGTCGGTGCCACATTTTGGTACTGTAATTTTTTTTTTTTTTAATAATTTTTTGACAACGTCAATGTTTCGTTTACCATTAAACGAAACCTATGAAGTGTGCCTCACGTCAACATTCACACGCACAATATACGCTTACCTAGGATTTGACTTGATTCAACAACAAAGCAGTCGACTCGGGGCAATGGCAAGCCGAAAACGGTGAAGTTTGGATTTCTTTTTTTACAACTGAGGTAGGTAGATTACATTTTTAGAGACTAAAGTACCGGTTAAAATGTAAAAGGTACCCAACCCTACACACAACCTCCTGCTCCTCATTCAGCAAGAGGAGGAGGAGACAAAGTAAAGACACACACAACCTCCTGCTCCTCATACAGTACAGTACACGCACGCACGCACACACACACACACACACACACACACACACACACACACACACACACACACACACACACACACACACACACACACACACGCACACGCACACAAATGACCTGTGCTTTCCTCTGTTCTAGAATTGCCCAGCTGTATGTGATGGCTTTTCTACCGGCTGTTCCAGTGAGTGGCTAAATGTAGTCTGAGTGCTGGCCTGGAGTCTGTCTCACGGTGTCTTTACACAGAGCAAGTATGGGACAAGGTCGAGTGGGACCTGGTCTCAGATCCCCTTTAGACAGGTCAGCTGTGTAAAGCTGTGTATTTATTGTTCCTTGCATTTTATAAAGGGCGATTTTGCCACTTTCTATCTGGATGTCCAATCAGTGTTTATGGTAGATGTAGTCCATTGAAGCAATGAATTCCTCAGTGCATGCTGTATTGAAATCTAAGAGTTCTAATCCTTATTAATCTAGAGCCATGTCACCAGTGCCTGCATGGGCGCGTTGTGCGCGAAGCTTCACCACCCTAGCCCAAAACATAGCGTTACTAGAAGGAAATACCGCTATAACCAACGGTTGACCACTAAAATGTTTCATAATAAAAAAAATGATGGTAAAATGTATGCCAATGACTTAGTGCCATTAGATATTTTATATTGATCCCAACACGTTTTCTATGGCCGCTAACTGTATACAAAACCCCCATCAACACGGGTCAAATTAGCATAATAATTCCACGGTTATACTGTCAACATCTCACCTTTGAAGGTAATCCTCCTCTCCCCCTCAGTCACAAATCTGGGGGTTCGATTTGACCCCCACCTGACCTTCAACATCCACATAAAACACCTCTGCAAGACCTCATTCTATCACCTAAAAAATATATCAAAACTCTGTCCCACTCTAACCCTGTCAGATGCAGAGAAGCTTGTCCATGCCTTTATCTCCTCAAGACTGGACTACTGTAACGGACTCTTCATCGGGATTCCTGGCAAGAGCATCCAAAAGCTGCAATACATCCAGAACAGCGCTGCCAGGATCCTGATGAGAGTCCGTAAACACGATCATATAACCCCCATCTTCCACTCACTACACTGGCTCCCTGTCTCATCCCGGATCAATTACAAAATCCTGATGCTCACCCATAACTGCATAAACGGACACGCACCCCTCTACCTTCAGGAACTCATCACTCCACAATCCTCCACCCGCACCCTCAGATCCGCAGGTAGCCTGCTCCTTCAGGTCCCCAATACCCGGCTCTGCACCATGGGTGACCGAGCCTTCTGCACGGCTGCACCACGCCTGTGGAACAGCCTCCCCATCCAGCTGAGGGCACCACAGAGCCTGGACTCTTTTAAAGCAGGCCTGAAAACCTACCTGTTCAAAAAGGCCTTTGACTGTTAGCTTTTTATTTAAATTTTCTTGTGCTGTTTTTAAATTTTCTGTTTATACTATGTTTTTAATTAACACTTTGAGCGCCACTCACGGCTAATCTCGGGTTTACGATAGTGATGTTGAAAGCCACGTCACAGCCTTTTTTTTTTTTTTCGATCTGAAATCATATTGCATCACGCGAGCCTACCCTAGCCTACCCAGGGGCCGCCGGAGATCAGATGTGAAAAAAGCGCCCTCTATCATCTCCCAGATGGTAAATCACCCTTTTGGAATGGACTCAATGAAAATGGATGGAAAAAAAAAAAATTCCAGTCCACATTTTCCAGTCCACTGATGCAGCCGGAGTTACCAGAGTTCATTCTGGATCCTCTGAGCCACGGCGAGCATGGGTTATACTGTACACACGTTGGATCAATATACTTATCGATTTTTTCTAATGGTGATCAGGAATTGGAATATACCATTTGGATACCATCTGATGTCAGGTAAGGAATCTATGGTATCAGTGTTAGGATAATCAGACTCGTTTTCGAGGAGATATAAGCTTTTTTGTGATATGTGCTCTAGCTGTTTCACTGTAAAATCCATGAGGAAATGAAAGCAGCTATTATCAGCGCGCAGCTCAAGCGTGCATGCGTGCACGTATACTATTGATCATCTAGCGTTTATTTGAAAACGATTCATAAATAGGCAAATATCAACGTTCTGGAATATTCCAGTAAAAGGCGATTATCATAGAATAGGTTGTTTTTCACCTGAAAACGGGTGCTTTTCAAAATGCTCTCAAACGGAAATGAAGCGATAAAAAACCAATCTGCCTTGACAACACTGACTGGAAAATGATTCTTTGATAAGCGACGGGCAGATGAGACACATAGCCATAATTTAAAACATAGATTAGGCGATATTAACGTTAACATTGGGAGTGGACCGTGGCATTCAAGGGGGTAAAAAGGAAAACACGGCGTGGCGCTCAAAGTGTTAACTATGTTCTATTTTTATCTTATTTTTATTCTGTATTTTATTTTATTTGTTTTACTAATAACTATTTTATTTTTTTAACTGTTTTAACCCTGTAGTGTATCACTTTGGGATCCCAGCGAACAAAAAGTGCATTACAAATTCAATCTATTATTATTATTATTATTATTATTATTATTATTATTATTATTATTATTATTATTATTATTATTATTATTATTATTATTATTATTATTATTATTATTATTATTATTATTATTATTATTATTATTATTATTATTATTATTATTATTATTATTATTATTATTATTATAATGTAAACAATTGCTCTGTTGAGCTCCTAAGGTAGTTGTATAATGATTCAATATCTTTATATTCGCTTTTATCATACATTTCACAGTTAAATGGTGAGTTAAAAAGCACCCAGAACCAGAAGTCATTTTCGCTTTGAAGCACTGAGCGGAGCCTCCCGTTGTGATTACATTACAGCAGAGCGTTTGACCTCAGTGGTGTTAGGTGACTAAAATACCCACTCAGTGGTCATCTGCCCTCTCTGCCCCACTGGTCCTGGTTGGCTTGTCCAGTTTATCTTATCCAGCTTAGGGCTGGGCGATATGGCCAAAAATTATATCACGATATCAATATCGATAACGATATCATATCACTCGATAACTAGAATTATCGATATTGTTATAAGTATTAAAATGATTATAATCTATTTTTTTTCTCTTTTTTTATTATCTTTTTTCCCCCTCCTTCTTTTTTCCGATTTTTTTCCCATCCCACTGTTAGTCGTTATGCCAATTCCCAACCCCCTTCCTGGTTGTTGCGCACTTTCCCCTACTGTTGGTCCGAGAGGCCGGAGACTGTCACATGCTTTCCTCCGACGCATGTGCAGCCAGCCGGCAGCCAGCCTGGCCGTGCAGATTCTCACCGGGAGAGTGTAACGTGTGGAAGGTCACACTACCTCTCTCCAGATCCTACCCTTGCTGAGCAGGCGCCCCGACCGAACTGTAGGGGTCGCTGTCCACAACGCCCAGGACCCACCCACGGCTCCCCTCCCCCTAACTCAGCCAAACGAGTTAGTATAGCGATCAGCCCGAGCCAAGGCAATGCTGACTCTCCGGGAGTCGAGACCGCAGCCTCTTGCATTGGTGACGAGCACAATCTCCGCTACGCCACCTTTTTAACAACAGATGTATGTTTATTTTGCAGCAATTCTTTGTCGTTGCCGCCATCTTTAGTGTTACAGCCCCTCACACTCCAGTTCTTAGGCTGCAGTTGGTTTGAAAGTGAAAGTAAACCGGCTTCTCTGCTGGCTGTGGCTCCAGGGCAGTTGAATAGTTCTGGCTCTGCTAGTTTCTTTTCTATCTTTTGGCGCTTTTTTGGTGGACAAACCACGCACATGTGCACCGTGACTCGTGACTGGAGACTAGCTCTGCTAGCACCCATAGCCTACTGTGTACAGACGGTTTCAAACTGTATTTTAAATGAGAAAGCAAACTAAATAAATGGACAAGAGAAAAATAAATCTCAATTTGGTCAGTATTGTCATTTGGACAAGCAAAGCCATTACTTTAAGTTGCAGGCAAGAAAGACAAGTCTGTCCACTGTCTCTGGTTTTAAAACTGCCCTGTTGCAGGTCAAAAAAAAAAAAGAAAAAAAAAAACTTTTTATTGATATTTTTTTTTATTATCAATCGATATCGATTATTAAAATATATCGCAATCATTATCGTTATCGTTTCATCGCCCAGCCCTAATCCAGCTTCAAACCTTCATGCACAGTAACACACACACTAACACTCTCTGGGCTTGGTCTATGGTTATGGTCAACCATTTGTACCGTGGCTGGTGCCGCTGGTGGAACTGAAGTTGCCGGTGCACCGCCATGATGCATTTATTTCATGTGTTGTTACCGTTGTACTCGTTTTGTTTTGTCGTTTTTCTGGATGCGATTTAAATGTGAAAATCCCATAAAAATATATAGATAAAAAAAAAGAGAAAATATTCGAATCAGGGCGTGTGTCGTGGTCAGAATGTTCTGTCAGAATGTTCTGTCTGCGTGTGTCGTGTCTGTTATACCTCTTCCTGGTGACCATTCCCCTTCTCTGTCCTTCCTACAGGCGATGTTCCTGCACCAGCTACAGGTCACCTACCTTCAAAACCAAGTATGTCCTAGTTTCAGAATCAAGTACGTTTCTTGTGTCGTACCAATCCCGTTCCGTCTAAATCTGTTCCTTCCGGAGTTCAGATTCAGATTATTCAGATTATTCAGATTCAGGTTATTTTATTGTCACAGCTTTTTTGAATTTTTTTTTTAAACTTTTTCTCCTCCTGTTTTTCTGTATTTTTCCTCCCATCCCAATTTAGTTGTTATGCCAATTCCCCCCCTCCCCTTCCTGGTTGTTGTGCGCATGTGCCCCCTACTGGTCGGTCTAGCGAGCCCTGAAGTCTATCACATGCTTCCTCCGATACAGCCAGCAGCCTCTTTTCACCTGACAGCACGGACTCTCATTGGTGAAGTGTAATGCGTGGGAGGATCACACTACCCTCACCAGTTCCTTCCCTTGCTGTGCAGGTGCCCTGACCGACCTGTAGGAGTCGCTGTTTACAACGACCAGGATACCACCCACCGGCTTCCCTCCCGCTGACACCGCCAATTATGTCAGTATGACAGCCGGCCAAGCCGGAGGCACCACTGACCGCTGGATTCGATACCAGTGTCTCTGCGGTGGTAGGCAGACTCTTAGTCCGCTGTGCTACCCGGCCGCTTGTCACAGCTTTTTTAAATGTACATACATTCAGAAAATTGTGAGATGCTTGTTTTTCCCGGACTCCTCAACCGTATTAGATTTGTAGACGACAAATATATATACAACGATCTATACAAACTATACAATACAAGGTAAAAAACTGTGGATAAATAAACTAAAAAGAAACACCTCGGCAGATTACAAACGAGGGGCCGCTGGTAGAAACATAAGAGGGAGAGACACGAGAGATCGAGGGAAGGTCCAGGGCCTGGGAGGAAAGGGAACACTTAATAAGGGAGCAGGAGGAAAGTTCATGGCCAGGGAAAAGTGGACAGGAGGGGCAGAATCGTGACAGGACCCCCCCCCCCCTCTCTCTCTCTCTCTAGCGACGGCTCCTGACATTAAGGCTGTCCCCGAAGCCTGTTTTTGGGATTCAAACTTCGTCAGGGTTCTTCGAACGGATGTTCGAACCTTCGTTTTTAATTTAAAAAAATTTAATTCAAAAAAGATAATTTCTTTTTTCTTTTTTTTATATCAAACTAAATCCTCAATTTGAATAAAGTGATTAATCTGATTAAATGAGTCTTTTTTCTTTTATTAAATCAACTTTCCAGCCCCAGACCCAGCCCAGGGAGAAGCCCCAGCCCAACTAATTCAATTAAATCAACTTTCTTTAATGAATATAACTCATCAGTTTCTTTTAATACTATAATATTAGTGTAGCCTAATCTTTATCTGGCAACTGTGAAGAAAAAATCCATTGGTTTAAACAGAATTAATAAAAAAAAATATATATATATATTTATTTTTATTAAATTTTTTTTTTTAATGTTGATTTAGAATTTGAATGCCAAAAAAAAATAAAAATAAAGAATTCGAATGCCCACGTAACAAACAAAGGTTTGAACGTTTGGGCTCAGCCCTACCTGACATCCCAAAAAGACATGAGGCGGTGGAGTCAGTGAAGAGGGGGCTCCTGGAGCAAGGGAATAGGGAAGGGACGGTCCATGGTGTGCAGGAGCTGGGACTGAGGAAAGAGGCTGAGGACCTCACGTGGATCCTCGCCCCCCGGGAGCAGAGCTGACGGGTCTCACCCCTCTGGAGGATGAGCAGAAGGCAGGCTGGACCGCTCAGGAGGTTGGTGATGACAGCTGGGCCACTCTGGATGACCTGGAGCCTGGTGGCGAAGGCTGGGCCTCTATGTGTGATGAACTGGAGCCTGGTGGCGAAGGCTGGGCCTCTCTGTAGGATGACCTGGAGCCTGGTGGCGAAGGCTGGGCCACTCTGTGTGATGAACTGGAGCCTGGTGGCGAAGGCTGGGCCTCTATGTGTGATGAACTGGAGCCTGGTGGCGAAGGCTGGGCCTCTGTGTGATGAACTGGAGCCTGGTGGCGAAGGCTGGGCCTCTCTGTGTGATGACCTGGAGCCTGGTGGCGAAGGCTGAGCCTCTCTGTGTGATGACCTGGAGCCTGGTGGCGAAGGCTGGGCCTCTCTGTGTGATGACCTGGAGCCTGGTGGCGAAGGCTGGGCCACTCTGTGTGATGACCTGGAGCCTGGTGGTGAAGGCTGGGCCTCTCTGTAGGATGACCTGGAGCGTCAGCCATCTTGGCTAACTGGACATGTACAATGCTAAGCTAATGTTATAACAAGCTGACAAACAAACGATAATGTGGTGGAGATGGTTGTATACTGTATGTCATGAGCTGATGGTACATATACGACTGAAGTTACCATATTTAAAAGCAAATATTAACTTTATATATTGTTCATTTATCACGTTCGTTTCAAGGGTTGGAACCAAGGTTATTATAGTTAACTAAAACTAAATAAAAAACGAAATCTAGGCATGAAAAAACATTTGAGTTAACTAAAATAACAGTTAAGTAGAAAGCTATCCGGCTGCAAGCTAGCCTAGCACAAATTAATGGAAGCAGATATGGATCAACTAGCGTAGCGTATCTCTCCCAGAGTTTTGAGCGAGGCTAGCTGATCCGTATCCGCTTCCATTCATTTGTGCTAGGCTAGCTTGCAGCAGGATAGCTTTCTACTGGACGCACAGAGAGGAAACTGGTATCTATCTTCTTGTCCGACTTTGGAGAAGATGGAAAGCGCATTTCTCATAATGTTGGCACGTTGCCTTAAAACTACGACCCACCTACTGCAGAATTGTAGTTGAACTATTCATTTAACTAAATGTTGTTAACTAAACAATCCCCCTCCTGGTCGTTGCGCACTCTACCCCCTACCGTCGGTCTGGGAGGGCGTAGACTATCACATGCTTCCTCCGACACATGTGTACCCAGCCCACCACTTCTTTTCACCTGGCAGCGCGGACTCTCACTGGGAGAGTGTAACGTGTGGAAGGTCACACTACCTCTCCTAGATCCTTCCCTTGCTGTGCAGGCTCCCCGACCGAACTGTAGGAGTCGCTGTTTTACAACGACCAGGACCCACCCTCGCCGGCTTCCCTCCCGCTGACTCTGCCAATTGTGTTAGTATGGACGGTCGGCCAAGCCGGAGGTACCACAGCCGGATTCGATCCCACTGGCTCTGTGGTGGTAGACAGACGCTTAGTCCGCTGCGCTACCCGGCCGCTCTAACTAAATGTTGTTAACTAAATGTTGTTACCTCCTCCGAATGGTTTGTGTCCCTCTTCCAGGGGATCATCCTTCCTCAGATGTACACGGCAGCAGTAGCCAATGTCATCAACCTGGGGGTGAACTACGTGCTGATCTTTCGCCTGGAGATGGGAGTGATGTAGGTGTGCTCATCATCGTCCACTCCTCCTAATACTGCACCTCCTCCTTCTGTTTGTTCTCAGCCTCTTTGTAGCGGTACGGCTGTCTTTTCTCACTCCCTTTTTCCATCAATCAGTCAGTTTGGAGTTAAAGGTGCTATAGATCAATTAAGTAATCATTAAAAAGAATTATAAAAAAAAAATACATCCACAGAGCTTTTAGAAAGGTGTGGAATAAAAGTATTGCCCCCCCCCCCCCCCCAAAGAAAATGTTTGCTTAATGATTTTATCATTTTAAACTGATTGTTGTTGTTGTTTATATGCTGCGTGTTAGGAACCGGTAACAGGTAGGCTCAAATGCACAACATGGGAGACAGAGGAATGTTCAACCCCCGAAGGTCATTTAATTAGTGCTGTCAGGTGATAATTCTTTTTTATCTAATTAATTACAGGATTTGTAATGAATTAATCTAATTAATCGCATTTTAATCGCATAACCATTTTAGGCCTGATATTCTATAATCATATTTCAAATATCTACAAAAACTTCTGTTTAATCATCTTCCCTTTATTCATTTGCTTAGATTTGTCAGGTCTGGTCAATTTTTGCATGGTGTTATTCACAATCAAAGATAATTATTTTTTTTATTGATATTCTCATTTGGTTCATTACAATTTACTCAAGCCTAGTAACAGACAAAGTATTTCTGACACTGGGAATACATTCCCTGAGATCCATAGATGTCCCTAGAATCAGATACCAAGAACATGCAAAAAAGTCTGTAAATGTGTATTCTACGTTCTGAGATAAAAAAAAAATGTATCCACTTTTTCTCCTTATTTTCTATTTTTCTCCCATCCCAATTTCGCCTAGCCAATTCTCCCTTCAATTCTCCCCTCCCCTGTCTTGAACGTTGCCAGACTATGCCTCCCACTGGTCGGCTGCAGTGAGGACCAAGCCTTGCATCACGTGTCCCCTCCGGTACACGAGGAGGCAGCTGTCGCATCTTTTCACCTGTACAGCGCAATCTCTCAGCGGCGAGGAGTAACGCGTGGGAGGCTCACGCTGCCCCCGTTGCTTCCTGATTCTGCTGTACAGGCGCACCAACCGACCTGTAGGAGTCGCTGTCCACAACGTCCAATCCCTACCCACCAGCTTTCCCACCCCTAACACTGCCAATTGTGTTAGTATGAACGACCAGCCAAGCTGGTAGCAACGCCGAGAGCTGGGCTCGAACCCAGCATCTCCTGCGTTAGTGGCGAGCGCCTTGCCCACTGCACTACTTGGCCGCCCAGATAAAAAAAAAGTTAAATAATAATAAAAAATAATAATTATTGACTTTAAAAAAAATTTCAAGTACTGTACATTTTCATAACGCGATAATTTGCTGTGTAATTAATTAATTAATCTAATTAACGCAATAAACTGACAGCCCTACATTTAATATTACGTTGTAAAAATGAAGGCACACCAGTGCGGTGTGTGTGTGCGTCTTGAGCCTGGCGGGTGGGTAACCGTGACCGGTGGGAAGCGCGGGAGTGAAGCTGTGAAGACAGCAGAGAGAAAAAAAGGATAAGTCTTCACAGCGAGACAGCAGAGATCCCTCCACCCCTCTGAGGCTGGAGGGTGGGGGAGGAGTGACCACGAGGACAGAGCTAGCTACAAGCTAACAGAACAGATAACAGGACAGGCTTCGGCTACGGACCATCAAGAGAGATAGAATTATTAATTTAGTTTCTTCACCTTTCAAAGACTTTCAATTTGTTCCATATTTTACGAGTCTTATGTTTATGAAATAGAGCAGGGGTTCTCAAACTTTTTCATACCGTAACCCCATTTAAATTTTAGGATTTCTTTTTGGGGACCCCACACTTAAATGTATCGCGTAATTTCAACGTGGAATTAAGGAATATCAAAATAAAACCACACATTGTTGAACTTGATCATGCATATTTATTAGAACATTTAATTACAGCACTATGTTATCAATACACATTTATAAAACAAGGCATATTTAGGCAAAATATGTTGCCAGAACATTAAAAAATTAAAAAACATTTATTTTTATTTTATTATAATTTTTTTTTACTTTCCAATGCGCGACCCCATTGTCACCTACCCGTGACCCCAATTTGGGTCGCGACCCGTAGTTTGAGAACCACTGAAATAGAGTGTTAATTCTTATTTTTTTTATATATATATATATATATATATATATATATATATATATATATATATATATATATATATATATATTTTTGGTAGATTTTTTTTATTTGTTTGTTCTACCGGGCAGTCCGGTAGAGGGAGAGAGAGAGGAAGAACGGGAAACAGAGTGGGGGAAAGACATTCGGCAAAGGACGCCGGGTCCGGGAATCGAACCCGGGTCAGCCGCTTTGCGACGCAGCGCTTTACATGGGTCGCCACTTGGGTGCCCGAGTGTCGATTCTTCTGATTACGGATGTGTATCGACGGGGTGATACAGTGTGCGACAGCCAGTAAGATAACCATCGACAAATGACAAACGCAATGCAGACTTTCAGATCGACGGGTTGATGAGGCTGAAGCACCACACTGGTCTTCTTTTTTTTTATCTACTTTTTCTCCCCCTTTTTTCTGTATTTTTCTCCCATCCCAATTTAGTCGTTATGCCAATCCCAAGTGTGTGGGGGAGACCGAGGGGATTGTGCAGGTGGAACCGTAACACTGCGTGCATGTATTGATTGATTGATTGAAAACTTTAATTAACAGATTGCAGAATGGGTACGGTACAGTATGGCTCAATGCGCACAATTGTTAAGGGGATGCAGACCAGAGAAAGACTTTCGTCTTGTTTACATCAGGGTAATTTCCAATTCATAATGACATTTATGACATACACAACATACAGATAAAATCAAATCTAATCATCTAATCTAATCTAATCATGTATGTACTGTTACATTTGTGACATACAAGATATGTATCCCCTCCCTACTTCCTATTTCCCCACCTGGAATGCACCTATAGGGCACAGGACCCCCCCCCCTCAGACCATAATACAGTATAGGGAGGTGTAGTGGTTACGTCATTTTCATTGTTTCCTGTTCCACCCTCTGTTCCACTTAATGTATTTCCCCATTGACCATTTCTAAATCGGCTCGTTTTAGATAAATAAAGCATTAACGTTGGCATGGTGTACCTTTCTGTGTGTATTTATCCACAATCTATAGCTCAACATGAAAATATTCACAATTAATCGTAAAGGTAGCAAAATAACAACGTTTATGTTTTCGTTCGCTGGGAAACTACACTGCTATTTGGCGCTGCTGACTGACGTCACCACAGCGTAGCCTCGTGCCTGTAGTCACAGACCTAGGATCTAGACCTTGGTATCAGCTGGCCGTGATGGGGATTAGGCGACAGCCTAACAGGCTGCCTACTGGTAAATGTAGTTCTTTTTTTACGACAAATTAAAAACCTTATAACTACCTTTATTTCAACCAAAAATGCTTAAACAATAATGTTAGTGGTAGAAGGGAACTCATTTTGTGCAAAAATGGAAAGCTTGCCAATTTCCATGCGGCAGAATTGCCGATAATCCATTTTCCCAATGATAAATCCCTATACGGGTGGAACAACCAGTGACGTCAGACTACACCTCCCTATAGGAAATGTTGGAACTAGGGGGCAGGACCCCCCCCCCCCCATCAGTCTCTGAACTCTTATACTGTAACTCTAGGGCTGTCCCAGACTAAGGATTTGGATGGTCGACTAGGATTGGCCAACATTTGCAGTTAAAAAAAAAGAAAAAAAGAGTATAATATTTTTAATATTTTTATTTTTATTTTTTTTATCCCATTTGGGCTGTGGGGGGTGCTTAATGTCTGAAGGAGTCGACTGAAGGCTTCTTGTCCTCTGCAAAAGCATGCAATTGGTCCACTGATGGATACATCTTGATATTTGTCTAGTCTAGTGTGTTCCTTAGATGGGTGAAATCCTCTTTCAGTGCCTCTGTGCCATTTTCGTAGGCAGTTAGCCTCTGGTATGCGTGCCGTTAGCGTTAGCCATGCTTCTAGGCCTCTTTTCTTTTGGAAAGAATGATAAATATATAAAATAAAAAATAATATATTATTTTTTATTTTTTATTATTTTTTTATTATATTCGACTAAGAGGTTGGCCAGTCGACTACGGCTCCTTTCGACCGATTAGTCGACTAATCGATTAATAGGGGTCAGCCCTATACCCTTCTATGTGTGTAACTGGGTCTATAAGACAAGACAGTCTGTGTTGTGTTTGCATACAGACAGTAATATACCAGCATGCTGTGCTGTGTGTTCATAGGGGTTCAGCGATCGCTAACAGCTTCTCTCAGATCACCATCTGTGCTCTTCTGTACGGATACATCCGCTGTAGGAGACTCCACGAGCAGACCTGGGGGGGTGAGGAGACCACACTGTACACACACACATGCACACACACACACACACACACACACACACACACTCACACACACACACACACACACACACACACACACACACACACACACACACACACACACACACACACACACACACACACACACACACACACACACACACACTGAACACACACACACTGAACACACACACACACACACACACACACACTGAAAACACACACACTGAAAACACACACACACACACTGTACACACACACACACACACACACACACACACACACACACACACACACACACACACTGAACACACACACTGAACACACACTGAACACACACACCACACACACACACACACACACACACACACACACACACACACACACACACACACACACACACACACACACACACACACACTGAACACACACACACTGAACACACACACACACACACACACACACACTGAAAACACACACACTGAAAACACACACACACACACTGTACACACACACACACACACACACACACACACACACACACACACACACACACACACACACACACACTGAACACACACACTGAACACACACACTGAACACACACACTGAACACACACACACACACACACACACACACACACACACACACACACATAAAAACAGAACAGCCACACAGCATCTCTACATTTCTGTTACTCTTTTGGGCATTGCTGGCTTCAACCGTTCTGTTCAGTGAACTGATGAGATATGATGACATGAAATAAGATAACTTTGACCGGTAAGGTTCAAAGATAAGGGATACGTACTGTAGTAGGGCTGTCTTAAATACTTCGAAGCTTTGAAGCTTCGTTCGATGGGCATGGGATTCGAATATGAAAATAAATTTTGAATAATATACAAAAAAAAAAAAAAAAAAATATATATATATATATATATATATATATATATATATATATATATATATATATATATATATATATGTAACGGATGGTATTGTGAAGCGCAGTCCAGAAGGGCTGGGGTGAGTAGCGGTGCTATGGGTTAAACTCACTCTCACATCCTCAAAAGACGCATAAACCCATTACTTAGAAGTGAATTCACCTCTTGGTATAGCGGTCTGTGTTGCTGCCCACGGGGCACTCGGGGCATCGAAGTTTGAGGTGATGTTGTCACAACCGTTACACATATATATATATATATATATATATATATATATATATATATATATATATATATATATATATTTTTATTTTTTGTGCAAAACAACTCTGCCTCTCTTTGTTAACTACAACAAGCAATGCTGTTTAAGATGAGGTCGGACTCGGCACTGACAGATTTGTGTTCATTGTGCTGCTTTTATAAAGCCTCAAATGACGGCTTACAATATTTCATGAAAGCAAAGTGTTTCGTTTGTCTAAGATTTAAAAAGGTTTAAACTTTACAGCACTGACAAAGTTGAACAAAGTGCTGTACAAGTCCCACAACATAACAAAAAAATAATATATATATATTATTTATAACATTTCTTTTTATTTTTTTATCTCGAAGCTTCGAATTAAAATCGAATCTCGGCCCCGAAGCTTCGAATTCCACTTCGAAGGTCAGCCCTAATACGTAGGTTTATAAACAACATTTTAGGTGAAAATGATAACGACTTACAGCTTTGCGGCTTGCTTGGCCAACAAGTGACGACACAATTTCAGATCACAGCCAATGTCCAGTGGCAAGGACAGTGACAGCCTGAGTTTGTTGTTGTTGTTTATTTGTTTGTTGTTGTTGTTTATAATGATGATGACAATGTTGTTGTTGTTGTTTACAATAATGATGATGACAATGTTGTTGTTGTTTATGATGATGATGACAATGTTATTGTTGTTTATGACGAGTGTGTTTGTGTTTCTATGTGTGTACCTGCAGGTTGGTCCAGTGAGTGTCTTCAGGACTGGGGGGCCTACATGCAGCTAGCCATCCCCAGCACACTCATGGTCTGCTTTGAGGGGTGGATCTGGGAGGCTGGAGGCTTCCTGGCTGGTCAGTGTTTGATTGTGTCTTAACTAGGGATGTTCGATATTGGCTTTTTTACCGATACCGATATACCGATATTGTCCAACTCTTAATTTCCGATACCGATATCAACCGATACCGATATATGCAGGGTTCCCCCCCCCAAAAAACGGAATACTTTCAGGTAATTAACATTACATATCTCTTGTTGTGGAATTAACACAACATTATGCATACTTTTGACAATAAATAAAATCAGAATTAGTTCTTACTTGCTTGCCTGGGTGAATAAAGGTTAAATAAATGTAAAAGAAATAAATTATATATATATATTATATATTTTTTTAAACCGATTGTAGCTGAGGGGTACAATTCCCTGACTGTATTGTTAGATATGATATTTAATACCACTACCTCATGTACTTTAACTTCTGGCCACCCAGTACAAGATATAAGTATGATGAACACTTTCCCACCTGATGAAACGAACCAACACAAATGGACCAAATCGAATATTTAATACAGCAAAGGGTGTATACAACATTCACTTAATTACATTTATGATTTGAAATGTTGAGTATGCACTTTTATGGCAAATGAGTATTCGTAGGTAAATCAACATTGAATGTCCAATCTCTGGTTGCGCAGGGAGTAAGTATACAACCTGGAATATTTAGGAAACGATAGCGATAGTACTTAAATGATTATAGCTGGATACACTAAGGGGGGGGGGGGTCCCGCTGGTTGTAAGACAGTAGGAGGGGGGGGTTAGAGAAGTCGCTGGCGGTATCCCATCTGGCCGACGGTGTCTTGGGAGAATCCAAAGTCTTAGACCCAGTGCCCACAGAACCTCGGGCCGCAGACGAATACAGCTGGACCCTCTGTGGAACGGTATCTGCCGGTCCACAACGGAGAGACGTGGTGCGACCTCACGTGTAGAGCGCCGCCTCACCTGTAGTCCTCTCCGGGGGGTAATTCCAACACTCGACAGTGTTGGCCTTTATCCATGGAATAATCAAAGCACATAAAGCATAATCCAAGAGCCGTGGAAGGCTCGCCGTCGTCGGGTAGAGTAATCCAATATACAGGTCCAGTCGCTCTTGACCCGGAGCTCCTCGGATGCAATCACCACTAGGGGTCTGACCAGCCTGGATAAGCGTCCAGATAACGTCAGGAACGATGGGGGTACTGATAACTGTAGAACTCGAACCGAACGATGCACCATACATAAATAGACTATTATTAGCTTAATAGAATACGTCCAACTCGACGGTATGGTGCCAAACTATGACCATTCAACTATTAATCTACACGATATCTCAATGCCTATTCTGGGCCAAGTAGGCCCTACTACACCGCACGTGCTTCGTGGGGAGGCTTTTGCGTCTGTCACTCTGTTGGAGGGTAAAGAACTGGACTAAAAGAAAGTTCTACTTTACGAGCGCCATATATATATGCGCTATGAACAAATAGTACCACACGTATTTCGCCCGGCATATTACTGCGCGGAACCGGGGGTTGCCTCGACATGTTAGGCGGCACGATTGAACTTGAACCTAGGGGTATGGCAACCTGGCGCCAGGTTCTCGTCCAATGGTAGAATGAAACTATTATGGGCTGTTTAGTAGAAACGGGGATATTCAATGCATATTGTACAAGGAATATACAGGGGATATCAAACGATATACAAATACAATTAAATATATATATATAAATAATTATACATATTCGGTTTAATCTGATCCTTCACAACAGCCGCCCCCTAATTAGTCCCACCTAATTAGCTAAGCAGAGACAGATTAACCGCACTGTCTTCCACTCAAGGTCCGCTGTAAGGTCAGTCAACTCACAAAGTCATAGGGTCATGGTCATCATCGATAGTATCTGGGAGTCGGGGCAGTTCTATGAGCCTCGCCACGGGCCGTGTGTAGGTGCGCCCTTGGACGAGTACTTCAGCTGCTCGGACCTTGCCATCGGCACCGGTGATCACTTTGCTTACGCGGCCAGCCGGCCACATAGCTCTGGGGAGTGACTGGTCAACTATCATGACGACTGTTCCTTCTGTCAAATTGTCTCTCTCTTTTACCCACTTCTGGCGGGTCTGTAGAGACGGTAGGTAGTGAAGTAGGAAGTTGCTCCAAAACTTGTCAGCTAGTACTTGGCTGTACCTCCACATTCTTCGGCCGTTCGCTTCTTCGGGCCTGTACATTGTCTGGGGTAGCGCGGGGTCCAGCCGCCCCATTAGGAGTGTGTTGGGGGTGACTGGGTCGACATCTGCTACATCACTGGAGACGTAACCGAGGGGCTTTGAGTTCAATACTCCCTCGATCTCCATGAGGACTGTCATTAGGACTTCCTCTGCCACAGTCTGGGCTCCGAGTACGGCATACAGGGCTGTCTTTATAGAACGTACTTCTCGTTCCCAGGTTCCACCGAAGTGGGGTGCGTTCGGGGGATTAAACTGGAAGTCAACCTGGGCTGGAGCGAGGTGGGTCTTAAGTTCTGGGCCCATAGCTTGGAAGCTCTCTCTCAGCTCTCTTTCTCCGCCTTTGAAGTTGGTCCCGTGATCAGACAACAATGTAGACGGTTGTCCTTTCCGTGATATGAATCTCCGGAAGGCCATAAGGAATGAGTCTGTGCTCATGGTCGGAAGGAGCTCGATATGTATCGCTCTGGTGGTCATGCATTTGAATACAATACCCCACCGCTTCTCGGTGCCTCTTCCTCTCTTTATATACAACGGGCCAAAACAGTCCATGCCTGTGGAGTGGAATGGCTTGTCGCCGATTCGGAGGCGACAGGGGGGTAGGTCAGCCATCCGTGGTATGCTGGGCTGCGCGCGCCACTTACGGCAGTCTAGACAGGTTCGCTGGAAGCGCCGTACTGCTTCTCTCCCTTGTAATATCCAATAACGACGTCTGATCTCTGCGAAGACTCTCTCTGCTCCTGCGTGGTGCACATCCTCGTCGTATTTCTTTATGATCAGCTCTGTGACCTTGTGTCGGCTGTTCAGGACGATCGGGTGCTTAATGTCATCTGGTAGATCGGGGGCTCTCCGCAGGCGACCACCCACTCTGATGAGATTATGTGCGTCACTCTCTGGTGCCAGGTGAATCAGTCTGCTGTCTGATGGGACGGGGTTTCCTCCCTGTAGACAGTCTAGCTCATCGGGGAACGAGTCTCTCTGGGCTCGTTGTAGTAGAAGAAGTTCTGCTTCTTCGTAGTCAGCTGCTGACATGTCAGTGATGGACTGAATCTCTGGGTGGTGCCGCAGGAATGTCCTTTGTTGCGCACTCTCTAGGGTAATGCAGTCATCTATGTTCGGGTCTGTGGAGGCGACAGTGCTCAGTCCACAGAACATAGGCTTCTTGTTCTCGGCCTCCTCGCTACTTGCTTCCCTCTGGGTGGGCGTAGGCCAATCTCCTTCCGGGAGCTGGAGGAATGCTGGTCCGTCACTGTAGATGTTGCGACGGGTTAGGTCATCCAGGGACATTCCCCGGGTGATGACGTCAGCTGGGTTGTGTTTGGTATCCACATATCTCCAGCTTGCTTCTTCTGTTAGTTCCTGAATCTCGGTGACTCTGACTCCCACGAAGACTTTGTATCTGCATGAATCAGACTTAATCCATGTGAGTACTGTCGTGGAATCTGACCACAAGATTGTTCTATGCGCCGGAATGGTGAGTTCACGTTGGATTAACGTGGCTAGATGCGCTCCTGCGAGGGCTGCGCAGAGCTCTAGACGTGGGATAGATTGTTGCTTACGTGGGGCTATCCTTGAGCGGGCCAGTATGAAAGCAGTGTGTATCTCTCCTCCCATCTCTTGGGCACGCAAATAAGCAACCGATCCGTAGGCTACTTCGGAGGCATCGCTGAAGACGTGTAGCTCAATCTCGCATGTCTCTGGCCTCACTGGATGGGAAGTAGCTGCGGCGTATATTGACACCTGGGAGTGAGCGGAGTTCCGTCTCCCACTCTCTCCATGTTGAGGCAAGGTGTGCGGGTATTGGGTCGTCCCAGCCCTGGTCCTTGTCCCATAGTGCTCGTACAATCATCTTTGCCCTGGTGGTGTAAGGTAGAATACATCCCAACGGGTCATATTGTCTGGCGAGTGTTCTGTACACACTCCGTCTGGTGGTCGGTATCGCCGCCGACCTTCCTTGCTCTGGAGCCAAGGGTTTGTGTCTATAGTGGAGCGAGTCTGTTTTGAAGCGCCAGACTAATCCTAGTGTCATTTCTTGGGCTTCTCCTGGGATTGTCGCCATCCAGGTCTCGCTGCTGGCAGCCTTGTCTGCGGAGGAGAGGCTGCGCAATACGTGCGGGTCACTGCTGGCCCACTGCCTGAGATCAAAGCCTCCTTTGATTAGGGAGGTGCGTAACTTGATTAGGAGAGCCTCGGCTTCTTCTTGAGTCGAGATGCTTTGTAGACAGTTGTCTACGTAGAAACTGTTCTTCACACTGTGTTGGACCTCTTCATGTGCTGCTGGGTCCTCTGTGACGTGTTTCTGTAGTGCAAATGTAGCACAGCACGGGCTGCATGTGGTTCCGAAGGGGAGTACTTCCCACTGGTAGATGGATGGGTTCTCATCTCCGATCTTCTCTCTCCATAGGAACCGTAGCAGAGGCTTGTCCTCCTCTATTAGTCTCACTTGCAAGAACATCCCTTTGATATCCCCGCTTATAGCCACCTTGTCCTGGCGGAAGCGCAGTAGCACGCCTAGTAGGGAGGGGCCGAGTGTGGGGCCGGGCAAGAGCTCTTTATTCAGATTTTGGGATCCGATCTGGTAGCTGCAGTTAAACACAATGCGATCCTTGCCATTGTGATGGACCTTGTGATGCGGCACGTACCATGATTCGGTCGTCTGATCGGCCTCTTTAATGTCAATCTTTGTTACGTGTCCCGCTGTGATTAGCTTCTCAATCTCAGCTTGGTACACACTCTGTTGAGCGGGGTCTTTGGCTAGGCGCCGCTCTGTGTTCAGTAGATAGCGCTCCGTGGCGTCTTTCTTTGCGTGAAAGGGGGGCATTCCCTCTCGCCTCAGGAGTGGAGTCGCGTATCTCATCACTCCGCCGACTGTGACTCTCTTTGTCCCCTGCTCGAGTAGGTGGATGGCGTAAATGTCTTCTTTAGAGCGAATGTCTTTCTTTTCGTTCTTAAAGGGCATTGTCTCTAGGGTCCATAGCCTCTCGACATGCTGCAGGAGAGTGGTGTCTTCTTCTGTCGTTCGGGAGTGGAAGCAGCTAGTGGCTGCGGTTCGGTTGAGAGATTTAGCGAGGGGGCCTTGTAATGTCCATCCTAGGCGGGTCTCGACGGCTGCAGGACAGCCTCGGGGACCTGTATGGACCCGGTCAATCGGGACTATGAGTTCTGCATGGTCGGAGCCTATCAACAGGGTCGGGGTAGCGCCGTTTATGAGCGGGATAGGTAATTGGCGCAGGTGCACATATTTATCCATCAACTTGGTGACAGGGTAGGTGTACTGCGAGAGTCCTATTTCTTGGCTGGTGAAAGCATTTGTGATCTTGTACCGTCGCTCTGGCTGCCCGTTGGCTGCGATAGTGAAGGAGACATTCTCGCCCTTTATCGTCTTTAAATCTCTTCTTATTGTCCGAATCGTCATTTCGTTCTTGCTCCCCCGCAGTCCCAGTTGAGTCGCAGCGGAGGCGAGCAGAAGGGTCTTCTCTGACCCGTCATCAAGGACGGCGTAAGTGTCCATGACTTTATCCTGGTAGCTCAATGTCACACGGACTACCTTTAAGAGCACTTGAGCTCCGTTGCTACTGGCGGGGTCAATGTACATGACACTTGCCTTGGTGCCGCTCCGTGGTGCAGGTATAGGCCGTCTTCCATTACTATCGTGTAGTATATCTAGATGGGCTCCATCGCACCGGCTGCACCTTTTCTTTAGGCGGCATTCGGCTGCCATGTGGGGCCGCGCACATCGATAACAGCGCCGGTTGGACTTTATCCATTGGCTCACTTCTTCTGCATTCATCTTTGTGAATGAGTCACATTGTGACAGCCAGTGTTCTTTCTCACAGTAGGGACACGCTATCTTCCACTTCTCCTTTCTCGAGGGGGTGCTGTGACTCTTACTGCTCGGTACTGACTCTGATTGGTGCATGACAGTCACCGATCTTCTTCCATCACTTATTCTCCTGGGTCCCTCTCTGGAGCTTGGCGTGCTCCGCCCGAAGGTGTCCAGTCGTAAGCTGCTGACCTCTCTCGCCAGGAAGTCGGCCAGATCAAGGAGGGATGGCTCGGGGCCGTCGGGATCTCGGTAGTCCCTCTGCCGCCGAAAGCGCTCCTGTCTTGCGGGTGGCAGCTTCTCCAAAATCCTCTCAACGTTAGAGTTGGCGTACAGCTCATGCCTGCCCTTCTCCCGTTGAGCTCCCAGCATCCCCACCAGGGACTGCACTTTGATTGACAGGTCGTCTAGTGATCGATTGTCTGTGGCTGGGGGTAGGCGGTCAATATGCCTTATCTCCTGGATTACGTAATCCCATATACGTCCATATCTTTGATCCAGCGCTGCAAGGGCCGCTGTGTATGGGGTCGAGGAGGTAGCATAGGCTAGCGCTATATTGTGCGCTCGCGGTACTTTCAGGTGCTTCAATAATATTGCATACTTGTGGCGTTCATCAACGACATCTACCATCATTGTCTCTAAACACATCCGGAGCTCCGTGTACTGTGCTCGACTCTCATAGGCGAAGTCTGGGATTGACGGCGTGGCGTTGTATGACGCCGTGGATGGCGAATACATCGGCGAGCGTTGGGGGAGAGACCTCCTGGGCGAGTCCCCTCTTGCGCCTCGCTGTGGGCCGGTACTGGCAGGGTACCATGGCCCGCTGGTCCAGGTACTGTTCCTCGGGGCTGGTCGTGCGTCGTGCTCACCCGTAAATAGAGTTGGGGGTCTGTAGCGCAGCGCCGCGGGGGTATAGCCTGGACTGTATGGGACCTCCTGGTCCGGTGGAGTACTGTGCTGTCGTCGGGCTTGGTTCTCCTCTTCTCCCTCTTCTTCTTCTATCAAATCTTCCAGATCTTGTAATCGTTTATTTAGCTTCTCCGCAGTGTAGGCCGCTCCTTCCTTGTAGCTGGGTCTCGCTTGGACCGGTATGGGAAGGGGGTCTGCGGGGGGTCTAGACTCGGTCTGTTGGTCAAGTTCAGGGTCGCTTGCTCGTTGCGGTGACGCTGCTCTTGACTGCTGTCTCGACGAGTTCCTTGAGCCCCTGGCGGAGGGGGAGGGAGTTGTCCTTTTGATCAGCTGCTCTATTAGTTGCGCTTGTAGTCTGTCGCGCTCCGCGTCTCTTTGGGCACCGGCAGCGGTGCGCTGGGCGTCGGCCCGGTCTCTTGCCATATTCTCTTCCATCTGGAAGCGTCTCATCTCCAGACTTGTGCGCTGTTCTTCGCTCCGTTGCTGTGCTTGGAGGTGTTCGCGCTCGCTGGTCGCCTGGGCTTGGAGACGTTCGCGCTCGCTAAGCGTCTGTGCTTGGAGCCGATCGCGTTCGGTAGAGGCTGTCAGGCTGACGAGGAACGCCTGTTGTAGTATCCTCTCCGCTTCGCTGGGGGAAGGCGGTAGTGGAGGTGAGCCGCTCCTGCGTGAACCGCTCCTGGGGGTACTCGTTGGGGAGTCCTGGAGCTCTAGTTCCTCGGCGCTCTCCTCTTCTTCTTCCGTGCAGAGTTCCCTCTCTGTAGGGCTATCTTCCTCCCGGGGCATGTCGGGGACTACTTCTTTAGTAGTGGCGGGGGGTAAAGGCATGTCAATTCCCTCCTGGTCCCCACCGTGGGCTTGGTCAGTTACATTAGGACCTACTAGGGCCTCTGTGGTCGGGGAAACCTGGTCGTTAAGGTCAGACATAATTTTACTTTCTACTTTTACCGTTTGTCGAAGGCTAGGTAGTTGACTGACAGTGTAAGCCTCTAAGTACTGAGGTGTCTGTCGTCTGCGCCGCGGGCGTTCTAGGTTAGGAGGATCGTTTCGTGGAGTGTTCATCATAGGCCATTTCGATATTAATAACACTATATTAATATTACACTAGTTACCCTCCGGCTCGAAGGACCAATTGTAGCTGAGGGGTACAATTCCCTGACTGTATTGTTAGATATGATATTTAATACCACTACCTCATGTACTTTAACTTCTGGCCACCCAGTACAAGATATAAGTATGATGAACACTTTCCCACCTGATGAAACGAACCAACACAAATGGACCAAATCGAATATTTAATACAGCAAAGGGTGTATACAACATTCACTTAATTACATTTATGATTTGAAATGTTGAGTATGCACTTTTATGGCAAATGAGTATTCGTAGGTAAATCAACATTGAATGTCCAATCTCTGGTTGCGCAGGGAGTAAGTATACAACCTGGAATATTTAGAAAACGATAGCGATAGTACTTAAATGATTATAGCTGGATACACTAAGGGGGGGGGGGGGTCCAGCTGGTTGTAAGACAGTAGGAGGGGGGGGTTAGAGAAGTCGCTGGCGGTATCCCATCTGGCCGACGGTGTCTTGGGAGAATCCAAAGTCTTAGACCCAGTGCCCACAGAACCTCGGGCCGCAGACGAATACAGCTGGACCCTCTGTGGAACGGTATCTGCCGGTCCACAACGGAGAGACGTGGTGTGACCTCACGCGTAGAGCGCCGCCTCACCTGTAGTCCTCTCCGGGGGGTAATTCCAACACTCGACAGTGTTGGCCTTTATCCATGGAATAATCAAAGCACATAAAGCATAATCCAAGAGCCGTGGAAGGCTCGCCGTCGTCGGGTAGAGTAATCCAATATACAGGTCCAGTCGCTCTTGACCCGGAGCTCCTCGGATGCAATCACCACTATGGGTCTGACCAGCCTGGATAAGCGTCCAGATAACGTCAGGAACGATGGGGGTACTGATAACTGTAGAACTCGAACCGAACGATGCACCATACATAAATAGACTATTATTAGCTTAATAGAATACGTCCAACTCGACGGTATGGTGCCAAACTATGACCATTCAACTATTAATCTACACGATATCTCAATGCCTATTCTGGGCCAAGTAGGCCCTACTACACCGCACGTGCTTCGTGGGGAGGCTTTTGCGTCTGTCACTCTGTTGGAGGGTAAAGAACTGGACTAAAAGAAAGTTCTACTTTACGAGCGCCATATATATATGCGCTATGAACAAATAGTACCACACGTATTTCGCCCGGCATATTACTGCGCGGAACCGGGGGTTGCCTCGACATGTTAGGCGGCACGATTGAACTTGAACCTAGGGGTATGGCAACCTGGCGCCAGGTTCTCGTCCAATGGTAGAATGAAACTATTATGGGCTGTTTAGTAGAAACGGGGATATTCAATGCATATTGTACAAGGAATATACAGGGGATATCAAACGATATACAAATACAATTAAATATATATATATAAATAAATATACATATTCGGTTTAATCTGATCCTTCACAACACCGATCATTTCCGATATCACATTTTAATGCCAATATCGGCCGATAATATCGGTAGGCCGATAATATCGGACATCCCTAGTCTTAACTCATTCAGTGCCATCCACGTAATATTACGCATTTGCTCGCCATGCGTTGAGTGTCAATCACGTAATATTATGTTTTTGGATAGTTTTTTCTTTTATTCGATATCTGTATTCATTATTCATCCAATGACCTCGGTGTTACATAGGAAAATTATTCTGAGATCGCCAAAGTGCAATACCAGGCCGCATCCTGCTAGGTGGCAGTATCGGCCACCCTTTGAAACCTTATATCTCACTGTGTGTTACACTTAAACCCCTCCGGGCGCTGAATTTAGACGGAGCCAAGTAAATCGCTTCATCAGACCACTTCGAAACGCATCTGGCACACTCGATCCATAAATTGTGCCAAATTATGTCCGGGACCAGATGGACACCAATACTGGAAATCGCGAGCAGACAATTGGAATATTCTTTTTGGAATACCCCCCATCAAAGGTAAGGACTATCTGACGTCAATTCCAGCTTGATCGTACAATGTTTTCATATCGATCCAGCTGATCAGCGTGTGTGGTGTTCAAGACGAATGCCGTTACTGGCCATCAAAGCATAAAAAAACGACCCCCCCCCCCCCTTTCATGCATTCATGATGAAACATAATACCTATTATATACATTTGATTTGGAAATAGTAGCGTGTCCAGGCAAGAAACGCCAATTCTTATAGCAGAATTCACGTAGCGCCCTATAACTCAGCTTTTTAGGAATGATCCCGGACCACTCTTAAACTATACAATATTTACCACGGGATAACGCGCGAACATATACATGAAAAAATTATCTCTTTTTTGCATGTTTGACGGAAGAAAGTCACTGTCAAATGACCATAGTATTGTCTCCATAGCTATAATAATAGAATATAGATATAGCTCTCCAAACATAGTGACGCACAGTGAAAATATGCTATGGAAACCTGGCGCGTTAGCTACAAGGATAAGGCTAATGGCTGGGGCCCAATGTGTTAATACAGGTCATCACTAGAGGTCTAGTCTTAATACAGGTCATCACTACAGGTCTAGTCTTAATACAGGTGATTACTACAGGTCTAGTCTCAATACAGGTTATATTACATCATAGCTTACGCTCTGCGCTGCTTATAGGAACACATCCTATAACAGTGAATTACTGAATGTACATATACACACCCATCCGCCTGGCCACACCCCCATCCGCTCCTCTACATAAGCAGGGGTGTGGCCATACTAACAGCTCCTTCCTTATTTTCACTACCGGCAAGTGTCTGTATACACCACTTGAGTTTAGTGCCAAAATAGTTGGAAAGGAGCTACGTTGAAGAGAAGGAGCTGCGTTGGCATTATATCTTTGTTTTCTCTCTCACTATTTTCGAGGAAATACAGCGATAATGTCTTCGGCACCGGAGTGTCTAGAAGATGATGATCATTCTGACCTTCACCGGCGCTTCGTATTAGGGGCTCGCGTCGCTGAGCAATCCCCGCCGGCATTACCTCCGGCTCTGCAGTTGGACACTTTGCTTGGGAGGCGCTCTGCCGTGTGAGGGCTGGCGGCCTCTCTGGGGCGGGTGATGTTTTTGCAACGCGGGCGCCAGGTGTGTTGGTTGTGGGGGGAACAACTACACAGCTTACGAAGGTCCGGCTCCAGGCTGGTATCCTTTTTCGCTGCCACTTAGCGGCGTGGAGGGGGTTCTGGTTTGATGCCCACGTTAACATGAGCTCCTCATCGAGAGCTTTGTTTTCCTAGGACTGTGATTCAGAATCTGCGGTTCAATTCCCCGGGTCTCTGGACAAACGGATACCCACTGTTGCCGCGCTGGCCCCGTTTTTTCAAAAAATTTAAAGTACCCGGTGCGAGGGAGGTGAGCTTGGTGTTTCATTATGAGAATATCTCCATGCTCAGGTCGGCTATAGTCCGCAAGGGACTTGTTGCCGGCACCGCTATGGTAAACACCGTTCTGTAGTGGGACGTGTATTGCCTTCTTTTTCCTTTCTCTTTTCGGATGAGAAGAGGGAAAGACAGCGGCTGTCTGAAGTGTTGGCCTGTATTGCTTTTCTCACGTTGTACAGTTTGTGCTGGCTACCTAGCTACGGTTCAGCTAACTAGCTACATGCAGCATTTAGCAAGCTGGGTTAGCCGGCTAGTTGGCTTTGAATCCCGGCTAGGTAGCCAGCAGGCTAAATGCTCCGCGACGCTGGTTGAACCGTAGCTAGGTAGCCAGGTAGCTAAATGCCCCGCGACGCTGGTTGAACTGAAGCTAGGTAGCCAGATAGCTAAATGCTCCGCGACGCTGGTTCAACTGCCTGCGCCGGTCTGTCTGTCGAAGACCGAGGGAACCGCATCGGGCTTCAGCTGATTAGTGGTCTTCTGGACAAACCTCCCACCCCCAACAACATAATCCGAGGCAATGAAGTGTTCGCTGCAGATCTTCATTCCCTGTCCAACAGGCTGATCGCGCCGCTTGAGTGCAGCCAGCCAACGTGCCAACAACACTGTTTTTTTCACTGGTAGTTTGTGGAAATTAACCAACTTTCCTCTCTCTTTCACACAGTAAAATTAGTTTGAACAGCCAGGAGCAATACAAAAAGAACCACCGCGGTCCCGTTGTTTGGTAGGTAACATTTTATTTACTGACTGACCCGACAATCCATGTTTACTATAGGCAGCTAACCAGCAGTGTATACACCAAACCAACACCGTGACGTCACCATCTAAAATGGCAAAAACCGGGAAATTATATTTGATTTTTCAGACAAATAAGCAGGATTTCACATTTGATTATAGGACCCTGTCTTACACAAGGTACACAACAAACAAACTAGGATCACATTGTTCAATGCTTCATCTCCCCTTTAACACATTGAGCGCCAGATGGTGCTGTGGGCGTATGGCCGTTTGTGCCAGTGCTGCAATGCAATGGGGGTAGATGCCGGTGTTTGTAGTGCTAAAACTATATTAAATATTATAGCTATGGATCTAATAACAACGTCGATTGTCAGTGAGTTTCTTCCGGTCAACATGCAAACAACTGATAATTTTTTCACCCATACATTTCCATTTTATACCGTGGTGAATATGAGTATAGTTTTAGAGTGATCCTGTGTAATCCCAGGAAACTCCGTCAAACAGCGCTTTACTGCATTTAATTATAAATCGTGCCATTTCTCGCCTGATTATTGAATAAATCTGAAATCAACACTAGATTATCGGTAGTATATTTCATCATGCATGCACGAAAGGGGGGGGGGGGGGGAGCCCGCCCTCAGTGCTTTGATCGCAGCCAACGGGACACGGCCCACACACACACCACAGACACATGCTGCGATCGCGGGGAAATAATTATCGGATCAATGCAAGATTGATAATATATAGTCCTTACCTTGTCTATGATGTACTGCAAAAAGAAGAATCCAATTATCTGATCGCCATTCCAAATACTGGTCGCGGTCGTGTGTCCAATGTTATCCACCAAAGAAAATGAACGGGGGGGCGGGGACACTCGTCGATGCCATCCCTATAAGCGCTTGTTTTGCTGGAGTGTTTAGACCCCGCCTGCACACTGCAGCTCGGCCAGGAAAACAAACCACATCGTTTCAAATGGAGTGCAATAGCGGCCGCAAAGTGCCACACAGTCCTACAGCACAGCAGGATGAATAATGAATGGAAATAGTGAATAAAAGAAATAACGATCATAATAACGAGTATACTCGTTGTTGGCATCCAACGATTGGCGGGCTATAACGAGTATACTCGTCATTGGCAATTAATGTGTTAATACAGGTCATTACTACAGGTCTAGTCTTTATTTCAGGTCATTATGTCAGGCATCACTACTGGTCTAGTCTTTATTTCAGGTCATTATGTATCCATTTGTGGTCTGGAACAAGGGGGACATTTGGTAATTACTGGTCATCACTGACAACGAATCATTAAGACATTCTGAACAGTCATATCGACTTAAGCTATCCATACAAAAGACCTGTGCACCTCATCATCACTGAGAACGAATCATCAAGACATTATTTTCTTTTATCCACTTTTTCTCCACTTTTTCAATTTTTTCTCCCATCCCAATTCCATTGTGCCAATTCTTCCCTGTCTTGAATGTTGCTCGCATATGCCCCCCACCCCCCACTGGTGGTAGGGAGGATAGAAGCCTTGCATCACGTGTCCCCTCTGATACACCAGGAGGCAGCCTGTCACATCTTTTCACCTGCCAGCGCGGACTCTCATTGGCGAGGTGTAACGTGTGGGAGGTCCCACTACCCCCGCCATTTCCTGTCTCTGCTGTGCAGGCGTCCCCAACCGACCTGTAGGAGTCGCTGTCCACAACGTCCAGATTACCACCCATCGACTTCGGTTGCGTGCTAGTGAAGTTGGCAAACCTGAAACATGTCTATATTAGAAACAAACATCTCTTTACCACCATCTCTCTCTCTCTCTCTCTCTCTCAGAGAGAGAGAGAGAGAGAGAGAGAGAGATAGAGATAGCACCTGAGGAAGCGATAGCGAAACGCGTTGTGCAACAATAAAAAAGCAAAAACCAGTCTCCTGTGGAGTGTGCGGTCCCTTCTTTCCCTTGAAGGTATTCTCCTTTTAGTTTATATATATATATTAGAGCTGTCAATAGATAAATAGATAAATAAATAGATAGTCAATTGATAAAAAAAATTAACTAATTAATCTCACAATTTTCTGTAATTAATCTAGATTCAAAATAGCATTTTTGTACTTAAGACCGAAGCTTGTAACATATATTTACTTGAGTAAAATCATGGAATTAATGTAAAATCAACACAAAGAAAGTATATATATAGACTATTTTAATAGCTTTCTTTTAATACAGTTTCTCTCCTGTGCAACAAAACCATCAACATTGACTCAGCTAGACCTCTTTCTTATATCCACAGCGAATATACTGCTGAAAGTTCAGAACGTTGAAGATTTTTCACTCCATAGATTAATCTAGATTAATTTATTTTAATGCTTTAAATTATTTAAATGAATCTCCAAAGTTAAAGCATTAATTTTGACAGCCCTAATATATATATATATATATCTCTCTACACAGGTATGCTAGGTGAGGTGGATCTTGCTGCTCAGCATATCTTGTTGGAGGTGGGCTCCATCGCATACATGGTATGAATAACTCATCCACATATTCCGAGTACCCAGAAGACATGCTCAACATACTGATAGAATGGTAGCGCTGGTAGAGTCCTTCATTTTAAATTAAGTGTTTGATATTGAATGTACTTAAGTATCAAGAGTGAAAGTGCATTATTCTGTATGGCGTTCTTGTGTTTGCAGTAGTGCTGTCAATAGATAATTTTTTTTTACTAATTAATCTCACAATTTTCTGCAATTAATCTAGATTGAAAATAGCATTTTTTCTACTTGAGACCGAAGCTTGTAACAGATATTTACTTGAGTAAAATCATGGAATTAATGTAAAAAAACACAAAGAAAGTACATTTAGATTCAAATACTATTTTAATAGCTTTCTTCTCTCCTGTGAAATACAAATGTTCAACAAAACCATCAACATTGACTCAGCTAGACCTCTTTCTTATATCTGCGGCGCTAACATAAATAAAAACAACCCATTTTTCACTCCATAGATTCATCTAGATTAATTTATTTGAATGCTTTAAATAATTTTTATTAATCTCCAAAGTTAAAGCATTCATTTTGACAGCCCTAGTTTTCAGTGCTTGGGAGCATTCAATCCTCGACCTATTGACCTCTGAAGGTTATGTTAAAAGATTAAATTGGTCCAGTTACTGTACACTGCTCTGATTATGTCCTCTTTAGGATCGCTGCTTGTATGCAAAGTATTTTTGTTTGTTTGTTGTTTGTAAGTGAGTAGTGGGTAATGGGTTCAGATAGATGTAGTGGAGTAAAGAGTACAATGTTTACTTTGAGGTGTAGTGGTGTAGTGTACTCTTTACATTTAAATTGTACTTAATTACAGTAGAAATACTGGTACTTTTTATCACTGCCTGTGGTACCACTGACATGTGGACTGTTTCCTTATTTATTTATTTTATTTTTATATTATTATGATTATTATTTTATTTTCATCAGCCCAACATAATCCCAAAGAGCTCTTTTGCTTCTAATTATCTGTCTACGCATATGTCTGTTTTTACTTATGTCCAAAATCAAATTGCCTTTGTGGATTAATTAAAGTTGTATTGTATTAAAGGAAAACTCCAACATTTTGGGAAATTAGCTTATTTGCCATCTACCCTGGAGTTAGACAAGAAGATACATACCTTTTTTCTTCTCTGTGCATGCAGTAGGAGTAGGAAGACACGCACCGTTAGCCTAGCTTAGCGTCAGTCACTGGAAGTAGGTTCCTCCATTAGCCTAGTTCCCAACGTCTTCCTACTCCTACTGCACAGAGAAGAAACATTTATGTATCTTCTTGTCTAACTCCAGGGTAGATGGCAAATAAGCAAATTTCCCAAAATGTTGGAGTGTTCCTTTAACATAAAAAAATAAAATAAAAATTACCCTCCCCATAATGTCCCCATTTAGCCACTAATGCACCTGTGGTCCTGACAGTTCCCTCTAGGCATCAGCGCTGCTGCCTGCGTCCGCGTGGGGAACGCTCTCGGGGCTGGAAACACCACCAGAGCTATCACCACCTGCAAGGTGGCTCTGGTACTGTCAGGTAGGAGGCTCCAGGGAAGGGCAGGGCAGGGGGCCTGGGGGCCTGGGGTAACCTTATGTCACAGGGGGGCCACTTTGAAGAGTCTGTTATACGTCCAGTGGGCTGTATATGTGTCCTTGTTTCTTGTTTTTTAAACACAAATGTGCCTTTATGGTGATTTTGTATATTAAACGGAGTATTTAAAATCAGCTTTACTGGTAGATACAAAAGGGAAAATCACATCTTTGTCAAATTGTGTCTATAGTGGGAAATTAGATTTCAGATGAAAGGTTTTCAGATCAGGAATGACCACGGTAGTAAACACTGAATCATTCCATGTTTTCTACATATTGATCTGTGGGAACAGACACTACCCCCCAAAAGGCTCCTATATCATCACCTCTTCTCCCTTGATCGTGTACATAGTGATTCTACTTAAGTCACACTAGCGAGGTGTAACGTGTGGGAGGCTCACACTACCCTCGACATCTCCTGTCTTTGCTGTGCAGGCGCCCTGACCGACCTGTAGGAGTCGCTGTTTACAACGACCAGATTACCACCCATCGACTTCCCTCCCGCTGACTCTGCCAATTGAGTCAGTATGACGGCTGGCCCAAGCCGGAGGCAACGCTGACAGCCGGATTTGATACTGGTGTCTCACGCGTTGGTGACGAGCGCTTAGACCGCTACGCCACCCAGCCGCCCCACTATATCATTATTATTAAAACCCGAACCTTCATGTCTACAGCTAAACATGTCACCAGGCGTGAATACTTTCGGCAGCCAACATGCCCTTCCGCGTTGCTCTGATTGGCCGAGCGCGCGCATGCGCATGAGCCGCGACAAGCTCCTCAGCCAGGCAGGAATACTAAACTCCGCTTAACGCAATTTATACAAATGGAAGTATTGATTACGCCGTAACGAATCATTAAAAATATATACCGTTAACTGGAATATGTTGTTTCTTTACACATATGTTGGATTATGTAATTGGTTTGTCATGACAAACCAATAAAAAATTGCGAATTAACCGGTGGCTACAACAACACACAGTAACTACATGCATCATTGTTTACAATGAACGGTGGGGCTAATCGAAAGGACTAACCTAAAGTTAGTTGTTCACCAACAATCTACAGACACAAAGAAACACAGAACCGGACTGTTATATTAAATTAATTGATTGCTGTTTAACGCGTCCGTGTCCAGTCCTTTCGATTAGCCCCACCGTTCATTGTAAACAATGATGCATGTAGTTACTGTGTGTTGTTGTAGCCACCGGTTAATTCGTGATTTTTTATTGGTTTGTCATGACAAACCAATTACATAATCCAACATATGTGTAAAGAAACAACATACCAGTTAACGGTATATTTTTTTAATGATTCGTTACGGCGTAATCAATACTTCCATTTGTATAAATTGCGTTAAGCGGAGTTTAGTATTCCTGCCTGGCTGAGGAGCTTGTCGCGGCTCATGCGCATGCGCACGCTCGGCCAATCAGAGCAACGCGGAAGGGCATGTTGGCTGCCGAAAGTATTCACGCCACCAGGCCTACATAAACACCTAGACTACATCATTATTATTCAAACCAGAACATTCACGTAGCTCTATTATTCACAAGTACATTCCATAACTGTTTATAGTTTGATTTCCCACCAGATACCTTTATGGTGATTCTGTATATAAACCGGGGTATTTCAATTTCAGTATCAGCTTTATAGGTAGATGCAAAAACATATTTTTACAATACTGCATCAGGCCTAAACTGCATGGAACTGAAATACATTGGATTTGCCGGTTTCCAGCTGTATAGTACCACTACACCTTGCTAACTTCATATCACAGCCAGAACATGAACATTGTAGTGATTGTTAATGGTACATAATTCACCCACGGAACTATTGTTAGGAACAAGAGTTCCGCCCGAACATTATAGGAGGTGGCACTACCTGCCACCACGGGTCAGTCGACTACACGCAACGTAGCAGTAGCATGTTGTATTTGTGTACCAAATAAATGCTGTTCGCTCTACCTCGAGCTACCGTCTCTGACTCCCATCTCTCGGCACTACACTGGTGACCCTGACGTTGGTCTCGCTGAAGTATCAGGGACCGAACCGAACATGGCAAACGATGCCGTTATTATTCGATTGCCGGAGTTTTGGGAGCATTCTGCGGCGGCGTGGTTCGCTCAAACAGAGGCGCAGTTCGCACTACGAGGGGTTGACGACGACGCCGCAAGATATTACCACGTCGTCTCGAGCCTCGGGAGCACTACAGCGGCGAGGACGGTAGGCTTCATAACAGCTCCGCCTGCACGGAATAAATATGAGGCGTTTAAGACGCACCTACTCAGAATATTCGAGTTGTCACAGTCAGAGCGGGCCCGACGCTTGCTGGCTATACGAGGCTTGGGGGACAGCAAGCCTTCGGAGCACATGGAGATGATGTTAAACCTGCTGGGTGCAGAACGGCCTGATTTCCTGTTTATCGAACTGTTTCTCAGGCACATGCCGCCACACGTGCAGACGGCACTTGCCAATACAGCGGCTACGGATCCCCGTGCTTTGGCAGGAGAGGCAGACCGCTTCTACCTGGCCACTCGGCACTTTGCCCCAGGGCTAATAGCCTCGACATGCGGTTACACGCCGCAGGGGGGAGGGGCGAGGAAGATCAGGAGCAGCGCTGCCGCAGGCCTGTGTTATTACCACGCACGTTTCGGCGCGAGGGCGACAAGATGCCGTTCCTCTTGCACTTTCGGCATGGCGCATAAACGCAGACACCTGCGCCCAGTAGCAGCGGTGAGCGCAGGTATGTCGAACCGGCTGCTTTTCATTAGAGACACACTCTCCGGTTGCAAATTCCTCTGCGACACCGGAGCTCAGAGGAGCGTCCTGCCGGCTACAAAAGAGGACACCGCCGGCGATGATAGAGGTCCACGCCTGACGACCGCCAACGATACCCCTATCCGCACCTACGGTACAAGGACCGTGGAACTGTGTTTTGGGGGCCAGCGGTTCACGTGGGACTGCATCACGGCCGACATTTCGTTCCCACTGCTCGGGGCAGATTTCCTGGGTGCACACGGTCTCCTCGTGGACATTAGACATGGCCGCCTAATAAACGCACAGACACGGGCTTCGTTGGCATGTGTCCGCGATGGGGCGACATACGGCGGCCTTCTTACAGCTTTCACCGACCACGGACCCCTCACGTTTTCTGAGTCAAAGGTAGCGGAGCCATGGTCGGCACGACAAGAGCTCACGTACGATTCCGAGTGCGCCGCGAGACACGTCGCCGAGAGGCCCAACGTCGTCATCGGAGCTGTACAGCCGGACCTCGACTACGTCAACAGGGGCTCGGAACAGGCCTCCGACCACGACATCCAGGCCCTCGGGACTGCAGATTCCAGTCTACGCCTGGAGGACGTCGCGATTGGTCACTCGGGTCCGACGCTGCTGGATGACCTATCCACCGGACACCCTAGCCCACAGGCCCCTGAGGACTGGCGAAGGCTCGCCTTTGAGGTGGGGTACAACCACCACAAGATTGAACCCGCCCACGTAGACATTTCCCAGCCCGTAGAGCTGGCCCTCTCCCCCCGCCGAGGCCGTCCGCCGTTACCCCGGGACCCGCCGACGACGGAGCCGCCGTTGGCCTCGTCGACGTCTGTGCCCCCGGGTGTCGGGGAGGACGCGGGCGCTGGCGCCGCCCCTACCTCCCCGCCCCTGGCTTTCCGCACTCACCGTGGCCGGTTCATGCCCCCGGGCGCCGTGGAGGGCGCAGTCGCTTGCACCGCGCCCCCGGTTGTCCGCTCACGCCGCGGCCGGGTCGTTGTCTCTCCCCGCCGTGGAGGTTTTGACCATGGGTGAATTCTGGGGGGGCTTGTGTAGTGATTGTTAATGGTACATAATTCACCCACGGAACTATTGTTAGGAACAAGAGTTCCGCCCGAACATTATAGGAGGTGGCACTACCTGCCACCACGGGTCAGTCGACTACACGCAACGTAGCAGTAGCATGTTGTATTTGTGTACCAAATAAACGCTGTTCGCTCTACCTCGAGCTACCGTCTCTGACTCCCATCTCTCGGCACTACAACATAGAAGAATTGACTGATCAAGAGATCACTCCTATACGCTGCCTCTTACTTCAGATCTCGTCACTCTGATGAAGGCCGTAAGACCTAAATGTTGGTGGTATGTCTATTTTCTGGGGGCTGACATCTTGATTAGAACATAAAATATGTTATTGTCACTCCAAGTTGCATTCGATTCAACATGTCAGCACCCAGAAAACAGACTCTCCAATTGAAGAAGACAAGTTGGACCACTGAGTCTTTGATAAATAAGTGGCCTGCATTTTATGTTCAAGTAATATAAAATGCTTCTGAGGAAGTCAAATGAAATGACGTGAAGTTAATTTCAGTCTGTTAATTTGCCAGGCTGTGATATGAAGCTAGCAACGCGTAGTGGTACATATACTGCTGTGATATGAAGCTAGCAACGTGTAGTGGTACATATACAGCTGTGATATGAAGCTAGAAACGCGTAGTGGTACATATACAGCCGGCGGGAACCAGGAAAGTTGGATACGGTTGTAAAGCAGAAAACCTGTTATCGTTTCAATGGGCCCAATGACATTCAAATATCTTAACCCTTTCACTGCCACACGACAGAAGGTTAACCCTTTACTATCACACAACCGACGCCGCAGTCGTGTGGCAGTGAAAGGGTTAACCTTCTGTGTATTGTCGCAGTGAAAGGGTTAACCGTTTTGGTAGTGCGGCAGTGAAAGGGTTAAGTTGAGAGGTCAAGGTAGTGAGAAGGACAGGTCTCTGATGTCATGTTTCTTCTGTAGGAGCGCTGGCTGTGTTACAAGGTATTGTGATCGCCAGCTCCAGGTCTGTGATTGGCTACATCTTTACCTCAGATGAGTGAGTATCTGCCCAACACGCAATAAACAATAGACTATATAATTTTTGTTTTTATATATAATATACTATTATTATTATTATTATTATTATTATTATTATTATTATTATTATTATTATTATTATTATTATTATTATTATTATTATTATTATTATTATTATTATTTATTATATAAAATATTATAAATACATTAAAAAAGTATATATATATATTAAATATATAAATAAAACAAACCATGTTTCTTCTCCTTCCATTCTACAGAAACATTGTGGAGATCGTCTCAAAGAATCTCGGTCTCATTACCTTCATCCAGTTATTTGATGCTCTGTTGGTGAGATCTGACAGAATGTTGTTATTATTGGATTGTTTTATACTGATTTCTCACCTTGAATCATACACAGACTTAAAAGGTTGTCCAATAGAGTTTTTGAAAGCCGGGTAGCGTAGGCGGACTAAGCGTCTGTCTACCACCACAGAGCCAGTGGGATCGAATCCGGCTGTGGTGCCTCCGGCTTGGCCGACCGTCCATACTAACACAATTGGCAGTGTTAGAGGGTGGGTCCTGGTCGTAAACAGCGACTCCTACAGTTCGGTCGGGGCGCCTGCACAGCGAGGGAAGGATCTGGGAGAGGTAGTGTGACCTTCCACACGTTACACTCCCCCAGGGAGAGTCCGCGCTGCCAGGTGAAAAGAAGCGGTGGGCTGGCTACACATGTGTCGGAGGAAGCATGTGATAGTCTCCGCCCTCCCAGACCGACGGTAGGGGGTAGAGTGCGCAACGACCAGGAAGGGGATTGGGAATTGGCATAACGACTAACATTGGGATGGGAGAAAAACGGAAAAAGAAGGGGGGAAAAAGACAATTAAAAAAAATATATATATATATATATATATACATTAGTACTACTGAGTAATAGTGCTGCTAATCATATGTACAGAGTTGTAGTATCAATATGTACAGTGATAGCAGTATAAAGACACTATGGTAGTAAGTCATACTGGCCGACAGCGTAACTAGTTAGAGTAGGTAAGGGATATGTACAGATATATAGTATCTACAGATATGTGAAAAGAATTATATGCAGTTATGTACAGACAGATGTGTATATATATATATACGGTAAGAATAAATATATATTCTGTATATACCGGTACACATTATTGTACATGCTATCATACAGCGTTATATGGGTAGACTATGAGGTAGGTAGTTATGATTACTATGAATACAGTGAAAGCAGTAGGTAGGTATACATTGAGTATAGGCAACAGAGTTCAAAGTTCATACAGTATGGGTAACAGAGCCTAGGCAATGGAATCTATAATGATAGGTTGAAAATAACTGAATTATCCAACTGTCAATATGAAACACATTTATTCTGCTGACACACTGTGTTGTTTCGGTTTGTGTATGTGCGTGCGTGCGTGCGTGTGTGCGTGCGTGCGTGCGTGCGTGCGTGTGTGTGTGTGTGTGTGTGTTTTCAGTGCGTCTGCTCAGGCATCCTGGTGGGGGCAGGTAAACAGAAGATTGCTGCCGTCTCCAACCTGGTGTCTTTTTACATCATCGGTCTTCCGGTCGGAATAGCCCTGATGTTCTGGGCCAAGCTCAGGATATTAGGTAATGATGTCATCATCACGTGTCTTCTAGCTGATGATGTCAACTATTCACTATTGATTTCTGATGACATGAAAAGCACAACAAAGATATTTGTAAAGAAATAAAAAAATTTAATAACAGAAGGTATGTTGATGTTGAAAATGTCCCAACATGTTAAAACAGTTTTTTTTTATCTACTTTTTCTCCCCCTTTTTTCTGTATTTTTCTCCCATCCCAATTTAGTCGTTATGCCAATTCCCTTCCCTCCCTTCCTGGTCGTTGCGTGCATTTGCCCCCCACTTTCCGGTCTAGGGAGGGTTGATAGATACTATCACATGTCCCCTCCGATACATGTGGAGTCAGCCAGCCACTTCTTTTCACTTGACAGCGAGGGCTCTCACTGGGAGAGTGTAACGTGTGGGAGGCTCACACTACTTCCCCCAGCTCCCTCCCTCGCTGAGCAGGCGCCCTGACCGACCTGTAGGAGTCGCTGTTTACAACGACCAGGATACACACCCCACCGGCTTTCCACCCGCTGACACTGCCAATTGTGTTAGTATAGACCACTGCACTTCCGCGTTACATTGAAATCGGGGAGGAGAGAGCGGGGGGAGCAAATTAATGAATGTGGATGAGAGCCGTGATGTAAGTGGTTGCAGCTACGGCTGTGGGGGTGCTAGAGACATGATCGAATAGACTTTTATGCGCATGAGTTTCCTGAACTAGGCGCGACCCATTCCTAATCGATCAGAACTAAATCGGCCGAGATCAAGTCCCTTTTCCAGCACCTACTCCCCATACACATGTGCAGATTGTCAACGGAGTCTGGACGATGCGAGATGACGCGCGAATTAATGTGGACTGTTCCATCAGAGGGGGGAGCTTCGGTGGCCAGTGTCCTTTCAGCCGAACAGGATAATGAAAAAATTATCCCACTAAATGGCCAGACGCGTCTTATGGCGACATCTACAATTACCTCATTGAGTCTCCAGGTAGACTAATGTTTATATTTAAGTGCAGTGGTCTGTAGCCACTCACACTACCACCACAAGCTCCGCCGCTCTGATGGAACATTCAACATTCATTCGTGCATCATCTCGCGTCGTCCAGACTCCGTTGACAATCTGCGCATGTGTATGGGGAGTAGGTGCTGGAAAAGGGACTTGATCTCGGCCGATTTAGTTCTGATCGATTAGGAATGGGTTGCGCCGTGTTCAGGAGACTCAGGCGCATAAAAGTCTATTCGATCATGTCTCTAGCACCCCCACAGCCGTAGCTGCAACCACTTACATCACGGCTCTCATCCACATTCATTCATATGCTCACCCTGCTATCTCCTCCGCGATTTCAGAATCCCGGAAGTGTTGCGGTTGTCTATGGGCGACCGACCAAGCCGGAGGTACCGCTGACAGCTGGATTCGATACCAGTGTCTCTGCGGTGGTAGGCAGGCGCTTAGTCCGCTGCGCTACCCGGCCACCCTATGTTAGAACAGTTGTCGTGAAAATGACGGCTAAAGCCATGTGATATATTATCTATGCCCCTGGATATCACCGGAACCAAACCATGTCAGATATCCAATCGACTTCCTCCAAGACGTTGCATGATTTACTTGGGTTACCCTGATTGGCCCATCAGTCAGTCTGTCAGTTGAGACGCATGAGACACACCTGATTGTAAATGGGAACCAGCTGTGAGAGAGACGGATAAATTAGGAACTACAGGAACTAAAAGAACTACAACTAAGGAACCAGATGGAACAAAATACAAAGAACTAGAGCTGGACAGAGAAACATTACAACACAATACAATGAACTGGAGCTGGACAGAGAAACATTACAACACAATACAATGAACTGGAGCTGGACAGAGAAACATTACAACACAATACAATGAACTGGAGCTGGACAGAGAAACATTACAACACAATACAAAGAACTAGAGCTGGACAGAGAAACATTACAACACAATGTCCCAGATGTCCCAGACGGAAGGGGAGATGTCCCAGATAATGACATTGGGCCTTAAAGATGAAAACTCACCTGACAGCGAGGAGTTAACGTAACAGGTTTCACTGGGAGAGCGTAACAGGTTTCACTGGGAGAGCGTATCTGTCCAGGGGTCAAACTCATTTTCAACGTTTGTTACGATGTACAAATTTGTTGTATGTGCATGTTTTCACATGTACTTTGAGTGTGTATGTAATGCATTTGTGTGTGTGTGCGTGTGTGTTCCCAGGTCTGTGGATGGGTCTCTTCATCTGCACAGTCCTTCAGTCTTCATTCTTCATCGCTATCATCTTCTTCAAACTCGACTGGCAGAAGCTCACAGACAAGGTACACAGGGCATCCTCCTCGCGTCCCCCGTGGTGTAGAGCTGCTGCTAATTATTACTATCCCTTCATCTAACCATGATTTTATCAATTCATCTGCGGATCTAAATGACACATTTTCATAAAAGAAAAGGACGAGAATTTAACATTTATTTCTTCTATGATTGCACACTGAGCTAAAACATGCACTTTAACAGAGTGTTTTTTTAGAGCATTTTAAACCATCTTAGTGCTTCTGAATGAAATTATTATTATTTTATTAAATGATTATTTCCGTCAGACGAGATTCTTTGGAACATTTAACTGCCTTTAAGCATCGATGTAGTCACTTCTTTATTGATTTTTTTGTAATCAATTTATTTGATTCAGTCAATCATACCCTACTGTGGTATCATACATAGTACCACACATTTACACATAGTATCATTTACATTGTATCACATAATTATATATAGTATCATACATAGTATTACACATTTACATATAGTATCATTTACATTGTATCACATATTTATATATAGTATCATACATAGTATCACATATTTATATATAGTATCATTTACATTGTATCACATATAGTATCATTTACATTGTATCACATATTTATATATAGTATCATACATATAGTATCACATATCACAGTGTCTTCAGAAAGTATTCGGCCCTCTTCACTTTCCACATTTGACCTCTATCTAAAGGTCAAAAGCCCTTCATTTCATTACATGTCTTGTGTATGTATGTGACAAATAAATCTCTTGAATCTTGAATCTTGAAAAGTAATCTACAGTACAAGTAAACTAGAGACCACTGCTGTCCCTGTCGTCCGCTGTTAACACCACCATTCCTCCCAGGTGTCAGGCTCCTCATTCACTTCCATTCCGGGGGAGTTTAAATATTATACTTCTGAAGTAAGAAGTAACAAACTACTGTACTGCTGTGAAGATTTCAATAAAGCAGACAATTCTGAGTTAAAGGTATAGTGTTTGTTTTGGCATTTAATGTGTCCTTACAGATTTATTACATCTGAAAAATAAAAGCAGATCCTGTCCATTTCTTGTAGGTTTGATTTTTATTTGATTTGATTTTGATACATACAGGTGTATGCCCAGCCCATATGGGCTTACAAGACACATAAACAATAAGTATAATAATATACTTGACAAATTACTTGACAAATGACATATAGACCAAGATGGCCACAAGAAAAAGAAAATACAATAAAATGTAATATAACACAAGCTGTAAGCAATGTATGTAAACAAAGAAACAAGAGGAATTCATATACAATTATATAGGATATAGTGTGTTTAGTCTCAAGTGCCATGCTTTCTCCAAAAATCCTGCAAAACTGAAGATGTCCTCCACAAAAAAACAACTCAACATACAACTCTCAGACTGCCAAAACAAATCCGGATTTACAATTTGAATTTTCTCAAATAAAGCCCTCCTGTAGGTTTGAGTGTGCTGTGCATATGTGCCTTGTGTGGAATGTTGTGGGGAGTGGTTACCATGGTTACCTGCTGCCTTGCTGGAGGAAAGATTCTAAACCTTCTGTGAAAAGTTGACATTTGGTCAAACTACATCTCAAGTGAGAAATAGTTCCTTTATTTATTATTTGAAAATGCCAATATTAGTAAAAAAAAAATTAAAATAAAGTACATTTGACTACAAAAAATATATTGCACAGAATAATATTGCTGTATAGTTTATACTTCAGATGTATGATATTTAGACCTCAAAATGAATGGAAGTGAATGAGGAGCCTGACACCTGGGAGGAATGGTGGTGTTGACAGCAGATGACAGGGACAGCAGTGGTCGCTAGTTTACTAGTAGATGACTTTAGATCAGGGGTGGGCAATTATTTTTCCCAGGGGGCCGAATGAGCAACTGAAAATATGTTGGAGGGCCGGGCCAAAATTCCAAACTCAATTATGCATAATATACATTTTATTTCTATATAAAAAGCAGTAAATGGCATTGTTTTGACCCCTGGTAAGAGTGTATGTTATTATTTGGCAATTAAAAGGTGAGGTTAGCTTTCAAAAATATCATTTATTCAAATAGAATTTATTTCCAAAATGATAAACAAAATGTGAAACATTAATAACAAAGGGCATTTTGAGTTTCATATACTATTGAAACAAGGATTTTCTTAGCTTTCTAAAGACATCACATCATCTTATAGCAAAAATAAACAAGACATGTCACTGAACTGTGTAAAGAAAAGTGTCCCAGTTTTGTAGCCTTTTTTACTTTACATGCCTATATTAAACATTTAATGTTTTCAGAACTTTGAAAAAGAAATATCAAGTGTCCCATTTCACTTGTTATATTTCCACATTTTAGTGTTCTTCAGTTCTTTTTTTTTTTTCATTCAGTGTGAGAAATCCAGTCTCTGTTGAGCTTGAACAAGTCCATCAAAGTCAGGTTGCATGTCTGAGGTGGAGATGCGAAGCACAGCTGCCAGATGTTCATCAGTGACAGAGGATCTGTACCTGGACTTGGTAAACGTCATGACTGAGAATGTCTGTTCACATAATGTAGGTGGATCCAAAGAGAACCAACATCTTCTGAGCATGTCTCCTCATGTTTGGAAAGTTATCCTCCTTGAGAGCAGAGTAGAACTCTAGCAGTGATGCTGACTTAAAGTGCTCTTTCAGTAGTGAATCAGACTGCAGGTCAATGAGTTCAAGCTGAACAACTAACAACACTGCAGGTAAAGGGAGAGGAAACCAGCTGCATTTCATCCTCAACCTTTTTGAAATCTTGAAACGCCTTGAAAATTCATCATGCAGTGCTCCCAACATGGATGAGTACCTGTGCCGGTGATCAGCTGATGGTTTGACTTCTTTCAGGGTTTTCATGTGTTTGAGATTGTTGCTGCCTAGTTGCCTTGAAATTAATTGCAACTTTGTCATGAAGGCTTTCACATGGCTATGCATTTCATGAGCAAAAATGCCCTTGCCTTGCAGTTGTGTGTTCAGTAGGGATGGGTACCGTTCACATTTGAACCGATACGGTACCGGTACCTGTGAATTGATACTAGTTCGGCCCCGACTGCTTTGTTGTTGAATCAAGTCAAATCCTAGGTAAGCGTATATTGTGCGTGTGAACGTTGACATGGAAAGAAAAAAGTAAAAAAAAAAAAAAAAAAAAAAAAAATTATTTATTTTTATTATCATGTAATCTTTCGCGGGCCGGTCAGAATGCCCAGGTCTGCTTTAGATATAAGCTGATTTTTGACAAGTTCTAATAAAGGGAAATATCCCTTTAAGTGGACTACTGTGCATTACTTACCTAGGCCAGAAGAGGGCAGTGTTGGCTCGTATTATAAACACCAGAGCAACAACCACAGGCAACAACATAAAAATGTTTATAAAGGATGTGTGTACAGTAAAGAGTATTTGACAGGTAAACCACTTGTACAGTACATTGCATGTATTCACTTTAAGGTAGAATCTGAAATGGTGTCAAACAGCGTCTGGGCAAAAGAGCCCTGCTTGGTATTGCCCATCCCAGTTAGGACAGCCGAATCCCGTCCAATCTTTCGCCGTCGACTAAAGACTCACTTCTTCAACCATTATCTGAAATGATATAAAAAATAATAATAATAATCTAACCCTGACTAACCTTACTGTCATGCACTTGTCCTAATAAATAACCTACACTGTAACACGCAACACTTTGATGAGCATTGTTACTCAGCTGATAGAGTTGTACCCTTCTTGCTGTCTTGTCGTACAGAACTTGTAAGTCGCTTTGGATAAAAGCGTCAGCTAAATGACTAAATGTAAATGTAAATGTTGGTATTGCACTTTGTTTATATTTATTGTTTTGATATGTGTGTTGGCAGTTATGATGAATTGAAAATGGGGGACCCTGATGTAAACAAGACAAAAGTCTTTCTCTGGTCTGCATCCCCTTAACAATTGTGTGTATTGAGCCGTACTGTATTGTACCCATTCTGCAATCTGTTAATAACATTTTCAATCAATCAATTAATCAATCAATCAATCAATCAATCAATCAATCAATCAATCAATTAAGTGTTGGGGAAAATACTAGTCTAATAGACTCTAACGTTGAAACTCTAACTTGACAACATAAACATTCTAAATAGGCCCCTTTCTATTTCCTGTTGCAATGTTTGCTAATACAGTTGCCGACAGTTTATATAAAACACGTGATACTTGTGCCCTAATGATAAGGATAAGCTCTCAATGAAGAAACCCAGCCGCATTGCCAAAAGAAAGTCTAAACATGCCTATAGATATGGAAGTACATACTATGAATGCATCACATGGCCCATAATGGTCGCCAAATAGCATTGCAGAGTTCGACGGACCTGTGATCCTTTGTGAGCTCTAGATATTGACAATGTCGATGCTACATACTCTACATACTCTACCGCATGGCCCCTACCAGTGGCTCGGCGACAGTGGCTCGGTAGGTAGAGCAGTGGTCTGATAATCCCGAGGTTCCCGGTTCGATTCCTGCTCCTTCCGGGCAGCATGTCGAAGTGTCCTTGAGCAAGACACTTAACCCCAGCTGCTCCTGATGAGCAGGTTGGCATGTGTGTGAATGTGTGAGTGAATGTGTGAGTGAATGTGTGAATGTGTGAGTGAATGGGTAAAAGGATAAAAGCACTATATAAATCCACCATTTACCACCTTTACCATCACTGAACATGTAGATGGACTTCTTCAACTCTCACTCACGGACAAAATAGAATGGCTGCACTCTCAACCCGATTTACTCCTGAATGAATGAATGAATGAATGAATGAATGAATGAAAGTTTATTTTTGAACCTGTATTCTCCATATTCCTCCAAACAAATCACGGTATCTAGCTCCGTCAAACAGAACAATCATAAAAAAATTGTATTTTAAAATAATAAAAAAAACAGGAATTATAAACAAAAGGTCAAGAGCAATGTATTTAGAATTCACCCGTAGCCTACTCTTCTGCTTTCAATTCCTGCCGCTAAGCTTTTCAAAACCTACTGTATGTCGCCATGTATACTGACCTTGAGAAAGACTCGTTTTACAGTCAAAGTTGCCGTCTCTGAACACGGGACAGTGGTCCCCATCTACCCAGTGGTTTAGGTTCTGACGGGTCCCCATCTACCCAGTGGTTTAGGTTCTGTGGTGATGGCAGCACATCATAAGTATCTCCTATAGGGAGGTGTAGTCTGACGTCACTGGTTGTTCCACCCGTATAGGGATTTATCATTGGGAAAATGGATTATCGGCTATTGTAACAATTCTGCCGCATGGAAATTGAAAAGCTTTCCATTTTTGCAAAAAATTAGTTCCCTTCTATCACTAACATTATTGTTTAAGCAGTTTTGGTTGAAATACAATTTGGCGATTATTTTTTATGATTAATTGCGAATATTTTCATGTTGAGCTATAGATTGTGGATGAAGCACAGAAAGTTACACCATGCAAATGTTAATGCTTTATTTGTTTTAAATGAGACGATTTAGAAATGGGCAATGGGGAAATGCATTGCGTTGGACAGAGGGTGGAACACGAGAAACGGCAATGACGTAACCATTACACCTCCCTATTAGGACGTTTATATGATTTCCCTCCATACTCCACAGTCCCTCCAGCTTAGCTTCCTCTTACACTTTCCCAGTTCATCCACTGTCCCTGCTTAGCCTGGGCCACAGCCTTTGTACACCTCGCACCTGCTCACCTGCTCACAAATCACTATGAATTGAAAATGGGGACCCTGATGTAAACAAGACAAACGTCTTTCTCTGGTCTGCATCCCCTTAACAATTGTGTGTATTGAGCCATATTGTACCCATTCTGCAATCTGTTAATAAAATGTTTCATTCATTCATTCATTCATTCATTCATTCATTCATTCATTCACACTCCACTACCAGCTTCCTCCTTTCTGTGGGACCTGCTTTTTTCCATACTGAGCTGAGCCCTGTTTTCTGCACTGGTATCTATTAAACAATTCCTTTCTGCTGATTCCTCTGTGCCACTACTATACTAAAGAACATTTTACCTTCTACATTCAGGAGGGATATGGTCAGAAACTGGCTTAAAACTGGTTAAACTTCTCCTTGGGAATTAGGATGACCCCTGTTCTACACACCAAACTCTTGGCATAACTTGTTTATCCCATACTACTCCCAATAACCTCCACAAGAATCTAAGTACATCAGGCGCACTTTTTTTTGTATCCACTTGTTCTCCTCCTATTTTCTGTATTTTCCTCCCATCCCAATTTAGTCGTTATGCCAATTCCCCCCTCCCCTTCCTGGTTGTTGCGCGCATGTGCCCCCCACTGGTCGGTCTAGGGAGCCCTGAAGTCTATCACATGCTTCCGCCGATACATAGGAGAAAGCCAGCAGCCTCTTTTCACCTGGCAGCGAGGACTCTCATTGGTGAAGTGTAACACGTGGGAGGTCACACTACCTTCACCATTTCCCTCCCTCGCTGTGCAGGCGCCCAGACCTGACCTGTAGGAGTCGCTGTTTACAACGACCAGATTACCACCCATTGACTCCCCTCCCGCTGACTCTGCCAATTGAGTCAGTATGACGGCCGGCCTAAGCCGGAGGCAGCGCTGACAGCCAGATTCGATAACGGTGTCTCTTGCGTTGGTGACGAGCGCAATGTCCGCTGCGCCACCCAGCCGCCTAGGAAGGCACATTTCTCTATTCTTTCCTGTATCTAAATATTCCTCTACCTCTCGCTTTTAAGCTTTGAGTTGCCCCCCCCTTTCCTTGGCTGAACATTCCTTTAACAAACTTAAATGGATCCCTATAAAATGCTGTTCTGACCTGTCCTTCTTCTTTCTCTTCCTCCTAAGTTGGCCTGAGTACAATGAGTACTGCTGACAGACTGACTCCTTAGCTCTTCCTGCGAAACATTAATTCCCTCTTTCTCTCATCCTCTACAAGATACAAGATACTTTAATGCCACACAACAATGGTTGGTGGTAATTGTTTGCGGTACAGTTTGTTAAGCACTGGTTACATCAGTACTAAAGTACTAAGAGCGATACACTGCTCTGTTGTTATATATTTTTTATTGAACAATCTTATCACACTTTTTACTGTCCGTTCTATTTTATAATTTTTAGCCTTTAATTTTTTTTTTAACTGAATCAAACCGCACTTTTTTACTCTATCTAATCTATTCTATTTTATTATTTGTATTACTGAAGAACTGTGATTTGCCTTACCTTGCTATCTCTTTGTATTTCATTTTGTATGCTCGCTTATGCCTGTATTTTTTACTGTTGTGAAGCACTTTGAACTGCAACCTCTGTATGAAAAGTGCTATACAAATAAAGTTATTATTATTATTATTATCAACATGAAACATCAGACATCAACTCCACTGCTTTCTTAGCCGTCTCCTCTCCTTCACTAACTTCTCCACTGCTTTCTTAGCCGTCTCCTCTCCTACACTAACTTCTCCACTGCTTTCTTAGCCGTCTCCTCTCCTTCACTAACTTCTCCAGTGCTTTCTTAGCCGTCTCCTCTCCTTCACTAACTTCTCCAGTGCAGCTGTGCAATGCAGTGCAATGCAGCTGTGACCGCGTCCCCGACCGCCAAGAACCTTGGTGTTGTCCTCGACGACCAGTTGAACTTCTCTGCTCACATCGCAGCGACAACCAGAACCTGCAGATTCCTCCTGAGCAACGTCAGAAGGATACGCCCCTTCCTGACAAAAGAAGCCACCCAACTCCTCATCCAATCAACAGTCATCTCCCGCCTCGACTACTGCAACGCACTGCTAGCTGGCCTCCCGGCCACTGCCACCAAGCCTCTTCAACTCATTCAAAACGCAGCGGCCCGCCTGATATCAAACCTACCGAAGTCGGCCCATGTCACCCCACTTCTTAGGGACCTGCACTGGCTCCCCATTGCTGCACGTATCCGCTTCAAGGCCCTCGACCTAGCATACCGTGCAGCAAAGGGAACCGCTCCCGCCTACCTCCGGTCAATGGTCTCTAACTACACACCCTCAAGACCCCTACGCTCTGCATCTTCTGGCCGCCTCAGACCTACTCCTATCCAAGCTCCCGGAGGGTCATCAAAGAGAAGCCGCCTATTCTCAGTCCTTGCCCCACAATGGTGGAATGAACTACCCATCCCAGTTAGGACAGCCGAATCCCGTCCAATCTTTCGCCGTCGACTAAAGACTCACTTCTTCAACCATTATCTGAAATGATTAAAAAAAAAAAAAAAAAACAAAAAAAATTAAAATCTAACCCTGACTAACCTTACTGTCATGCACTTGTCCTAATAAACTAACCTACACTGTAACACGCAACACTTGATGAACATTGTTACTCAGCTGATAGAGTTGTACCCTTCTTGCTGTCTTGTCGTACAGAACTTGTAAGTCGCTTTGGATAAAAGCGTCAGCTAAATGACTAAATGTAAATGTAAATGTCCAGTGCTTTCTTCCGTCTGGAGGACCTGGCACTCTCTCTGCAACCTCTTTCTCTCAATCGTTCCAAATCTTTCAGCACCATATTCATAAATAATGTCTCCCGTCTCCTGCATGCGGCGAAACCGTTTACAGTCTGCGACACCGCTGTGACGGGGCGCTAACCCGGTCAGCTGTCTTTCCAAGCCGTCACGTCGTAGTCCCTATAGTCCCTATAGTCATCAGCTGCTCTATTCACAGCAGCCACTAATTGGGTCTGAATTTATAATGAAACACAAGATACCTGTGCCCTGATTGATAAGGACAAGCGCTCAATGAAGAAACCCAATGACATTGGCAAAAGAAAGTCTTAACATGTCTATGGATACCTATGTAACTACTCACTATGAACCAGTGGCCCATAGCGCCCCCCCAAACAGCATTGACACGTTCAATGGACCCGCACGCCCCTTTGATGGAAATAAACAGGAGCCAAAGCCGTTCCCCTAGCAACGGAATAGCAACAGAATACTTCTCAAAAGGTCTATACTGTACCAAACGACTAGCTACTTTACAATTAAGAGAAGTTCAACTAAATCTTGAGCAGACAAAAAAAATTACGATTTTGCTTGTCAGACTAAACTTAGTTTAACTACATCAAAACGACACTGTGGGAAATGGAATCTTACAGTATATGTTACTTGGGGGTACAACTAAAGTGTGGGTGTGTTTGAATTAGAGACTAGAGCAAGAAGAACCTCACTGTGGCACTTTGACTGATGGTGTGTTTTAAGAGAGGACAGGGAGACATCTGTGAGGTAGAATCGGGGGAAAATGCTGAAGTTGTAGGGGAATATTTAGTTTGTAATTAACTACCTGAATGTAGTTAACTACTGAAAAGATACTGAGATTTGAATGTAGTTATTAAACCTCCACCCAAATACTGCAACATTTATTTCAACTAGTAATTGAACTACATGTAGTTAACTACTACAGAGTTTGTTGGAAGTTTAGTGAGTTTAGTAAGTTATTATACTGTGCATTGTTCCAGACCTCTCTTGGCAGAGTCTGAGGCGTGGACAGCTAGAGTAACTCCTCCCTTATTCCCACACAAGTGCAACCCACACATCAGACCAAAGCCAAAAAAAAACATAAACAAAATGCAATACCAAGCGGGGCTATTTTGCCTATAGAGGTCGCTGTTTGCCACCATTGCAGATTCTACCTTTAAATAATCATTTATGTCTAGGGGTGTAACAATGCGACCTCACAACGATTAATTTCGATTATTCAGGCAACGATTCAATGCATCATGAAATCTCTTCATTTGACCACGATTAGATTAGATTCTATTAATTTTCGATCAATTTTCGATCAATTTTCTATCAGTTAATTCCCCCCCAAAAAAAGTATACACAAATGTGGCTGGGGGAACTGATTCACTCAGGATGAATGGACTATAGGTCAATAAAAACAATACACACAAAAAAAAAAACATTCATATTTTTTTTATTAAATTAATTTTTTTTTAAATTTTTAAATTCGATTAATTTCTATTATAATCGATTCTAACATTTTCAAATCGATGCAGTTGAATCGTCACATTAGAATCGATGCATTTCGATTAATCGAGGCATCGTTACACCCCTATTTATGTCTCTTCACTGGGGCTGTTCTGCTCAATCTGGTATCTATTCAGGCCCAGGTGCGTGCTGGGAGGAACTGGGTGGTGATGACGTCACCAAAACAGCCTCCGGCTGGTAAGCTGCTGATTGAGGCAGTGACCCCTGACCCCGCAGAGTGCCCTGAGCCGGCCCCTAACCTTCACACAGTAAGTCTGTACTGTACCTCTGACCCCGCAGAGTGCCCTGAGCCGGCCCCTAACCTTCACACAGTAAGTCTGACCTTGCAGAGGGCCCTGAGCCGGCCCCTAACCTTCACACAGTAAGTCTGACCTTGCAGAGGGCCCTGAGCCGGCCCCTAACCTTCACACAGTAAGTCTGACCCCGCAGAGGGCCCTGAGCCGGCCCCTAACCTTCACACAGTAAGTCTGACCTTGCAGAGGGCCCTGAGCCGGCCCCTAACCTTCACACAGTAAGTCTGACCCCGCAGAGGGCCCTGAGCCGGCCCCTAACCTTCACACAGTAAGTCTGACCCCGCAGAGGGCCCTGAGCCGGCCCCTAACCTTCACACAGTAAGTCTGACCTTGCAGAGGGCCCTGAGCCGGCCCCTAACCTTCACACAGTAAGTCTGACCTTGCAGAGGGCCCTGAGCCGGCCCCTAACCTTCACACAGTAAGTCTGACCCCGCAGAGGGCCCTGAGCCGGCCCCTAACCTTCACACAGTAAGTCTGACCCCGCAGAGGGCCCTGAGCCGGCCCCTAACCTTCACACAGTAAGTCTGACCCCGCAGAGGGCCCTGAGCCGGCCCCTAACCTTCACACAGTAAGTCTGTACACTTGTTGTTTGGCCACCAATGTTACAAGATCCCTGTTGGGGAAAATAATGGTCTTTACTGTGTATCATATTGTATTTATCGTATCTTATCTTATCTTATCTTACATTACTTTACCTTATTGTATACTATGTTATTTTATGTTATTACCTTATCTTATATTACCTTACCTTAATATGTTATACTTTATCTTATGTTATGTTATGTTGTGTTATCTTACCTTACCTTGATTGTTGATTTTTTAGTTTTGTTTGTTTTATTTTGCAAACTTTAACTTTTTTGAATTTGTTTTTGAATTAGGGGTAGGTTGCTCTATAAGCCTTTTGGCTTCAAACCTATCCTTTTCGCTTGTTTGTTTGTAAACATTTCGAAAGATTATTTGTTTATTGTTTATTTATTTGTAAACATTCGAAATAAAATAATTCATTCATTCATTCATTCATTCATACCTTATGTTGTACTTTGTTATGTCATGTTATGTTATGTTATATTGTGTTATCTTACCTTATTTTACATCACCTTACTTTACCTCACCTTACCTTACCTTACCTCACCTCACCTTACCTTACTTTACCTCACCTTATCTTACCTTACCTCACCTTACCTTACCTTACCTCACCATACCTTATCTTACCTTACCTCACCATACCTTACCTTACCTCACCATACCTCACCATACCTTACCTTACCATACCTTACCTTACCTTACCTCACCATACCTTACCTCACCATACCTCACCATACCTTACCTTACCTCACCATACCTTACCTCACCATACCTTACCTTACCTTACCTTACCTCACCATACCTTACCTTACCTCACCATACCTTATCTTACCTTACCTCACCATACCTCACCATACCTTACCTTACCTCACCATACCTTACCTCACCATACCTTATCTTATCTTACCTTACCTTACCTCACCATACCTCACCATACCTTACCTTACCCCATATTACCTCATCTTACCATCCAGGCCCAGATGGAGGGTGCAGAAGGTGTGAAGCTGGCTGGCTACAGCGCCGTCAGCACCCAGGAGGCCGAGGTCAGCGGCAGGGAGGGTGGTGGAGAGGCCGAGCGGGCTGCAGACGCTTCAGGAACCACAGCCCCAGCTCTGCTCTCTGCCACTCAGCTGATCCTGCGACGGGGACTCACGCTGGCGGCCGCGGTGGTCCTCCTGGCCATAGGGGTCACTGTGTACATTGCCATCCCGCCGCCAGAGTCGTCTGCCCAGAGCAGGACCAACTTTACTAGTCTGGACTGGACTAACGCCACTACTCCTGCACCCACGACGCTGGAACTGGACTCACCGCTCTAACCAGCATCTGTGTGTATGTGTCTGTGTGTGTTGGAGGAGGGGCACATCTGAATGTTTCCTGGTCAATGTGTGTGCAAAATTTACTTACGACTTACTAAGGACTTAAACCTACAGGCCTGGGCACCCTGAAGATTAGACCGGTCACACCAGCCGCACCGCGGACCGGCTCGCAGTCAGCAGCGATGGTTTCGGCGTCTGGTCGTATAATACCACATGACCTATACCAGATAAAAAAGCATGAAAACATGTTGTTATGTTTTTTTTTGTTATTAATTGTATATCGGTGAAGGTATGGATGAAGGGTAGGATGTGCTTTGTCAATTAAATCTGTTTGGTTTGTCAAAAAGTAAAAACACACACACACACAGAGAGAGTGGTGGGGTTGTGGAACAGCGCAAGGTGATAGAGATACAACGGAGAGAGACGGGTAGCAACAGTCAGGATTGTTTAAAATTAGGGATGCTCGATATTGGCTTTTTTACCTATACCGATATTGTCCAACTCTTAATTTCCGATACCGATATCAACCGATACCGATATATGCAGGGTTCCCCCCCCCCCAAAAATGGAATAATTTCAGGTAATTAACACTTTGATCGCCATGGGTTAAATTCATAATTTACCATCCCTCGCCATCTCTATTTGTCTATGGATAAGTTCCCCTTCTTTTCAGGGCTATAACTTTTTAAATTCTATTGTTAAATTGCCATTATTATGGCCCATTCAATGTCCTATATGTATTGTTCAGGGTGTAGCAACGTTAAACTTTTTCATTCACATATTCATACTAAAATATGGTCTAAAGTATAAGTATGTTTTTATCGTTTTCTGCAGCTTTCTTCAGAACGTGATTTATAGCCCTAAATGCATTATATTGATGATCAAATACAGTTTGGTAGGAATCTGTGCGAGATAAAAAATGTCAACTGGATGTCCTTCTAGGAGTTACTACATATCATCTGATGATGACCGGATGGGCGGGGGATCGTTTATAATTCCGTGGGCAGCGTTAGATGATTCATCCAGAGTGGGTCATATGTTCATCATAGCAGTTTATATGGAACACGTTAGAATATAACGCTGAATCTTACCGTGGCTTCCTCGCGCCGCTGGCAGATGAGCGTGGAACAGAATTCTTTCTATTATGGGATGGAGAAATGCCCGATCCATTTCCAGGTTGTATAATAGTATATACGTCCAAATCATGTTGTTTTTTCGAGTTATTTGCACCGATCGATGTTCACTGTGTCAAGACGGAGTCTCTCTAACGATAGCGAGTGCCCGGACCACATATGGATGAGCACTACCGGTTCAAAGGGTCATTTCCGGTTGGCGATCTGCCGATCGGCCACCAGATGGCGCTCTTGAACCGCTAGAGAGTTGAGTGGAGCTTTGCAGTGTGTCTCAGGGCTCCGGAGGGGAAATATGATTTAGATCACAGATTTTTGAAATATTGACATCAAAGACGAGTTACGGCGTCTTCGGCAGAATGAGCATGGCTAGGAATGACGTCTTAACTCGTCATCGGCGATCATAGTGTTAACATTACATATCTCTTGTTGTGGAATTAACACAACATTATGCATACTTTTGACAATAAATAAAATCAGAATTTGTTCTTACTTGCTTTCATGGGTAAATAAAGGTTATAGAAATGTAAAAAAATAATAATAATTTTTTTTTTTTTTTTAAATCTTTTGAAACCCGATACCGATATTTTCCGATATCATATTTTAATGCCGATATTGGCCGATATTGGTAGGCCGATAATATCAGACATCCCTATTTAAAATCATGGATTTTAAATGTCCCAAGAGTTACCAAGCTCTTGATTTTTAACCCATGATAAATATCAGCTCTATTGAGTGCTCTCAGTACTATGAAGAGCAGCAGAGCAGACTGGCGCGTGGGGGAATCGCTGCTGGTGTGAACAACAGTCACTCACTCATCCACTCACTCAGTAATGGATGATCTGGCAGGGACATTTTGTGGGCTGCACGCGCACCAGGCAGCACCCTGGGGTTAACTCTGACCCTAACCCTGGGGTGCTGAGAGTCAACGTCCTCAACGTCGTGGAGGAGACGGATACTCGCTCATTTCTCAACCTGTTCTTGATTCAGATTTCAATCTTTACCGCTAGATTGACCTTCTTACCGCTGACTTTAAATCTTTGATCCGTTTTAACTTTGATAGTTTACTGTGTTTAATACCACTGTCTAATGTATAATCTATATATATATATATATATAATGTATAATCTATATAACATGTAAATATTTTATATAAAATCTAATTGTGTGAAGTTTAAAAAACTCGGACTACAGACAAGTTTGTAAATGTGTGCCTTTCTTATACTACTAACTGCTGAACTTATTGATACTATGATTTTAAATGACTGGATTTATAATACAACTGGACATGGAAAGCCTATCTGATGGGTTTAATGTGTGTAACTGTGAGTTCATCTGTGATGGAGGTCATCAATAAATTATATCAAGTTATATTTATCATGACTCTTTGGCTTCTAACATTCGAGCGAGAAAAAACCTTACAAATCAATGTATCCATAAGGTACAACACAGATATGATACAGAAACGAACTCAATATCCATAATACAGAAACAAACTCAATATCCATGATGGAGACAACAAACTCAATATCCATGATACAGAAAACAAACAAACTAAATATTCAAAGGTTGTCCTTGTGTATGTATGTTGGGGGGGTACTGTAAATAGTTTTGGTGGGGTTGCATAGACTAGAGCAGAAGTTGTTAAATGGATCTTTTATTTTATTTATATATATATATTTTACACATGTAAGGAAGGACTAACAACAACAACAACAAAATATCACAATGGAAACACAAATGAACAAACACAAGCTTTGGGAAGGGTAGAATAAGCGGATAAACATAATTATTTTTTTTATCAACTTTTTTCTCTTTCTATTTTTCTCCCAATTCCATTGTGCCAATTCTCCCCTCCCCTGTCTTGAACGTTGCTCGCATATGCCCCCCACTGGCCGGTTGTAGGGAGGATATAAGCCTTGCATCACGTGTCCCCTCCGATACACGAGGAGGCAGCCTGTCACATCTTTTCACCTGCCAGCGCGGACTCTCATTGGCGAGGTGTAACGTGTGGGAGGCTCACACTACCCCCGCCATTTCCTGTCTCTGCTGTGCAGGCGTCCCCAACCGACCTGTAGGAGTCGATGTCCACAACGTCCAGATTACCACCACCATCGACTTCCACCCGCTAACTCTGCCAATTGAGTTAGTATGACGGCTGGCCCAAGCAGGAGGCAACGCAGACAGCCGGAGTCGAACCCGGTGTCTCTTGCGTTGGTGACGAGCGCAATGTCCGCCGCGCCTGTCGCTTCTCCAGCATAGAAATGAATGACAGAAAGGAGCTGACAACTCATAAAACGTCCCTGGTGGACACAAGCCCTTACACTGTAATATACATAACTACCTACCTCAAACTATAGTCTACCCATATAACTCTGTATGATAGCCATGTACAACAAAACTATATATATATATTTATATTTACCATATATATTGAGGATGTGTAGTTAGAGACCATTGACCGGAGGTAGGAGGGAGCTGTTCCCCTCGCTGCATGGTATGCCAGGTCAAGAACCTTGCAGCGGATTGGCGCGGCAATGGCAAGCCAGTGCAGGTCTCCAAGAAGTGGGGTAACGTTGGCTGACATTGATAGGTTGGCGATCAGGCGGGCCGCTGCGCTCTGTACAAGTTGAAGTGCCTTGGTGGTGGAAAGTAGGGTGGGGATACATGCATGCATCATGTAAACAACAACATTCATTTTGGACCAGCAATTAAAAAAATTTATAAGTTCATTAATCAATATTCTTTTGGGGGGAAAAGCACTACTTTTATTCCATTGTTCTAAAAGCTCTGTGGATGTAAAAGATGATTACCCTACATATAAAATATATAGCACATTTAAATCTAGTTGGTAAATGAATAATGTTTGTGTGTTACTTTAAGAGGAACACATACTGGTGTGTGAGCTTCTTTTCTATTGGACGGTTGGCTCAGACGGCATCAATTGCCTTAATAATGAATAATAATTAGTTCTCAGTAATGATGAGCAATTACCAGACCCATCCTTTGTTTCAGAACAGAAACAAATAATTTTACTTCTTTGTCTAATGTTCACCATAGCTGTTTAAACCCAGTGTGTCGGGACTAAACCGAGTGTGTCGGGACTAAACCCAGGACTAAACCCAGTGTGTCGGGACTAAACCCAGTGTGTCGGGACTAAACCCAGGACTAAACCCAGCATGTCAGGACTACAGTGATTGCTTGTGGACTGCATGAGGGGAGTGTCCATCTCATGTCATATCTCCTCCTGCCATAATCTGTAATCCTCTTCCAACGCAACTCCCACCCAGGATTGTGTGTGTGTGTGTGTGTGTGTGTGTGTGTGTGTGTGTGTGTGTGTGTGTGTGTGTGTGTGTGTGTGTGTGTGTGTGTGTGTGTGTGTGTGTGTGTGTGTGTGTGTGTGTGTGTGTGTGTGTGTGTGTGTGTGTGTGTGTGTGTGTGTGTGTGTGTGTGTGTGTGTGTGTGTGTGTGTGTGTGTGTGTGTGTGTGTGTGTGCGTGTGTGCGTGCGTGGGGACGACAATTCCCACCAACCCTGATTGGATTAGTCTTTCAGGATCAGACTTCTCCATCCCCTGCACCACACACACACACACACACACACAGACAAACACATGCTATGTACACGCACACACAATCACACTCAAGTATGTACACAGAAACTGTACCATACTCACATTCTCATGGCCTACATCTTTACTTCCGGTTATTTTCTCTCTAATAGGCCTGATTGTAAACGGAGCTACACGATAACATTGGCACCGGTTTTCAAGGCTACACTCATTATTGTGTTGCATGGTACTTGCAAGGGGATTTAATTAAGCATTACATCACGCGCAGGAGTGGTTTGTGACCAATAAACCATGCCTAGGGGTGGTTGTTAGGCCCGAGGCGCAGCCGAGGGTCGTTAGACCCCCCTAGGCATGGTTTATTGGTCACAAATCACGACTACAAGTGGTGTAAAGCTTTTATACAACTGCCAGATTCATCCAACCTTATTTCTATACAATAAACACACATTAATCGAAGATTTATTGAAAAAACCATCCGCCAGAAAAAGTAGTTCCCACAACTACAAAAAAGACAAGTTGCCTCCATGTGGAAGCAGCTTGAAGTGCATCCAACCAAACTAACACATCCAACTGTGTATTATTGGAATGATTGAGAGAAGTTGCCTCAGGTGGAAGCAGCTTGAAGTGCATCCAACCAACTAACACATCCAACTGTGTATTATTGGAATGATTGATTGAAAATTTTATTACCAGATGCAGAATGGGTACAATACAGTACGGCTCAATACACACAATTGTTAAGGGAATGCAGACCTACTTTCCATAGAACTTCATTCTTAGATGCTTCTATATAAAGTAGGTAAAACAAATTAAAACGTTTTCTTTGCCCTATAGGAAAAAAACGTTTTCTTCGCCCTATTTTTTTATTTATTTCTTTTAGCCTAAACTTAACCAGTTGGAAACCAGGGGTACAGTAATAAAATTAGCAATCAACCAATCAATCAATTCAATAGACCATGCTCACTTAAAACAGCGCTGCTTCTCTCTCAGTCTGACTCCCCCGCTGTTGCAGACAGGAGTGTGTGTGTGTGTGTGTGTGTGTGTGCGTGTGTGTGTGTGTGTGTCACAGTGTGTGTGTGTGTGTGTGCGTGCGTGTGTGTGTGTATGTGTGTGTGTGTGTGTGTGTGTGTGTGTGTGTGTGTATGTGTGTGTGTGTGTTTGTGGGTACGCCAGCGTCGGACAGTGTGAGAGAGAACGCTGCAGTCAGTAGAAAGTAGGAATGAAGAAATTTAAATCAATCAATTAATCTATCAATCAAACCGCGATTTTTCTTTTGTTCTAGATTGACTCAAGACCCATCAATTACATCATCCAACATTGTTTAAAGGACTAACACATTCCCCTTGACAGAATCGCTTCATATTTAGTCGTTATGGTGCTTTCAACATAACCATTTGTTGTCCGCGATCTTGTTTTCTCCCGGAGTGAGCCGGGGAGGGTTATGTGATTCGGTTGTGGGCGGGTCCTGAGCCCAGGACCGTGGATTGTTGCCAATAAAGACGTGTGAATGGCCAATCAGAATCGAGAAATTTGCATGCCGTTGTATAATTGTGTATACTGTAGGTAGGCTGGTCAAAATAGAAATACATTATAATATAAATGTATCTGAGTGGATTTGAACCTGGGACCATAAAAGATAGACACCAATTTCCAATGTGTTCAGTAGAAAGCTATCCGGCTGCAAGCTAGCCTAGCTTAGCAATGAATGAATGAATGAATGAAAACTTTATTTAACAGATTGCAGAATGGGTACAATACAGTACGGCTCAATACATACAATTGTTAAGGGGATGCAGACCTGAGAAAGACGTTTGTCTTGTTTCCATCAGGGTCCCCCATTTTCATTTCATATAGACATTTATGACATACACAACATACATGACATTTATGGCATAGGGACATATAGGTATTTAGTACTGATACATTTGTGACATAAGCGGTATTCAAATATACAGTACTGTTACCCCTAGATCCTGACAGAGTATATACATATGATGGGGAGGGGACTGTACATTAGGAGGGGGTGGGAGGGAATATATACATGCGGTGGGGAGGAGACTGTCTATTAGGAGGTGGTGGGGGTTTTGGGCATTTACGGTGGCCAGTTTCGTATTGCAGCCTCCCGTAGGTGCTCTTTAAGAGCGGTTTTGAATGTGGGAAGGGATTCACATTCCTTTACAGCTTTGGGTAGGGTGTTCCACATTGTTGTGGCATAATTGCGAAACGTGTTTAGTCCCTTGTTTGAGCCGAATCTGGGTTTAACATGATTTGTTGAGCTTCCTCTGGTGTAGTGGTTGTGGTATTCACTGACCTTTGGGACGTATTTTGACATGTACATGGGCACCCCGGTCGTATAGTGTATCTTGAAGACCAGGCCCATTGCAAGTTGCTGTACTCTGTCGTCTACTCTAAGCCATCCTAGGTTGTCAAAGTGGGCAGGGGTGAGGTGGGTTCTGGGGTTCAGGTCAAGTAGTAGTCTGACCAGTTTGTTTTGTGATGTTTGTAATTTTGTTTTAAGCGCCTTTGAGGTGCTTTGGTACCATGAGGTGCACGCATAGTCATAGTACCCTTGAATGAGTGCTCCTGCCAGAGTCTTCAGGGTATTCTTGTTTACCAGAGAGGAGATCCGGTACAAGAATCTAGTTCGTTGGTTGACTTTTTTTTATTACATTGGATGCCATTTTGTCACAGGAAAGATTTGCTTCTAGGATGGAACCCAGGTAGGTAATTTCGTCTTTCCTTGTGACAATATTGTCACCCACTGTAACTGAGAAGCCGTCGGTCTTGCTGAGTTTGTTATTTGAACCGAAGAGAATGGACTCTGTTTTGCCCATGTGTAATGATAGTTTGTTATCAGCGAGCCATATGCAGATTTTGCCTAGTTCCGTGCTGAGGGTTTTTTCAACCTGCAATTTGTTCTTGTCAGAGACCAGCAGGGCTGAGTCGTCCGCAAACAGGAACAAGTTGCAGTCACAGGCTGACGACATGTCATTTGCATAAATTAGGAAGAGTAGCGGTCCTAGTATGCTTCCTTGTGGAACACCACAGCTCACTGTGAGGGGGGGGGATAGAGTACCGTTTACCTCCACCATCTGTTCTCTCCCCTCCAGGTAGGATTGCATCCAGCTCACTGATAAGCTATCAAAACCAATTGCCTTTAGCTTGTCCATTAGAATGGAGTGATTGACAGTGTCGAAGGCCTTTTGTAGGTCCAGCATGACCATGCCGCAGTATTTGCCCGCGTCCACCTCTTGTTTGATGTGGTCGTTCAAATAGAGGAGGCATGTGTCAGTGGAGTGGGACGTTCTGAAGCCAGATTGGAATTCGTAGATTAGATTTTTTTCCGCCAGGTACTTTTCGACCTGTTCGTAGACTATTTTCTCCATGACTTTCGAGATGGAGGTAAGAATAGAAACAGGGCGGTAGTTGCCTGGGTCTAATTTGCTGCCCTTTTTGTGCAGAGGGGTCACTCTCGCAATTTTGAAGTCCTTGGGGACGTGCCCCTGTTTTATAGAGAGGTTTATTATGTGTGTGATGACTGGGGTGATGGCGGCTGCTGCGTCTCTGAGGAATTTGGAGGGGATGTTGTCATGGCCGCACAAATCAATGGCAGTGGATACGGACCAGCTAACCTAGCTATTGGCCAACAACACCTCTCCCAGAGTTCTAAGCTAGTTTTAACACACTCCGGGAGAGGTGTTTTTGGCTAACAGCTAGCTTTCTACTGAACGCACAGAGAGGAAATTGGTATCTATCTCCTTGCCTGACTCTGGAGAAGATGGCAAGCGCATTTCCCATAATAATGGCCTAACGGTCCTTTAACCCTTACACTACCACACTACAGAAGGTTAACCTTTCACTACCACACTACAGGTTAACCGTCTGTGTGGTAGTGAAAGGGTTAACCTTCTGTAGTGTGATTGTGAAAGGGTTAACCCTGTGTCGTGTGGCAGTGAAAGGGTTAACCTTCTGTATTGTGGCTGTGAAAGGGTTAACCCTTTGGTAGTGATCAGGGGTGCAGTCGTGCACACACGCGGTTACACGGCGTGTTATTAGTAGGTCACTCAGGGCAGAAGTGCACGCAATGATAAGTACCCGGCCGTTGTAGAAAGCTACCCGGCCGGCGGCCGGCACTTCTCACCTAGACTTTGCATAATAATAGGAACCTACGAGAAGGTGGGGGGCTGCTTGATCTCCATTGTTATGCATAATAATCATCTGTTCTGTGCGCAACTGAGGGAACATGTATGCGCGTGCGCAGGAGCGGGATCGCGCGTGCACGTGGCGTGTAACCAGTTCCCATATTACGACTGCACCACTGGTAGTGATGTTTCATGGTGAACCAGAACACACCACGACCACGGAACACTTTGGCACAGAAAGGCTGTGTCTGTGTGTACATTCGCAAAGGATCTGGCCATAAGACCCTGGGGTGGTGGGGCGCGTGGGGGGACGAGACCTGTCCAGGATAATCTTCACAGTGGGACTCACAGATCTGCTGAACCCTCGGGCCGCTTGGCTCCCTCCTCCTCCCACACCTCCAGGTGAACCAAAACAACATACGGTGGGCACCACTAAGCTGCCGGCGTCAGTTCATAGATCCAAAACACTCCCAGAGACGAAAGTGATGGATATGAGCGCTCTGACCGCTTACAGAAGGAATTAGAGTGGGATTTTATGCGTATGCCCCTCAAGTCAAGGCACAATATGAGATAAACGAGAATTCCAATTATGAAGTCATGTAAATGACACAATCTTAATTGCACATCTTGAATATAAATTGCATGGTCTGCCAGTGTGTGTAAAACACAATTATTGTTTTCTGGTTTTATATAAGACATTAGACCTATACCATCAACAACACAACACTGCTGCGGCAATTTGTCCTCTGTGTCCCATCCTACCTATTTAAGAGCAGTGTGTAGGGGGGGGGGGGGCAGTGCCCTGCTCAATGGCACTTAAGCTGTGGGTAACTATGGAGGAAGGGGGAGAACATTATTTTTTCACTTCCTCTATCCAGATTTCTCCTGCCAGTCCGGGGGATCAAACTGGTGACCTCCCGGTCGCAAGCGGCAAGCCTGCTTCTCTAACCACCACTGGCTTTTAACCAGAAAAGGAGGTCGCTTTCCTCACTTTGTGAAAAGCTGACCCCCTTCTGAGATATTGTTTTCACCCAACAGCAACCAATATGGCTGCCACTGTCCAACAAGGAAAAGTGGATTAACCTCTTTAGCCCGACCGGTCTGCCGGCGAACCGCAGATGACATCACGTCATAAATCAATCTCTCCAGACTGTATGACATAATGTTGTGTTTTTTTCTCTCCAAATGTAGCCAAGAGTAAAGACCCTAATCCTGTCAAAACAGCAGTCATAGTGTATATTTAAAAAAAATACGTTTGTTTACCAATAAGTTAAAGTGTTATTAGTGAGATTTTAGTTTATGGAATGTGTTTATAATTGAGCAAATATCCACCATTTTGAATTTGCGTCGCGTCACGGTTTGTAGTTATAAGGAGAGGCCATCCAGAGCTCTCAATGAGCGTTGAAATTTCGAAAAACTACATTACCTAGCCGATTCCAGCTTCCTGCAAGCAAATTACTAGTGTATGAATTTATTTGATTGGTATTCTATATTCTATAATAATATTTCAAATGGCATGTGTCCGGATGGCAGAATTCAGTACTGTATCTACAAAACATTCTGTTTAATCATCTTCCCTTTATTCATTTGCTTAGATTATTAGTACACATGATCTCAAGAAGGTGATGAACGAGCTCAGTGGCAGTTTTTCATGTCTGGTCATTTCTAGCATGGTGTTATTCACTGTCAAAGATGCAAAGAAAAATCATAATTTATATTCTCCTTTGTTTCATCACAATTTACTCAAGCCTAGTAACACACAATATTTCTGACACTGGGAATACATTCCATGAGATCCATATATGTCCCTAGATACCAAGAACATGCAAATGGGGCTAGGGCTTAACAGGTTAATTGATCCTGAACTGAGTGGAGAGACACAGAGAATGGATGAAAATGAAGCAAACAGTATAGTGAGGGATATTCCATCACCCAAATTGACTTGTATATCTGACTATATTCAATATCCAAATTGACATGGTGAATTTTTTTTTATCCACTTTTTCTCCCATTTTCTATATTTTCTCCCATCCCAATTTCGTATCATCCAATTCAACCCTCCCCTGTCACGAACGCTGTTTCTTGCCTCCCACAAGCCGGCTGCAATGTGGACTAAGTCATACATAGCACAAGTCCCCTCCGGTACTTGACGTAACAGCAGTCGCATCTTTTCACCTGCGCAGCTCGATCTCTCAGTGGCGAGGAGTAACGCGTGGGAGGCTCACGCTGCCCCCGACACTTCCTGATTCTACTGCGCAGGCGCACCAACCGACCTGTAGGAGTCGCTGTCCACAACGCCCGATCCCCACCCATCAGTTTCCCACCCCCTAATACGGCCAATGTGTATTAGTATGAACGACCAGCTAAACTGAAAGCAATGTGGAGCGCTGGGCTCGAACAGGCGAGCCCAGCGTCTCCGTCATTTGTGGCGAGCGCCTTGCCCACTACGCCACGTAGCCGCCCCTTGACATGGTGAATTTTATTCATTTTAATGTTTTAATGTTTTAAACCTTTTTATTAGGGATGCTCGATATTGGCTTTTTTACCGATACCGATATACCGATATTGTCCAACTCAAAAAATGGAATAATTTCAGGTAATTAACATTACATATATCTTGTTGTGGAATTAACACAACATTATGCATACTTTTGACAATAAATAAAATCAGAATTTGTTCTTACTTGCTTGCCTGGGTAAATAAATGTTATAGAAATGTAAAAAAAATAGTTTTTTGAAAACCAATACCGATATTTTCCGATATCACATTTTAATGCCGATATCGGCCGATAATATCGGTAGGCCGATAATATCGGACATCCCTACTTTTTATCTTATGTTTTTTTTCCTTTTTGCCGTGAAGCACCTTGAGATCTCACTGAGTTTAAAGTGCGCTATATAAATGAAATGTATTATTATTTAGTTCAACAGTTTAGAAAAGCTGAGGACACAGTCCCCTGACAACAGGTGGCTGTTGTGAGGAATGTGATGGCATTCCCTGTGTGCACACATAGAACCAATAGTTTTAACACAGAGATAAATACCTTGTAGACACTTTTTTAAGTCATTTACAATAGATGGAATTATAGACGGATATATAGATAGATATGGTAGATTTATAGATATGGATATTCTTATATTAGCAAAAAACCTGCAAATAGCCAGAGGTTCTGTAACTGTAGGAGAAAAGAATAACTCCATGGATACGACCTTGAACATCCCTTCACACTGCAGATCAGATTTTTCTTTTCTTTTTTTCACATGTGACTCAGATCTGATTATTTCATGACAGTGTGAACAGCACAAATCACATGGAATTTGATCTTTTCAATTCTGATTCGGGCCACTTTCTATGTGGTCCTAAAATAAAAAAAAATTGCAATGTGACCTCAGTCATGCAACTTTTATGTCACTCTAGATTGACATTTGTCAGAATTTTCTATGTCCATCTTCTTTATTATTAATTTGCAGGGCAGTTCAGGAGCGTGACCAATTCATACTGGAATCTGATATTGGCCATGGACAGTGCTGGTTAGCGTTCGGGAGAGGTGTTAGTTGGACAATGCCTAGGCTAACCGGCACAGTCCGCTTCTATTCATTGTGCCAAGCTATAGGCTAACGTGCAGCCAGATAACTTTCTACTGAACGCACAGAGAGGAAACTGGTATCTATCTTCTTGTCTCTCTCTGGAGAAGACGGTAAGCTAATTTCCCAAAATGTTGGGGTGTTCCTATAAGGCAGTGGTTCCCAACCTGGGGGTCCCAAATTATCCCCACTAGGGATCGTCAAAGCTTCGCGACCAACACAATCCCCTTGTCGCGATCCCCTTGGGGAAATTCGGTTGTCATAGCAGCATGGGGGAAGGGGGAGGGGAGGTACAGGTATAGACCACTGCAGTTCCGAGTTACATTGAGCTCATGGGAGAGAGAGCGGGGGGGAGAAAATGAATGAATGTGGATGAGAGCCTTGACATTAAGTGGTTAGCTACGGCTGTGGGGGTGCTGGAGACATGATCCAATAGACTTGTATACGCCTGAGTCTCCTGAACACGGGAGACTCACGGAGACTCCCAAGTCGATCAGCACTTTCTCGGTCTATTGAATCATGTCTCCCGCACCCCCACAGCCGTAGCTACAACCACTTAATGTCAAGGCTCTCATCCACATTCATTCATTTTCTCCACCCGCTCTCTCTCCCATGATTTCAAAATACTGGAAGTGTTGCGTTGGTCTATAGGGATTCCCGTTTAGATGACTGCAGTGAAATAGGTTTTTATGATGTAATGAAAACAAAATGACAACCTAATGAGTTCCCGCCCCTGAGTTGCTGCTGCTGCTGCTGTGGGCTTTACTTGGCTCAGTGTGGAGTTAAGTACATCATCATGTGCAGGATAAGGCACTAAAATACCAAATCTGATTCAGGCTCAGTGGCGAGTGGAATAAATTAGATCTGTTTGTATGATAAACCAAGGGAGCATGTGAAACATGTGGGAACTTGGCTCTCTCAGGGAATGGGGTATTTAACACACTTTGTGGGGACCTTGGCTCGCACGCACAGTGGCGTTTTTATATGTCACTTTAAAAAATATATCGAATATTTAGAAGTGGTGGGCTCTGAGGGCCAAGTTAAAAGGACTTTGATCACCCCTGCCCACTTTGACAACCTAGGATGGCTTAGAGTAGACGACAGAGTACAGCAACTTGCAATGGGCCTGGTCTACAAGATACACTACACGACCAAGGTACCCATGTACATGTCAAAATACTTCCCAAAGGTCAGTGAATACCACGATCACAACACCAGAGGGAGCTCCACAAATCATGTTAAACCCAGATTCGTCTCAAACAAGGGACTAAACACGTTTCGCAATTATGCCACATCAATGTGGAACGCCCTACCCAAAGCTGTAAAGGAATGTGAATCACTACCCAAAACACTCTCAAAGAACACCTACGGGAGACTGCAATTCGAAACTGGCCCATGTAAATGTCCTAACACAACCCCCTCCAATGTACAGTAAATTACCAAGTATGGTTTTGTCAATACAGTTTTGCTTGTACAGTTGTACAGAATTGTAAGCTTACTTTTACGTGAATGTCAATTTAAATTATAATTAGGGAAGGGAGGGGGTTGAAATGTGTTTTTGTCCTGTGTTACCTCTTCTCTGTCGCTAGCATCAATAATAATAACGTTAGCATTCTCGTCCTCTCTGCCCGCGGCGCCTGGCTCAGCCTCTTTAACGACGTTGCTGCTACTACTAGTGCTAGCCAGGGGGAGGGGGCTATCCTCCTCCAGGTCCTCCTTAGTCTTACCTGACAGGGTGAAAAAAGTAGAGATAGTTGGTATGCTTTGCCGAAGTAACGCACTTTTTCTGTCCCTTTCCTGTTTAGATTTTAACTTAGCAGCTCCGCTTTCCCACCGTTTAACTTTTTTATCCATGCTTTTTGAGTGTCATATGATCATACAGTACTAGCAATCTGTTAATAAAATGTTCATTCAATCAATCACCATGCAGATGGATTGATTGAATGACAATTTTATTAACAGATGGCAGAATGGGTACAATACAGTACGGCTCAATACCCACAATTGTTAAGGGGATGCAGACCAGAGAAAGTCTTTCGTCTTGTTTACATCAGGGTCCCCCATTTTCAATTCATAATGAATTGTAAGTAAGGGTGCAACTTGCTCCGTGCAATCCATTATTTGTGGATCTAGCCCTTGAGTCTGACGTGGACTAGAAACCTGTCTATACTACTACTGTATCTACTATGTACTATGCTACTATGCCTATACTACTGTATCTACAGTACTATGTACTATGCTACTATGCCTATACTACTATCTACTATGTACCATGCTACTACTGTATATCTATACTACTACCGTATCTACTATGCTACAATGCCTATACTACTATTTACTAGTATATATATAGATTTTTTTTTTATACATGTAACATACACAACACAATACAATAACAATAATAAT
>NC_140165.1:14060371-14067871 GCF_963971535.1 Notolepis coatsorum | reverse complement strand
CATCTTCAAAAAGAGGGTCTGTCCTCGAAGCATGGGAGCTTGGGGCCGCCTTCCGACAACTTTGTTTACATTTACATTTACATTTAGTCATTTAGCTGACGCTTTTATCCAAAGCGACTTACTGTACAAGTTCTGTACGACAAGCCATCAGGAAGGGCACAACTCTATCAGCTGAGTAACAATGTTCATCAAAGTGTTGAGTGCTACAGTGTAGGTTAGTTTATTAGGACAAGTGCATGACAGTATGGTTAGTTAGGGTTAGATAATATTTTTTTTTTCTTTTCTTTTTTTAATTCAGATAATGGTTGAAGAAGTGCGTCTTTAGTCGACGGCGAAAGATTGGACGTGTTTCGGCTGTCCTAACTGGGGTCGGTAGTTCATTCCACCATTGTGGGGCAAGGATTGTGAATAGGCGACTTCTCTTTGATGACCCTCCCGGAGCTTGGATAGGAGTAGGTCTGAGGCGGCCAGAAGATGCAGAGCGTAGGGGTCTTGAGGGTGTGTAGTTAGAGACCATTGACCGGAGGTAGGCGGGAGCAGTTCCCTTTGCCGCACGGTATGCTAGGTCGAGGGCCTTGAAGCGGATTCGTGCAGCAATGGGGAGCCAGTGCAGGTCCCTAAGAAGTGGGGTGACATGGGCCGACTTCGGTAGGTTTGAGATCAGGCGGGCCGCTGCGTTCTGAATGAGTTGAAGAGGCTTAGTGGCAGTGGCCGGGAGGCCAGCGAGCAGTGCGTTGCAGTAGTCGAGGCGGGAGATGACTGTTGATTGGACGAGGAGTTGGGTGGCTTCTTTTGTCAGGAAGGGGCGGATCCTTCTGACGTTGCTCAGGAGGAATCGGCAGGTTCTGGTTGTCGCTGCGATGTGAGCAGAGAAGTTCAACTGGTCGTCGAGGACAACACCAAGGTTCTTGGCGGTCGGGGACGCGGTCACAGTTGCATTCTCGACTGTGATGGAAAGGTCGGTCAGGGGGGAGGATTTGGCCGGCAGGTGGAGCAATTCTGTTTTGCTTAGGTTCAGTTTGAGGTGGTTGGTCGTCATCCAGGCGGAGATGTCGGACAGACAGGCCGAGATCCGCTCAGAGACGTGGATATCTGAGGGAGGGAAAGAGAGGAAGAGTTGAGTATCGTCGGCATAACAGTGGTAGGAGAAGCCATGAGACATGATAATGTTACCCAGTGATTTAGTGTAGAGGGAGAAGAGAAGGGGTCCTAAAACCGAGCCCTGGGGGACACCCGTCCGCAGGGGGCGGGTGGCCGACAGGGTCCCTCTCCATGACACTTGGTAGGAGCGGTCATTGAGGTATTATGACAACCATGGCATGTTTCCCCCGCCAGTGGTGCCCTGGGTGGAGAGTCAACAGGGTCCCACAAGGCCGACAGCCTTGGCGGCTGAGGGATCGGCCATTTTGGGTGAATTCGAGTTTGGTAAAACAAGCCGTCGTCACTTTGCCGCGAGCAGCCCGCTCCCCGTTCAATCCTCTCTCTGTTACCCACGGAAGCGGGGCTCTGATCGTTCTCCTTTGGCTGCGGGCCGCGAACCTTCCTTGAAGCGCATGCGGCCCCATTCTTCACTTCTCATGGGGACAGGGGCTGACACCCAGTTGATGGCTGAGCCTGGGTCTGTCCGTGAGAATGTTCTGTCGCGTGGTTCCTGCACCACACGTTGTGTGTTGGATGAGCTTGGTGTTACAGCTGCCACTAGCTACAGTGGTCAGCAGGGGGACTCGAGGCCTCTTCTGTTGAATGCACAGCAAGGGTTACCCCGGCCTCGCCTTCGCCAGGCGGGGTATCGCGCTGATGCCTCCCACTCTCGTCACAGCGGCAGTGGTCTGCAAAGAAGAGGCGAGCGTGATTTGGGTGGTAGCAATATCACTGCAGGGCTTCGGCGTGTAGGAGCCCATGGGGTCCTCATGCCTTGCGTTTTAGCTGCGGAACAACTCCTCAGCATGCGCTAGAGGGGTGTTCAGGGGGGGGGGGTGTGTCAACCAGTTTGATGACAGCTTCTCCCGTATCAAACCGGCCCTTTCTGTCGGGGTCCCCCCTTGGGTGCGTCGCACAGCGGGAGGGACCGGGCCAACTATCTACTGTTCCTTGCGGCCCAGCGTCAGTTGACGGCGGGTGCGCTGTGGGATTATTTTCACATATGGTGACAAGAATGCCGTCTTGTGGGGTGGATGGAGAGAACGTTGAGGCAGGGGCTTGTGTTGCAGTTCGCACAACCCCACCCTCCGTTCTCAGGTTTGGTGCCGACCCTATTGTCAGGGTCAGACGCAGTGACAGCCCTGGCCGACGAGATCCAATCTCTGTTGGCGAAGCAGGCCGTTGTTGTGGTTCCGAGAGAGGACGCGATGTCAGGCGTCTACTCCCGTTATTTTCTGGTACCCAAGAAAACAGGGGGGGTCAGACCTATACTGGATCTGTCCGCGTTCAATCGGTTGATTGTAGCGAGACCGTTCAGAATGTTGACCGTCAAACTCCTTCTGTTTGCTGTCAGAAGGGGAGACTGGTTCACCTCCATAGACCTGAAGGATGCGTATTTTCACGTCCCGATTTTCCCTCCTCACAGGAAGTTCCTACGGTTCCTGTTTCAGGGCGTAGCGTACGAGTACCAGAGGATGCCGTTCGGTTATTCTCTGGCTCCCCGCACATTCACCAAGTGCGTGGCGACTGCGCTGGAGCCTTTACGTCGTCAGGGGATACGAGTTCTATTCTATCTCGACGACGTTCTACTCCTCGGCCGTTCGGAGGAGGTTGCCAGGTCTCATACCAGGCTGGTGGTGGAATTCCTCACCAGCCTGGGTTTTGCTGTGAATTGGAAGAAGAGTACCTCTCTTCCCAGTCAACAGGTGGAGTACTTGGGCTTGACGTTGAGGTCAAGGCCCATGATTGCAACCCTCTCGGAGCAGCGCCAGGTGTCTATCCGTCACACGCTCTGGGGTTTCCGTCTGGGAGGGACGGTCACGGCGCTGCAAGTGATGCGTCTGCTCGGCATGATGGCATCTGCTCACATGGTGGTTCCTCTTGGCCTCCTCTTCATGAGGAGGATACAGAGGTGGTTTCTCTCTATGAGAATAGATCCGGTGAGGGACAAATGGAAACGGTTGACGGTTCCTTTGTCGATATGGGGAGATCTCGCCCACTGGAGGAGGCTGGGTATCCTCACCATTGGGGTCCCCATGGGCAGCAGGTGCTCACACGTCACGGTCTTCACCGACGCCTCTCTCACGGGTTGGGGAGGGACGTGTCGGACCCACGCAGTGGGGGGCATCTGGCCCATCTACCCCGCATATCAATGTGTTGGAATTGAAGGCGGTCCTCCTGGTCCTCAAACGGTTCGACCACCTGGTGGTAGGCGAACACGTTTTGGTCAGGACAGACAGTATGACGGCAGCGGCGTATATCAACAGGCAGGGTGGGACTCGTTCCATCCGCCTGCTCCGGGCGGCGGTCGAACTTTGGCTATGGGCATCCCGCAGGCTGCGCAGTCTGAGGGCGCTCCACATTCCTGGTACAGAGAATATGGGCGCGGATATGATGTCTCGGGGCGGTCCTCATTACGACAAGTGGGAACTCCGCCCCGACATAGTCAGACAGATCTGGGATCGGTTCGGGGAGGCCTCGGTAGATCTGTTTGCGTGCCGACGCTCTCACAAGTGCCCCTTGTGGTTCTCGCTCAGTCGAGCAGATCATCCCCCCTTGGGGGTGGATGCCTTCTCGACCTTTCCATGGCCGCCCGGTCTTCTGTACGCCTTTCCTCCTGTACAGCTGTTGAGTCAGCTGTTGGAGCGGATACGGAGGGAGCGCAGGACGGTGATCCTGGTCGCGCCGTACCGGGGCACGGCAGTGTGGTTCCCGGTCTTGATCCAGCTTCTGGTCGCTCCTCCTTGGGTCATTCCTTGGTCGGTGACGGCCCTCTCACAGCACGACGGGTCGCTGTTCCAGTACCCGATGTTGGGCCGACGACTGTTGGTGTGGCTGGTGGGAGGGTGAGTCTGGAGAGGATGGACCCTTCGGTGGTTGATACCATCCGGAATGCACATGCTCCCTCCACTGTCGTGCTTTACGCGGGCAGATGGCGTGCATTCCAAGAGTGGTGTAAGGCGGGGGGCTGGGACCCAGTCTCCTGCCCCCTGGATGCTGTCCTGAGTTATCTCCAGTCTCTTCTTGGTAGACTGTCGGCTTCTAGAATAAAAATGGAATAAAATATACAGTAAATAAATACAGTACAAATATACTGAGAGGCATCATAGCAGCATGGGGGAAGGGGGGGTACAGGTAGTAAAAACAACACAAGCAGTGTAAACAAATAGGTCAATATAATTTACTATCTAACTAACTGAAATATATATTCACAGTATTCACAGTGTCACATAAGGTGCAGTATGCATCAGGTAGTGTTATAATTTACTATCTAACTAACTGAAATATACATTATTCACAGTATCACAGTATCCACATAAGGTGCAGTATGCCTAAGGTAGTGTTATTGTCCTCCTTGGGTTCATCCAATACATTTTGGCAGTTTGGCATCAGTTTGGCATTCAACCAGAGTGCAATGGGTATAAAATATATAAATTACTAGTAATAGTGCTAATCAGATTTATGTACAGCGACAGTGGCTCAGGAGGTAGAGCTGGTAGCCGGAAAGTTCCTGGTTCGATTCCCACTCCTCCCAGGCAGCGTGTCGAAGTGTCCTTGAGCAAGACACTTAACCCCTAATTGCTCCTGATGTGCAGGTTGGCGCCTTGCATGGTTGCCTCCGCCATCGGTGTGTGAATGTGTTAGTGAATAGGTGAATGTGAGGAACAAGAATTGTAAAGCGCTTTGGATAAAAGGAGCAAATACACCATTTACCATTTATTATGTACAGTGATAAAAACACTATGGTAGCAAGTCATACTGGCCAGCGGTATAACTAGTAACAGTAGGTACTGGTAGGGATAGGAGTATGTAAGGGATATTGTTAAGTCACGGTAGCTTGTGGGGTCAAATGCACAACACGGGAGGCAGCATACTGTTTAATCCCGTAGGGCATTTATTACTGTGTAGAGGGGGGAAAGTAGTGGGCTGTGGAGGACACAGAGGAAAAAAAACAAGTCTTCACGATATAATCGTACATGGGGAAATACAACGTCAAAAATCATGAGAGAATTGTATACGGGAAAAAATCATGAACACACATCTGACAGACAGCTATAATGTGGAGATAACGTAGTCGTAGAGCAGTGGTTCCCAACCTTTTTCCCCCCAGGGACCCCCAAACATCTCTGATGAAATTCGCGGACCCCCTCCTAATAAGATACCATAAAATACTTTTTTTTTTTCATTTTAATAACAAACTGCTTATACACAGGCATATGCATCACAATTAGACCCACTATGCTTCTTTGACTTGTGCCTTCAATCAACAAATCTCATCTTGCACCATATGCATTTCAAAATGTTTGGCCAATATTCAAATGCTGTATTCATCCTCTCAAATCAGGCCCTAATGGTGAACGGTTTGCATTTATGGAACAAATCAATGCAACAAATTAAACTAAATATGAGACAGGAAATTCCAATCAGTAGCAGAGAGAATCTGTCCTAGCTGGGTTTAATACCTTTTTTTTGTCATTTTAATAACAAACTGCTTATACACAGGCATATGCATCACAATTAGACCCACTATGCTTCTTTAACTTGTGCCTTCAATCAACAAATCTCATCTTGCACCATATGCATTTCAAAATGTTTGGCCAATATTCAAATCCTGTATTCATCCTCTCAAATCAGTCCCTAATGGTGAACGGTTTGCATTTATGGAACAAATCAATGCAACAAATTAAACTAAATATGAGACAGGAAATTCCAATCAGTAGCAGAGAGAATCTGTCCTAGCTGGGTTTAATACCTTTTTTTTGTCATTTTAATAACAAACTGCTTATACACAGGCATATGCATCATAATTAGACCCACTATGCTTCTTTGACTTGTGCCTTCAATCAACAAATCTAATCTTGCACCATATGTATTTCAAAATTTTGGCCAATATTCAAATCCTGTATTCATCCTCTCAAATCAGGCCCTAATGGTGAACGGTTTGCATTTATGTTGAATGAAGTAAGAATCCACTGCAGTAAAAATATCCTGGTAGTAAGGTTGACTGACATGAGAATGTCCTGCTTCAGATCCTCATTTTCAATATATTGCACATAAACGATGAGCACAGCCTCGTCTGCGACAGTTGTAGTTTCATCAAGTTGTATGGCAAATGGACCCTTTCTAAGCTTTTCTGACAGCTGCTGCTCGCAATCACTTGACATCTTATCAATTCGGTCTTTCACTACATTGTTCGAGAGTGGTACTGATTTTAGTTTATCCGCCACCTGTGGGCCGCACAGTTTCTAAACCATTTTGATGCAGGCTGGTTTGATGAGCTGCTCGCCAATATTGTGCGGTTTCTTTGCTTTTGCAATTAAAAGCGAACACTCAAAGGAGGCTTCGGTAGCCTTCTGTAAATCACTGCCACCCCTGCTCCACGCTACTCTAACATCAACAGGCTTGTTCGCCTTGAGAGACTGTTCTTTCCTCCGAAAAAAGTCTGGATCCTTCCCAACGGTTTCTGGGTGCTTAGACGCCTGATGTCTCTTCAGCTTGCTGGGCTTCAGGCTCGAGTTTGCCAACTTTTCTCCACAAATCACACACTCAGGTCGTTTGTCTGGTCCCTCAGTGAAGCCCATGGTGATGTAATTTTCGCGATTGCTGTAGGTCCTAACTTTTTTTGCAGATGAGCTGCCGTCATCTCCTTTTCGTTTGTCACACATTTTCGCCTCTGGCGGCTGACTGCAGACGAGCCGAGAAAGTTAACTAGCGTGCTAGGCTAGCTACAGAAAGTGATACAGTCAACTGATTCGCGTTTTAGCGGCTACCCGGTAGCCTACTGTTAACGTTCAAAAATCATGTCTAGATGTTTATTTATTTATCTTTATTTTTTATTGTAGTGGAGAGACTATTCATGCTTCTGATGATAAAAAAAAATCAAAAAAAAAAAAAAAAAATCAAAAAAAGAAATTTAAAAAAAAAAGACCTCAAATCATCTGTGGTCTGGCGGACCCCCTGCGCCCCCTGGCGGACCCCAGGGGGTCCGCGGACCCCAGGTTGGGAATCACTGTCGTAGAGGATACTCGCCGGGACATTCTTAGGGAAGATCTAATGCTGAATGAATGGAGAACCATGCTTCTTGTAGGCAGAGGGGTAGAGTGGGAGCAGGTGTGGAGTCTCCATCCATCAGCGCAACTCGTTTCACTTGTGCCTATTATATTACTAAAGCTGAAGTGCAGGGGGTGTGTGAGGCAGGTATGGAGGGTTGTGGAGGTGAAGCCGTAATAGATATATACAGATATATACTGGTATGTAAAAATGATTATTTGCAGGTATATTCAGACAGAAGTGGATACATATATATAAATGGTAAATATGAATATATAAATATATATATATATATACACAGTATATGCA
>NC_140165.1:14027862-14060171 GCF_963971535.1 Notolepis coatsorum | reverse complement strand
AAAAGCAGGGTGTTAAATGCTGCACTGAGAGCCTGTAGCTGGTGCAGAATAACAGCCTGCTGATTACCCTGGGTAGTCTGCTGGGTGGCCAGAGTGTCAAGGGCATCCAGAATAAGCTGGACCTGGGCCCGGAGGTCCTGTACAGCAGCCGCAGCTGCACCCGCACCCAACTGTTGGGTGTGGTCGTTGACCAACTCGATCTGGACCGCCAACGCTGCCCTAACTCTGTCTGTGTCGGCTGGAGTCGTCATGGTCGGGTCGTAATGTTATGGTTTGAAACCGACCCCAACAGCACGGCACAGACAGGTAGTTCAGAGTTAGCCAAAGACTAGGGCGTATTTATTTCTGAAACAGGAATGAGCGAAATAACAATAAGAACAACAAAGGGGAGAATGTTCTTGGCAGAGTTGTCTGCGGCTCTGCAGATCGTCCCGGTATTGAGATGGTGAAGCGCCGTAGCGCCACTGCCTCTGCGGCTCTGCAGCTACTCCAGGATCCAACTCGGGAAGGAACGGAGAGAGAGAGAGATAGTGGTCAATAAACAAGCCAATGGAATACAGAGGCAGTCCAGTCCTCCTTAGCTGAGTCCAGTATAATCACACGTGACTTTATCTTCAGTGTTACCAACACACAAGTTTAGGCTGAGTCCAGTACAATCACACGTGACTTAATCTTCAGTGTTACCAACACACAAGTTTAGCTGAGTCCAGTACAAAACAAAAACGGCAAATCTTCAGTGTTATCCAAACACACAGAAAACAGAGAATCCAAAAGGTTTGTTCCAAAAACTCACCAAAGCGCAAATGCGCAAAGCGGGCAACGAGGCACAGCTCCAACGGATGATAGAGAAACACAACAGCGGCGACTTCCATAGACGTCCTGAAGAAAAAACAGACGAGGCACAACAACGGGGGAACAGGCAGCAGCAGTGGTAATCCAAACGACCCGACAACGACTGACAGAAAGACCCGAGTATATGAAGGGCTCTGGAGCGCTGATTACAAACAAACGACAGGTGCGTGACAGCAATTGGTAATTGACCTAGAAGCGTGTGGCGGCAATGAGCCAATCCTCCTCACAGTACTTTGAAGCGTGTGGCGGGAATGGGCCAATCCTCACACTGTCAGAGACCAGCAGGGCCGAGTCGTCCGCGAACGGGAACAAGTTGCAGTCACAAGCTGACGACATTCCATTTGCATAAATTAGGAACAGTAAAGGTCCTAGTATGCTTCCTTGTGGAACACCACAGCTCACTGGGAGGGGGGGGGGGGCAGTTGTACCGTTCACCTCCACCATCTGTTCTCTCCCCTCCAGGAAGGATTGCATCCAATTCACTGATGAACTATCAAAACCAATTGCTTTTAGCATATCAATCAGAATGGAGTGATTGACAGTGTCGAACGCCTTTTGGAGGTCCAGCATGACCATGCCGCAGTATTTGCCTGCGTCCACCTCATGTTTGATGTGGTCGTTCAAATAGAGAAGGCATGTCAGTGGAATGGGATGTTCTGAAGCCAGATTGGAATTCATAGATTAGCTTTTTTTCCACAAGGTACTTTTCGACCTGTTCATAGACAATTTTATCCATAACTTTCGAGATGGAGATAAGAATAGAAACAGGGCGGTAGTTGCCTGGGTCTAATTTGCTGCCTTTTTTGTGCAGGGGGGGTCACTTTCGCAATTTTGAAATATTTTGGGACGTGTCCCTGTTTTATGGAGAGGTTTATTATGCGGGTGATGATTAGGGTGATGGTGGCTGCTGAGTCTCTGATGAATTTGGAGGGGATATTGTCATGGCAAGTGGCCTTGTTAGGTTGGAGGGCGCTCAGTTTTTTGAACACCTCAGCAGTTGTTACCATTTCGAGTTTGAAATCGTCTTTGCGAAGCCCTAGGTTTTTGTAGAAGGCTAGGATGTGTTCTACACCAAAATGCCCAGAGTGGGAGGTAGTTTATTAAGCCAGTGTTGTGGCTATGTTTGTAAAGAAGATGTTTAAATGATTGGCCACCTCCAGCTTGTCTGTGATGAGAGTGGTGTCTGTCTTAATGTTGATGTTTGTAAATCTGGTTTCAGTTTCTTACTGCAGCCTAGTTGGTTGTTGAGTAATTTCCAAAGCTCACAGGGTTTGTTTTAGTTCCCTCAGTTTTAATCATTGACAAAAATAATTAGCTGATTTGATCATGGTATTTACATCGTCTCGTTGTTGTCTGAGTTTAACCACGTGGGCTTAGAGATCACTGTGAAGCTTTTGGCAAGCATTTTTTGTCTCTGGTTTTCATAGCGGTCAGTATGTGCGGATGCATCCATGGCTCAGCATGAGCACGACCCTCAACCCTGGTGTTTCTCAGGGGGGCCATGTTGTTTAGTATTGATGAGAATTTTGTTTTGAAGCCAAGCCATGTTTCTTCAACTATAGTGTACCACTGAGCTCATCTGACCAGTCCAGGCTCTCAGTTCTTGGTTAGAGGCCTCACTAGAGTAGGTTTTAAGGTCCCTAGATATGACTGTTTTGTGACAGCCGGCCTTTTGTTTTTGTTTTTTTGCGGGTACAGAATATCATAAAATGATCGCTTAACCCGCATACTATAACCCCTGTATTGGAGATCCTGGACTTGTCTGAGGTTAGAATGAGATCAATTGTAGTTTGTGTTGAATCACACACCCTTGTGGGTTGGGTGATTAGCTGGCTGAGGCCGTGCAGATCACAAAACCTACTGAAGATTTGAAGACAGGTGCTTCTTTACGTTGCATATCCGTGTTCCAGTCCCCAATAAGAATTTTTTTCTACATCTTCCACCCCAGCTAAGCACCCATCAAGTATATCATAAAAGGATTCTCCTCTGGAGGTCTGTAGATAGTGCTGACTAGTACAGTTTTTGCCCTTTCGAACATAATTTCAACCCGTTTCATCATGATTCAGGTCAGTTCTTGTCTCTCTGTGTTCTTGTCTCTCTCTCTCTCTCTCTCTCTCTCTCTCTCTCTCTCTCTCTCTCTCTCTCTCTCTCTCTCTCTCTCTCTCTCTCTCTCTCTCTCTCTCTCTCTCTCTCTCTGTGTGTTATTGTCTCTCTCTCTATGTGTTCTTGTCTCTCTCTGTGCTCTTGTCTCTCTATGTGTTCTTCTTTCTCTCTTTCTCTTTCTCTCTCGCTCTGTTCTTGTCTCTCTCTCTGTGCTCTTGTCTCTCTCTGTTTTCTGTCTCTCTCACTCTCTTTTTCACTGTTATTGTTCCTCTCTGTGTTCTTGTCTCTCTCTGTGTCCTTGTGTGTGTCCCCCCCCCCCTCTCTCTCTCTCTCTCTCTCTCTCTCTCTCTCTCTCTCTCTCTCTCTCTCTCTCTCTCTCTCTCTCTCTCTCTCTCTCTCTCTCTCTCTCTCTCTCTCTCTCTATGTTCTTGTCTCTCTCTGTGTTCTTGTCTCTCTGTGTTCTTCTCTCTCTCTCTCTCTCTCTCTCTCTCTCTCTCTCTCTCTCTCTCTCTCTCTCTCGCTTTTCCGCTGCATCGATGTGTCATGACTATTTATCGTGAGCATTAGTTGTGATAAAAAACCCAACTTTGAAATAGCTATACCCTCTCAATATGTATCCAGACAGAACTGTATAGACCAGTGGTCACCAACCCGTCGAACCAACCTGTAGATCTTTCCCTGAAAAAATAAATGTAAATTTTTTTTTTAAATCTTTTTCTCTCAACGCTTCAATAGGTAGATCTTGCCTTCACCAAAAAAAATTATATTGGGCTTAAAAAGGTTGGTGACCACTGGTATAGACCCTGAAAAATTACCATAATCCATAGTGTGTGCAGTTGTCAGGACCAAAAGGGGACTGTAGTAAAAAAACAAAGTTAGCCTACGGCGCCGGCGTCGAGAGGACTGAGTCTATTACGTCAACACGCGGTGGCCTGTTCATTATTACTGTACATTTTTACTGTATATTTCTGTATATTTTTGGCTGTATAGTTTATATTTAAGATTTTAGAATGTATATACATACCAGAATGTATATCCCGGACCATATTTTTATTCTTTATTCTTATTTTTTATATTATTATATTCGTATTCTTATCTTAGTCTCATTGACTACCTAAATGTTTAATGTTTACTGTGAGTGATCTGTAGTGCCGAATTTCCCTCAGGATAAATAAAGGATTTTTTTTATCTACTTTTTCTTCTCCTTTTTCTGTGATTTTTTTTCTCCCCATCCCAATTTACCTCTCGTGCCAATTCTCCCTCCCCTGTCCTGATCGTTGCTCGCATATGCCCCCCACTGGCCGGTTGTAGGGAGGATAGAAGCCTTGCATCACATGTCCCCTCCGATACATGTGGAGGCAGCCTGTCACATCTTTTCACCTGCCAGCGTGGACTCTCATTTGGCGAGGAGTAACGTGTAGGAGGCTCACACTGCCCCCGCCATTTTCCTGACTTTGCTGTGCAGGCGCCCCAACCGACCTGTAGGAGTCGCTGTTCACAACGACCAGACTACCACCCTTCGACTTCCCACCCGCTAACTCTGCCAATTGAGTCAGTATGACGGCCGGCCCAAGCCGGAGGCAACGCCGACAGCCGGATTCGAACCCGGTGTCTCTTGCGTTGGTGACGAGCGCAATGTCCGCTGCGCCACCCAGCCGCTCATAAATAAAGGATTTCTATTATATTCTATTCTATCAATCATATACTGCACGTCCACTGTGTAAATGGCTACATTATTATTCGTCTTGGGCATCTGAGCACACAAAGAAACCTCAGCGAGACACGCTGTGATACGTCTGTGAAGTGTGTGTGTGTGTGTGTGTGTGTCTGTCTGTCTGTCTGTCTGTCTGTCTGTCTGTCTGTCTGTCTGTCTGTCTGTCTGTCTGTCTGTCTGTCTGTCTGTCTGTCTGTCTGTCTGTCTGTCTGTCTGTCTGTCTGTCTGTCTGTCTGTCTGTCTGTCTGTCTGTCTGTCTGTCTGTCTGTCTGTCTGTCTGTCTGTCTGTCTGTCTGTCTGTCTGTCTGTCTGTCTGTCTGTCTGTCTGTCTGTCTGTCTGTCTCTCTCTCTCTCTCTCTCTCTCTAATAATAATAATATATTAGATTTGTAATGCGCTTTATAATTGTGGAGCAAATCTCAAAGTGCTCTCTCTCTCTCTGTGTGCTCTTGTCTCTCTCTCTCTCTCTCTCTCTCTCTCTCTCTCTCTCTCTCTCTCTCTCTCTCTCTCTCTCTCTCTCTCTCTCTCTCTCTCTCAATCACAAATACCATAACATTACCAATAACAGTAAAACAATCAACAGAAACGCATTTAATTAAAAAATAATCATTCAATTAGGTAATCATTTTACAGATGTAGCCACCAAGAAACATGTATAATTTACAGAGCTTGTTCTCTTATTGTATGACAACAATCTACATATTTTACAGCTAATACTGCACACTGACTTTTCTCCCCACATATACATACCGGTAACAGCTTTTGATGATCAGGGAGATGGATAAACTGGATACATTTTATTATTTTATCAAAGAAAACCTCTCTTAGATCTTTATATTGCTCACAGTATAGTAGGACGTGAGATTCTGTCTCAACATCCCCCTGATGACAAAGTGAACACAGCATGGCCTCTCTGGGCAGCCAGTTCTGCCTGTGACGGCCTGTTTCCATGGCCAGGCTGTGTCCATTCAGTCTGTACCGTGTCAATGTTTTTCTTAGTTTTATATCATTCACGGTGGTCAGGTATTCTGCCACTGTGTACTCTCTGTGTAGGGTCAAATAGAATTCTAATTTACTTTGTGATTTGGTTGATTTGTTCCAATATTTTATATAATTTTCTCTTTGTTTTGAGATTAGTTGGTTGGGCGAGATTGCTTGGTGTCTGTCCTGAAGCCCTGGTGTTTGTGGGCAGAGATTCAGGACTAGCTGGCAGAGGGGACTCTTACTGTATCTAGGTTCATCTCTTGGCTTTGAAGGGCTTTGTAGTGGTAGGAATAGGGGTCACTTGATTGGAGGTGTGTATAAAATTGTATGGCTCGCTTTAGAGTTTTAATAATTAGAGGGTATTGGTCAAGTTCTGGCCTGCATGCATGCATTATTGGCAGTGTGTCTGTGAACTCTAAGTAGGTTTTTGCACAATTCTGTATGCAGGACTTCTAATGGATGTTTTTCCCATTTTGGGAAGTCTTGGTTAGTTAATGGACCCCACACTTCATTGCCATATAATATTATTGGAGTTATTACAGAATTTAGAATTTTGAGGCAGGTCCTAATTGGGATGTCAATTGGAATTTTCCTTTTGTTGGCATAAAAAGCCCTTATTCCCTTCTCCTTCGGTTACAGTAATTCACAGCCATGTTGAAGTTACCATTATTATGATTTATTTTCAATCCCAAATAAGGGTACCTTTTTGTGTTTTCTAAGATGTGTGTGCCTAATTTAAATGTATTTTGTGAAGTCTGAGACTTGTGTCTCCTTTGAAAGACCATGACTTTAGTCTTCTTCATGTTTACAGTATGTTCAGAGACCATGTCTGGCAGAACTGGTGGAGGATGTGTAGGTTATGTTGTAGACCCTCTTTAGTGGCTGACAGCAGAACTAGATAATCTGCATACATCAAAAATGTTACTTTGGTATCGTGCAAAGTCAGAAGGGTGCAGTAGAAAGTTCTAATAACTCTGCTAATTAATTTATATATTAAACAGCGTTGGGCTTAAACTGCACCCCTGGCGGACTCCGCAACCGTGGGTGAAGAAACTTGTTCTTTTATTGCCAATTCTAACAGCACATCTGTTTTTTGTGTACATAGATTTGATCAAGTCATATGTATTTCCTCCAACACCACTTTCTAGAAGCTTTAAGAAGAGTCCTTTGTGCCAAATTGAATCAAAAGCTTTTTCAAAATCAACAAAGCAAGAATACATTTTGTTTTTGTTCTGTTTCACATGAATGTCAATTAAGGTTTTAATAGTGTATATGATCAGAGGTACGATAATTTGGTAAGAATCCAATTTGGCTTTTAATTAGAACACTGTGTTCCGTAAGGAATTCTATGAGTCTGGTGTTGATGATACTACATAGAAGTGTGCCCAAATTACTCGTCACACAGATACCTCTATCGTTTTTTGGGTCAGATTTATCTCCACTCTTGAATAGTGGGGTTATCAGTCCTTCATTCCAAACATTAGGGACATTTCTTAAATGTATTGTCAAATAGAAAAAAAAAGTTCAGAGCTGTTTTTAATAATTACATTCAATGTCTCTCTCTCTGTGCTCTTGTCTCTCTCTCTGTTCTTGTCTCTCTCTCTGTTCTTGTCTCTCTCTGTGCTATTGTCTCTCTCTCTCTGTGTTCTTGTCTCTCTCTCTGTTCTTGTCTCTTTCTCTCTCTGTGTTCTTGTCTCTTTCTCTCTCTGTGCTCTTGTCTCTCTCTCTGTTCTTGTCTCTCTCTCTGTTCTTGTCTCTCTCTGTTCTTGTCTCTCTCTCTGTGCTATTGTCTCTCTCTCTGTGCTCTTGTCTCTCTCTCTGTTCTTGTCTCTTTCTCTATTTGTGTTCTTGTCTCTCTCTCTCTGTGCTCTTGTCTCTCTCTCTGTTCTTGTCTCTTTCTCTCTCTGTGTTCTTGTCTCTCTCCCTCTCTCTCTGTGTTCTTGTCTGTAGTAGGTGCTCCTAGTCTAGAGTTTCAGTAATGTACAGTAAGAGCTCCTAGTCTAGAGTTTCAGTAATGTACAGTAAGTGCTCCTAGTCTAGAGTTTCAGTAATGTACAGTAAGTGCTCCTAGTCTAGAGCTTCAGTAATCTTCAGCTTCAGTTTCAAGTACCTCGGAGCCCACATATCCGAGGACTTGACATGGACCACACACATTGACAGTGTTGTGAAGAAGGCACGACAACGCCTCTACTTCCTCAGGCGCCTAAGGAAGTTCCAAGTCAGTCAGAAGATCCTTAGGAACTTCTACTCATGTACAATAGAGAGCATCCTGACCGGCAACATCACCTCCTGGTTTGGGAATAGCACTGCACAAGACCGTAGCAGACTACAAAGAGTGACACGTTCAGCCGAACGCACAATTGGAGGGGGGCTTCCCACCCTCCAGAACATTTACAACAAGCGGTGCAAGGGGAAGGCTAAGAGAATTATTAAGGACTCGAGCCACCCGAACAACTGCCTCTTTGAACTGCTGCGGTCAGGCAAGCGATACCGGAGTCTTAAGGCGAGCACAGAAAGACTCAGAAGAAGCTTCTATCCCCAGGCCATCAGGCTGCTAAACGAACAATAATCACTATGCAACAACCATCAAATGCACACAGCACACACACCCACACGCACACACTCACTCAAACAAACAACACACTGCAGCACCCACTCTCCACACTTTAGATCACACAAACACACTTACACTTTATATTTATTGATAAAGGATTTGCACTACAACTCGTACACCTACTGTGAATTGTACCTAAATTGCACCTCGTCCCATTTCTCCATTTCTGCCTTGCACTATATAGTATTGTATATTAGTACACTGCACAGTATTGTATATTGTATGGTAACTACGTCTATTCTGCATCGAACATTGTACATATGTCTAAACTGAACACTGTGACCTCATTTTTTTTACTTCTAATTTTACTATGTTATTTTATTTCATACTTATCTTGTCTTGCACAGTCTCTGGAGCGCAACAGTAAGAAGCATTTTGTATAAAAGTATTCTGTACTTCTGTATGACAACTATTAAAGAAACTTGAAACTTGAAACTTGTAATGTACAGTAACTAAGAGCTCCTAGTCTAGAGCTTCAGTAATGTACAGTAAGTGCTCCTAGTCTAGAGTTTCAGTGAGGTACAGTAAGTGCTCCTAGTCTAGAGCTTCAGTAATGTACAGTAAGAGCTCCTAGTCTAGAGCTTCAGTAATGTACAGTAACTAAGAGCTCCTAGTCTAGAGCTTCAGTAAGGTACAGTAAGAGCTCCTAGTCTAGAGTTTCAGTAATGTACAGTAAGAGCTCCTAGTCTAGAGCTTCAGTAATGTACAGTAAGAGCTCCTAGTCTAGAGCTTCAGTAATGTACAGTAAGAGCTCCTAGTCTAGAGCTTCAGTAATGTACAGTAACTAAGAGCTCCTAGTCTAGAGTTTCAGTAATGTACCGTAAGAGCTCCTAGTCTAGAGTTTCAGTAATGTACAGTAAGTGCTCCTAGTCTAGAGCTTCAGTAAGGTACAGTAAGAGCTCCTAGTCTAGAGCTTCAGTAATGTACAGTAAGAGCTCCTAGTCTAGAGCTTCAGTGAGGTACAGTAACTAAGAGCTCCTAGTCTAGAGCCTCAGTGAGGTACAGTAAGAGCTCCTAGTCTAGAGCTTCAGTAATGTACAGTAAGAGCTCCTAGTCTAGAGCTTCAGTAATGTACAGTAAGAGCTCCTAGTCTAGAGCTTCAGTAAGGTACAGTAAGAGCTCCTAGTCTAGAGCCTCAGTAATGTACAGTAAGAGCTCCTAGTCTAGAGCTTCAGTAAGGTACAGTAAGAGCTCCTAGTCTAGAGCCTCAGTGAGGTACAGTAAGTGTCACGGCTCGTACAGAGAACCAAAATGCAGAATGCAAAAAGCAGGTGTGTTTATTATAAAGAGTAGTCGCGTATCCAGGCAGGTGTAGGTCAAACACGGAGGGGGTATTCATACAGTCCAGGGGCTCACGTGGGGCAGGGTAGTCAGACAGGCCAGGGGTCGTAAATGGGATCAGACAGTCCAGGGAGTAAGCGAGAATAATGGTCAGGCAGGCAGAGGTCATACACGGGATCCAGGGGTAAGAGAACAGGACACGGAGCCAAGTAGAGGACTGGGGAAAGGAAGACAAGACAGGGTTAAACACGGGACACGGGTAACGGAATACTATAACTATATACGAGCGCTAAAGACTAAGACTGACTGGAGAATATGAAGTTACGATATGGCAGCATGATGACATCTGAGCCAGGTCTATATAGGTGGAGCAATCAGCCGGTATATGTCAATCAGCTGCTCCCTTGGCTCCCACACACATGAACTCTGTAATCAGAGGAGAACGAGAGAGAGAGTAGACAGGCAGGTATAGAGTGTGACAGTAAGAGCTTCAGGAACATAAAGAAAATCCTTAAATTTCAGGGTCCCATTTTGATTTCATTCAGTCTCATTTCCCCCTGATGCGCTCCTTTGGTCAACAGTGAGGCCTTGTAGACAGAGTAGACTAAATTCTCTCTACTGTCGCCAAGTATACTTTAGTTATACCAGTGTCATCCGCATTTATAAACCATCCTAACTAGAGTGTTAACCTCCAACGGCCCTATTAAAGGGCTGTCACGCCCGTGCGCGGGACACGTGCACGTCACAGCACTTTGTTCTCGTCTGTCGGCTCCGGGCTGCGTTTCTCAGGTGAGAGCTGATTGCAATGAGAAGGGGGCAGAAGAAGACGAACAAATTCTTTGTTTTGATTCGCGTGTCTGATTGAATGGAAGTGGACGGCCATTTTGAATAATCACGCTGAATTATTGCGGTACACACATTACAAAAACGAGAGCATGTCTATGTTCCCCGGGTCCTATGTTCCCTGGGTTCTATGTTCCCCGCTTGCGATAAAAATGTCCTATGTTCCCCGGGTTCTATATTCCCCGCTCCCGCTACCCGCTCCCGAAAAAGTTGTGTGAGGGCCGACCATGTCAGCTTGCTTAATTTCTCTGTCATTACGGTAGTGTTCTAAAATGTACAGGTCGCGACTAAAAAAAGGTCCTATGTTCCCCGCTACTGCCGAAAAAGCAACAGAGTTGTGTGAGGGTGTAGATAGATGGTGCAACATGTGTAATTGTGTAATTGTGTGTGTGTGTGTGTGTGTGTTGTGTGTGTGTGTGTGTGTGTGTGTGTGTGTGTGTGTGTGTTCTGGATGTAACAGTACTGTATATCTACTCCAGTGCCATCTGACAGATTCGGACATCAGACGCTGCTTGCGTGTAAAAGAGATGTATATCTGTTATTTAGTTAGGCCTACTGGACATTTTCTTTGACATAAGTAGATTTTTCGTTTTTGTTTATTTATTTTAACAAGCGGGCAGAAAAGTGGCAATTTTTTTACTTGAACTTGAGGACTGCATACTTTTTTTGCAAACCAAAACAACATACTTTATACTTATAGCACATGCATGAGCCTGGTCTCTTTTTAAAGATGACATTCTGAGGTTTCTGAATTCACTTTTAGTGCTAAAGTAATAGAGTTACATAGGTCTGAGCCTCAAATACCGGCATGTAACTCGAGAACCGCTGAACGGATTTTGTCGGATTTTGTCGCTATCGACAGGCAACAAATAAGCCTTCAATTAGATATATATATATATATTGTATTACAAAATATGCACAACCGAGCCACTAGGGGTCGCCAAAGTGCCGGTTGCAAAAAATCCGAAAAACGTCCCATATGAGGGACGTTGCAGCTTAAGAGGTTTTAAGTTAATATAAAGCGTGTTTCGAAAATTTTTGAGGTTGTTAAATACACGCTTTTGATTTCTTTAACCTCTTCCACCCGTGGTGAAAATCCGCCTAAAATATATACCTAGGTAAATGGAATATTGCTCCACTTCTACAAGGGTTCATTTGCATATTCTTGCTATCTAGGGACATCTATGGACCTCAGGGAATGTATTCACAGTTTCAGAAATATTGTGTCTATTACTAGGCTTGCTTAAATTGTGATGAAACAAAGGAGAATATGAATTATGATTTTTCTTTGCATCTTTGACAGTGAATAACACCATGCTAATAATGACCAAACATTAAAAACTGCCACTGATCTCGTTCAGTACCTTCTTGAGATCATGTGTACAAAAAATCTAAGGAAATTAATAAAGGGAAGATGATTAAACAGAAGGTTCTGTAGATACAGTACTGAATTCTTCCATCCGGACCAATGCAATTTGAAATATTATTATAGAATATAGAATAGGAGGCTTATAAATTACCTTATTATAGCCAATTCGCACATTTATATATATACATATATTATCTTTCAAATGCCCAAGTTCAATTTGGATTTAGTATCACCAGGCGTGCATGAGTACAGATAATGAAATCTACTGTAATGTGGTGGCACCATTTTGAAACTATTTTCAAATCTAATTGTTGCTGAATGCTAACAATAGGGAAGATAAACTAACTGCGTTTTTTCAAATTTGTCAAAAACGTTACCTTTTGTGGCTTATTATCCCGAATAATAACAGTTATTGATATAATTCATACAGAACTCTGAAACTTGAACCCCTATAGAATCTTCCAGGAACTGTAGCTCTGAAAAATTCCAACGCTGATCGACAGCTAGTGATGTCTATTACAAAATGGCCGCAAAAAGACTACAATTCCCATGGTTCAAAAATATCCAAAATGGTCGCCCTCGCGACTAGACTTGTCCAAATCGAAAAGTTTAATCTATCTAATGACACTTTTAACATATTGCTAAACAAATGTATTGATGATAATATACATTCTACATGCTGTTGTGACATGTTAGTGATGTTAATACTTGAATACGTTTGAAATTAAAATCGCCACTTTTATACAACAGTCAAAAAAATATTGATTTATGACCAGATGTCATTTCGGGACCGGTACCGGTCCCGTCGGGTGGAACAGGTTAAGTGGCGAGTGACGTCTTTTTCGTTGTCCGTTGTTCGTTGGAGAATGTTACTTTACTATTTCTCTGGAATGCGCATGCTCCCTCCACTGTCGCGCTTACGCGGGCAGATGACGTATGTTCCAAGTGTGGTGTAAGGCGGGGGGCCGGGACTCAGTCTCCTGCCCCCTGGATGCTGTCCTTGGTTACCTCCAGTCTCTCCTTGATAGACTGTCGGCTTCGACGGTGAGGGTATATGCAGCAGCTATATCCTCCTATCATGAGGGGTTTGAGGGGATGTCTTGTTCAGCCACCCTCTTGTGAAGCGTTCCTGCTTGGCGCTCCGCTTGCGCCGGCAGATGATGTGTGTTCCAAGTGTGGTGTAAGGCGGGGGGCCGGGACTCAGTCTCCTGCCCCCTGGATGCTGTCCTTAGTTACCTCCAGTCTCTCCTTGATAGACTGTCGGCTTCGACGGTGAGGGTATATGCAGCAGCTATATCCTCCTATCATGAGGGGTTTGAGGGGATGTCTTGTTCAGCCACCCTCTTGTGAAGCGTTTCCTGCTTGGCGCTCGACGCGTTAAGCCGGTGCAACGCTCCTTGGCTCCGACTTGGGATCTTCAATTGGTCTTCGGTCGGTTGTCCTTGGTCCCGTTTGAGCCGCTCGAGCAGGCGCCGTTGGGACAGCTGTCCTTCAAGACCGCGTTCCTTCTGGCTGTCACTTCCGCTAAACGCGTAGGTGAGCTCTGTGCTCTCTCGGTACGTCCATAGTGCCTGTCTTTTCGGACCGATTGCGGTGTCACTCTGCGACCTAATCCTGCTTTCGTGCCTAAGAATATCCGGAGTTCCTTCCGCTCCCGGGATATTGTGGTTCAGGCGTTTCGTCCTCCTCCTCACACTAGTGAGTTAGTTGCGGGCCTTCACCTGTCATGTCCAGTCCGTGCTTGGGGATTTACCTCAGCCGTACTCAGGATTTCAGGGTTACCGACCAGCTTTTTGTCTGTTACGGTGGGGCTCGTGCTGGTAAGGCACTGTCGGAGCAGCGCCTGTCCCATTGGTTGTGCGAGGGTGTTACCCTCTGCTACACGTTGGCTGGGCAGGATCCCCCTGGGGGCGTCAGGGCGCACTCCACTCGTGGGGTGGCTGCCTCTGCCGCTCTCCTGGGTGGGGCCTCGGTGGAGGCCATCTGTGCTGCAGCTTCATGGTCCTCCCCGGGCTCCTTTGTAAGGTTTTTCCTCATGGACATGACCGGGGGTTCTGTCTCCCAGGCGGTTCTGGGGTCTGTGGCCTTTCCTGCTTCCCGTCCTTTGGTCGGGTAGCAGGAGTGTATGGGTATGGGCCACAGTGTGTTGAGTCACACGTGGTTCCGCCTGTACGGTGTGTTCAAGGGGTTCTAGTTTCCCTCTTGTTCGCATTCAGGTGGAGTTGACTGCGCCCCCCCTTCATTAGGGAGGATGGGGTGACAGGGCTCCCCGCACCCCTTGATGTGGGCTTACGGGTCCTCAGGGGGTACATTTGTCGGGCTTCGCGTCCGCTCTTCCCCATATCTCATACGGCTCAGAGCGGAACGCGATAGCAAATACGGCATATAACGGTAGGTTATGTAGATAACCTAGTTATATTAGTATTGGCTGAGCGTTCCGCTCTGCGCGGCCCTGAGTTCCCTCTTGAGGAATCTTTTTCCTGGGACGGGTTATTGGCGAGGAAGGGTGTGTGGTGACTATCGTCACTGCTATATGGGCGGTGCCGCCATGGGGGCGGAGCCCCATACAGGTGTGGTGCATGTATTTTTTGTTCGTAAGGGGATACAATAGGTATCATAGAATATAGAATATCTCATACGGCTCAGAGCGGAACGCTCAGCCAATACTAATATAACTAGGTTATCTACATAACCTACCGTTATGCTGTTGTCATTGGTTACACGCGAGAGAACAGCTGTGTGGACATAACAAGCAAAGTGTTGGACCTGTATGTAACGGTTGAGTCTGGAATTAAATGCCTCTGATCGCATGCTATACTCGATTGATTGTGTATTACTCGAAAAGGGAAAAAAAACAAAGAAATAAAAATAAAATATTAGAATTTATTTTTTCTTTTTTTACTTATTTTAGTTCATTCACATATATATGTTTAAGGAAACCAACAAACTCTTATAATCTTACACATACATGTGAAAAGATATGTAAAAAAATATTTCTTTATTTTTTTTTATTCATAAAAATTTATAATTTCGATCTTTTTTTTTCGTTTTTTCTCATAGCTACGAGATTACTCACGCCCATCCCTAGAACATAGGACCCTTTTTTTGTTCGGGAGCGGGCGGGACCGGGGAACATAGAACCTTTATTTCGGGAGCGGGGAAGATAGGACCCTTTTTTTATTTATTTTTAAGCAGGGAACATAGAAGCCGGGGAACATCCTCTTTTTCTCCGCCTGATTTTCTGTGCTTTTCCTCCCATCCCAATTTAGTCGTTATGCCAATTCCCCCCTCCCCTACCTGGTCGTTGTGCGCATGTGCCCCCTACTGGTCGGTCAAGGGAGCCCTGAGGTCTACCACATGCTTCCTCCGACACATGCGGAGACAGCCAGCGCCTCTCTTTTCACCTGACAGAGAGGACTCTCATTGGTGTGGTCTCAACCCGTGGGAGGTTACACTGCCTTCACCACTTCCTGTCTTTTGCTGTGCAGGCGCCCTGACCTGACCTGTAGGAGTCGCTGTCCACAACGCCAGATTACCACCCCATCGACTTCCCTCCCGCTAACTCAGCCAAACGAGTTAGTATGACGGCTGGCCGAAGCCGGAGGCAATGCTGACACCTGGATTCGAGACCGGAGTCTCTCGCATTGGTGACAAGCGCAATCTCCGCTGCGCCACCCAGCCGCTTTCTGGCATTCAAATTCTAAATCAACATTCACATTTTTTATTTAAAAAAAAAAAAAAAAAAAAAAAAAATGTTTATATATTTTTCTATTCATTCTGTTTAATCCAATGGGGTTTTTCTTCACAGTTGCAGATAAACTAGATTAGGCTACACTAATATTATAGTAATAAAAAAAACTGATGAGTTTTATTCATTAAAGAAAGTTGATTTAATTGTTTTAGTTGGGCAGGGGCTTCTCCCTGGGCTGGGTCTGGGGCTGGAAAGTTGATTTAATAAAAAAAGAAAGGAAAAAAAAGTGATTTAATCAGATTAATCACTTTATTCAAATTGAGGATTTAGTTTGAGGATATTTAAAAAAAATAATAATAATAATAATAATTTAAATTATAAAAAAAAATAATTGCATTTTTTGCATTGCGTTTTTTATTAAAAACGAAGGTTTGAATTTGCAGGACTGGGGTTAAGGAGCAGCGGGCAGCCACAGTGCTGCTCACTCACAGGACAGCACTGCAACACTGGGTCTTTTTTGTTCGTGTTTGTTTTTCTGCCGTCCCTCTGGAATCAAACCGGCAACACTCCAGCTTCTATAGGAAGGTGTAGTCTGACGTCACGTTGGACCATCCGCGAGGTCCACCCATATATATATTTTCTGTGTTTTATTAAATAATGATTTTCAGGGCGCCATTGTGGTGCACCATGTAACTGTGCTGCAGTGCAACGCGGCCGTCCTGACCTTTGCTGAATTTCTTCCCCCATTTCTCTCCCATCCTTCCTCTCTGCCGGACTTGTCCAATAAACAAATGAAAAAGCTACCAAAGACATATTAAAGAAAATTTAAAAAATAATGATTTTCAGTTTTGAGAAATGGTCAAACTTATCCAAATATGGTATTTTTAGGGAAAACTGCAGCTGCAACAGATAGCACTTTAGTGATAATTTTCATATTTTCAATTTTCTCAAGGCACCCCTGGCAGCTCTCTGAGGCACCCCTGTTGAGAACCGCTGCTCTAGGAGAGAGTGGGGCCGGTTTGATTGTCTGACTCGGCTTCCCTGTTAACTGACAAGTGTGACACATTATGAAGTAAGCGGAAACATCACGTTTGAAACGGGGCCAAAAACTGTCTCAGTGCACAGGCATATGTTTTCCTCACTCCCTGATGCCTTGCAGCCAGCTTCCTTCTCATCCCCCTCTCTGCCACCACCTCTTCTGACCAGCTCGACTCCCACCACGGAGCTAGCCTTCCTCACCAGCTTGTTCAGTTTGTTGGTGTCCCTCGATTTGATGTAGCCCCATGCCATGTAGCATGCCACAGCTCTATGATGAGCTAGTCAAGATGAGAAGCCCCCCCCCACACTCAACTAACCGCCTCGGCCAGTCCTTCATACCAGCGGCCATCAGACTCCACACCAGTGGGCAGGGACTGCTGCCAGACCTCCAACTAGGAACCTATATAGCACCTTAAATACTGTATACTTTATCAGATCATATAGCATTTAGCATTTATAGATTATATATTATATTAGATTTACACCACAAAAAGAAAACATCAAAAAACACTTTACAATTATTATATACAATTATTATATACTGTATTTCTTACATAATACAGCTGCAGTGTTCATCAACTCCTCTGGGATAAATGGGGACACTGCTCCATAAGCAATAAGTTAAAGCTAATTACCTTAGCATATTTGACATGTACAGTGTCATGTACAGTAACTGACTTATGTTTAATCAATACAAATATAACTAATAAACGATGGGATTAGAAAACTACAAGGCTAAATTAATTCAGAATGCAGTTGTTTGTTGAAATGTGGTGGCCGGACAAGATTTTTGTAATCATTTCTGTATCAAATATGAAAGATATGAATAATATATTACTTTGAGCATACCCACAAACAGATATTCATCATAAACCCATTCAAGTTAATTTTCAGACGGAATTGTTTTATTACTATCACTATAATTATAATAACTTTTGAACAATAAATTATATTTCTAATCTGTCAGCTGTTCTATATTGCCCATATAATTGTCTATATCCCATACCCTCTAAGTTTCCTGCTAGCTTATCAGTAAAGTGGTTGAAAATGCAGTTGTTTGTTGAAATGTGGTGGCCGGACAAGATTTTTGTAATAATTTCTGTATCAAATATGAAAGATATTAATAATAATAATCATGATAATTTTATATCATTTGAAAGCCCTAGTTGTTATCTTCAAAATGGTACTATATATATTTACTTTGAGCATTCATTTTCATAATGGAATGTTGATAGGGCTAAAGATAATGTGCGATTTTGGCCACTGGTAGCGCTCATGAGCCGAACACAACTCGGGCCGTGTTCGGTAGCGTCGAAGAAGAAGAAGCTTCACGCACGAATCCCAGCGGGGAAAACAGTGGAATATTTGTTTCAAAATTCTGTCCGTAACTCCAAGTAGCGTGTCCTTAGAATTCCGTACGTAAATCTAAGCAGATCAAACGTGTTTTTAGAATTCCGTACATAAATCTAAGCAGATCAAACGTTTTATGAAACACAGATTGAGAGGTGTGTGTGTGTGGATCGTTTTTACGATTGTGGATTCTACTTCTGCGTTTGTTTATTTTTGATAGACCTCTAAGAAGAAAAAGCGTCACACACGAATCCCCACGGGGAAAACGGCTAAATATTTGTCTCAAAATTCCGTATGTAACTCCAAGTTGATCAAGCGTGTCCTTAGAATTCCGTACGTAAATCTAACCAGATCAAGCTGTTTTTAGAATTCCGTACGTAAATCTAAGCAAATCAAGCGTGTTTTTATGATTTATGAAACACAAATTGAGAGGTGTGTGGATTGTTTTTAAGATTGTGGATTCTACTTTTGCGTTTGTTTATTTTTGATAGAAATCTACCCCCATACACACGGGAGTAGGCGTGGTCACGTGCAAGTGACGTGCATGTGTCAACTTTTTCACATGCACAATATGTGCATGGAGATGATCAGTGGTGCAGTTGTAATATGGGCCAAGGCCAAACGCCACGTGCACGCGCATACATGTCTCTCTCCTTTTTCATGAGGCGGAGCTGGGGACGAGACGGGTGGTCTTTTGTCACATAACACACGCACGCACGCACACACACACACACACACACACACACACACACACACACACACACACACACACACACACACACACACACACACACACACACACACACACAGTCTAGGACGGTGATAAGTGCCGGCCGGGGTATACGGCGCAACGAGTAATTTTTGTGTCGTCGCGCCGTATACCCCAGCCGGCACTTATCACCTAGACTTTGCATAATAATAGGATGCGCGCACTTCTGCCTCAGTGACGTAGCCTAAACGGCGTTTAACCGCATTTGACCACCACTGCATGCCTGGAGATGATATCTTAATTATTATGTATTCAAATAACGCACCGGACTGCGGCTTGACGTTTGACGGTTTATTTAATCCGCTCCACCAGTGCATAACACACACACACCATCTCCCGTTACCACAACGCTTTACGGTATATCACAGCAGTGTCGCAACATTACCGTGCCATCTTAAAGGCCCGGTGAACACCGTTGTGATTCACATACACAACATATTCCCCCCCCCCACAGGGAACCCCGAAGAACATCCCCATACAGTTTAATTCATATTTAATTCATACTAACAGTCCCTGCAGCCTACCTAGGTGAACCGGGTAGACTGCCAGTCACCGACATAGTCTTGTGGATTATTCTGCCACGCAACAGACTATGCTCTGACTAAACCGGTCAATGAATAAATATAAATAATCTGTAACATAAATAGTCTATCTCTCAAGTAACATAGTCTCTCAAGTAGGCCGGTCTATTCCGGACGCGGACTGGCCGCGCGTCCCGGTGAACCTGGGGCTCGACTGGCAATGGCAATGGTGAGCCCCGCTGGGCGCGGTCTGGAGAGGCCTCCAGGTGAACCTGGGGCTCGGCCGGCAATGGCGGGCCCCGCTGCGGCTCATCTGGCAAAACCCAGTCCTCAATGTCCAGCTCTGAACCCTCCCTGGACTCTGGGTCCGAGATGGGGTCGTTTGCCACCTTCTTAAGCCGGTTTGCGTGCCACCGTGATCCATCGGCCAGACGAAAGGTGGCCGGGCCCAGCCGGGCCGTGACCCGTATCGGTGCCGACCAGAAGGAGAGCAGCTTGTGGTCCCGGTGGGGACGACGAATCCGGACCCAGTCTCCTTCTGTGAAGGAAGGCGCTTTCACCCTCCGCCTCCTGTCGAACCGCTGCTTCATTCGACGCTGAGCATCTGCGACCCTGGTGCCCTGGCAGGGTATCACTGCCGGCGCGATACTTGCCGGGACCCTCAGCCGATCCAGGGGAAGCTGCAACTCGCGTCCCATCATCAGGAGGGCTGGGGAACTGCCCGTAGTTGTGTGCGGCGTTGCCCTGTAGTGCAGCAGAGTGCGGAGTAAAGCGGCTGAGAACGGCAGACCCTCCGTCAGGTGCGCTCTGATGCCGTTCTTCAATGTCTGATTAAACCTCTCCACCCCCCCGTTTGCCTCCGGGTGGTAGAAAGCTGTACGGACGTGGTTAATCCCCCTGGCCTCCATGAAAGTGGCAAAGTCAGCAGAGACAAACTGCGGCCCATTGTCCGTAGTGAGGGTGTCTGGAATTCCCCACCGGGCGAACAGGGCGGAGAGGAAATCCGTGACCACACGGGTAGTCACAGACCCCGAGGCGGCCACCTCCGGCCACTTGGAATGGAGGTCATAGGCAACCAGGAGGAAACGCTGGTGGTGTGGGACACCATGGAGCTCCCCACAGATGTCCAGCTGGATGTGCTTCCAAGGTGCGGGTGGCCATGGCAAAGGCTGCAGCGGCGCTGGGGTCGGCGGCCCCGTCTTACCGCTGAGAAGGCAGGCTGAGCAGTCCCTCACCATTGTCTCTATATCCCGGTCAATGCCCGGCCACCACACCAGATCCCTGCAGCGCTGCTTCACCCTCACGATGCCCAGGTGCCCCTCGTGCGCCATGGTCAATATGCGTGCTCTGAGGTCACTGGGGATGACTGTGCGAAGCCCCCGAGCCACACAAACACTGCTCCAGCAGGACAGCTCATCCTTGACCCGATGAAAAGGCGCCAGCACCTCCGGGACCTTCACGGGCCACCCCCCCCTGATGTAGGTGCGGAGCTGGGCGAGCGTGGAGTCCCCCTCCGATGCAAGCTGAAGGTCCTCCAGGGAGACTGTGGCCTGGAGCGGGCCGTGAAGCTGAAGGACAAGCTCCGGTTCCATTGGATCCGGGCACGTTTTGGGTGCCGGGTCAGGGGTGGCACGGGAGAGCAGGTCAGCCACTACATTCTCCCTGCCGGGAGTAAACACTGTGGTGAAGTTATATGGCTGGAGCCTCTCAGACCAGCGGTGAATCCTCAATGGCTTGTGGCCCAACCCGGATGTAGCGAGCAGGGCGGTAAGAGCCTGGTGGTCCGTCCGCAGCGTAAAATGTCGTCCGTACACGTACATGTGCCACCGTTCACACGCCCAGACACAGGCCAGAGCCTCGCGCTCCCCCACCGAGTACTTCTGTTCCGCTGGGGAGAGAGCGCGGGATGCAAACGCCACTGGGCGCTCCACGCCCCGCTGGACCTGAGACAGCGCAGCCCCGATCGCCGTATTGGACGCATCACAGGTGACAAACGTCGGGCTCGCCAGATCGAAGAACGCGAGCACTGGTGGTGAGGTGAGCTGCGTTTTAAGTTGGCGAACAGCGATAGAGCAGGCTGGGGTCCACTCCCAGACCGCGTCCTGTTTCAGGAGCCTCCGAAGCGGGGTGGTGGTTGTGGAGTATTGGGGAAGGAAGCGAAGGTAGTAGGCTGTCATCCCTAGAAATGACGAGAGCTGCGCTGGGCAGGACGGCTCAGGCAGGCGCAGCACGGCCTCCACGTTAGACTGGAGCGGGCTGAGGCCATCAGCAGACAGGCGGAACCCCACAAATTCGATGACTGGGACAGAGAAGGTGCACTTGTCCCCATTCAGCGTGAGGTTGTGACCGGAAAGGACGTCCAGCACCCTCGCCAGGCGCTCGTCGTGGATGGCTGATGTTGCACCATGGACCACTATGTCATCCAAAAAAACGACCACGCCCGGGATGCCGGCGAAGATGGTGGCCATTATTTTTTGAAAACAGCTGGGGGCTGAGCTGAGACCAAAAGGCATGCGGGTATACCTAAACACTCCGACATGTGTCACGAAAGCCGTAAGGTAGCGACTGTCAGGATGCAGTGGAACCTGCAGGTAGCCCTGGCGAAGGTCCAGTTTGGTGAAAACTGAGGAGCCGTAAAACTGTGCCGCCAGTTCCTCCACTGTGGGCAATGGGTACTTATCCGGAATCACCGCTTTGTTCACCTGCCTGAGGTCGACGCATGGACGCAGTCCCCCTAATTTCCTTTTTACTATCACCAGGTTGGAAACCCATGGTGAAGCGTCGACGCGCTCGATGATGCCCGCATCCAAAAGCTTCTGCAGCTCGGCGGTGACATCGTCGCGTAGGGCGAGGGGCAGGCGGCGCAGCGGCTGGATCACCGAACGCACCTCCGGGATGAGGAGAGGCTGGTGGTGAAACGCAGTGAGGCAGCCCAAGCCACTAAACAGAGCAGGCCAGCGCTGGTGCCAGGGCGAACCCACAGACAGAATGTCAGCCCCTGTATTGTCCACCAGGGAGAACCCAAGCCCACAAAACAAATCGTAGCCCATGAGGTTGGCTCCCTGATGAGACACTTGGAAAGTGAATGAGGGAAGGGCCTTGGTCCCATAGCACACAGTGAAGGTGATTGTGCCTGCCATTCCTATCTTAGAGTGTCCATACCCATACAGGTCCTCTGCGTTGGCGGTGAGCGTCCGGCGCGGGAAAAGTCGACGAACCGTGGAAATGTTCAAAAGTGACTTGGAGGCCCCCGTATCCAACAGGAGTGGGAGAACCACCCCGTCCAGTTCCACCGTGCACCATTTAAATGCACGAGAGGTGGCGTCCACTGAATGGATGGTTGTCGGCGTAGGTGGACGTGGCGAGCGTGGCGGCGTGCTATCAGCACCGGGAGCAGAGCGGCAGACCCGGGCGAAATGGTTCTGCCTGCCACAGCGTTGACACCTCTGTCCCCTGGCAGGGCAAACTGGAGCCCGGCTGGGGTGTGATGAGGAGCCACAATTTCCACACACGGCCCGGCGTGCTGTTGACGCGGCCGTACCCCGGCGTGCAGCGAAATTTACCTCCAGGCTGTCATCCGGGAAAACCGGTACGGGAAACTCCCCGGACGGCGCCACTGTTTGAGTCAACATCAGAGGTTTGGGGAAAACATTACAGGGTGCAAGCTGTGCTGCCAAACCTGCTGCTGACTCGAGATGGAAAGCAATATTAACAGCCTTTGTCAATGTCAATTCATCTGGCATCATTAATAGCTTATCCCTGAGCTTAGGGTTGTTAGTATGTTCAGCTAGCTGATCCCGTATCAGTTCATCTTCCATCACTCCAAATTTACAGAGGCTAGCCAGCCCCCGTAGGTCAGCTACATAGTGGTGGATCGACTCACCCACTTGTTGACGTCGCTGACGGAAAACGATCCTCCGGAGCATGACGTTTTGTGGAGCAGCGAAATGTCCCGACAGCAGTGTGACACAGTCCGCATAACTCGGTGCAGCTCCGAGAGTCCTAAAGATCCGTTGTCCCTCGGTTCCTAGGTTGTGAATGAGCAGGGCTCTCTTCCGAGCAGCGTTAGCGTCGGCGAGCCCGACGGCTATTATGAACGTATTAAACGCCTCCAGCCAGTGAATCCACGGAACCGGTGGCTCGCCAGGCAGGGCGAGGAACGGAGAGAGAGGTGCAAGTAGGGAATCCATAATCCCATCCTCGTCGCCAATATTATGTATTCAAATAACGCACCGGACTGCGGCTTGACGTTTGACGGTTTATTTAATCCGCTCCACCAGTGCATAACACACACACACCATCTCCCGTTACCACAACGCTTTACGGTATATCACAGCAGTGTCGCAACATTACCGTGCCATCTTAAAGGCCCGGTGAACACCGTTGTGATTCACATACACAACATTAATATGGCAGAGCGAGACGCTCTGTCAGTATTCATATAACTAGGGTTATAGAATAACCTTCGTTTTGTTGGAGCTATTCGGTTACATGACTCCTCCCCCTCGCTGATGACATCATCAATCTCCCAGTCCTGACTCGAGCTCAGCGGAGCGGCGCAGTTCAAGAGAGGAGAGAGACGGCGATGTGCGGCTGTACCGCCTGCTTACCGGCGCGCATAAAGTTTTTGACGGAATATTTTGCAGTAGCCCATGGATTGACGCGCAACCTTTCGGGAACCTTGCCAGGTAACCTTTTAACTGATGCGAGAAACCGCGAGGTAGGCTATATTAATACTCCAATAGGATAATGACTCTGTGGTGCTATCATCACATCGGGCTTCACTGTCAGTACTTCATCAGTCCCGGTGGGTGCAGTGCATCATCATCACCATGGGGACCGTTTTTCTTTTAGAATGAATAAGTCGTTTATAAAACTTAATCGCCCATCCTTGTTATTACCATATATTCGCCATTATTGGCTACTTTTCTATCACTCAATGCGAATTCAACAGTTGTGCCTCGTAAGAATAATCAGCGCCAGTGCCATTTGTATGCCTAGAATTACTTACCTAAACCCGACACCTTTATTCGATTGCCCGCACGACGAGCGCGACGTTATTAATCAACTTCATCGCCCATTATTTGCGTCCCTTCCTCATCCTCGTTTATTTCTCTCGGTTGTTATTTGCGGGTTTATGAAATAAGCCACACAGACACAACACCTAACAGCAGTTGGAACAGTGCAGCGATGACCATGAAAGCGCAGCAGACCCAATGCTGAATGTTCATTTATTTATGCACGCTTACAGTAGGCTATCTAGGCTAAAAGATGCATTATAAATGCATTATAAATAAAGTATTATTATTGACCGGCGGAACCTATACTCAAACTCCCGGTAAGCCTAAAGCCACTAAGCACTAAGCCAGTGGTGGTCAGTTCACCTGCGCCGGGCAGTCGGTAGCCTATTTGGGACTTATATATAGCCTATATACAGTGCGTCATTCCCCACTATGTGATTTTTACTGAAGGAAGACAAATTATTGTACATTTAGAGCGAGATATATAAACCCTCCACAATAATCTGCAGCAGCATTTGCCATTCTGGCAGGGGGTCAGAATTCGGCACAACACCGGTATCGTGTGTGTGTGTGTGTGTGTGTGTGTGTGTGTGTGCGCGTAAGCGTCTGCGACAGCACTTCGGGACACGGAGAGAGAGAGTGTGGGGGGGGGGGGGGGGGGGGGGATTTTAGGCTTATCAGATGACCTTATTCACAAGGGCTAAGGAGGTGCTAGAGAGAGAGAGCGCATGTATTGATTGATTGTTGATTGAAAACTTTATTAACATATTGCAGAATGGGTACACAGTACAGTACAGCTCAATACATACAATTGCTGGATCTGGATGCAGACCAGAGAAAGACTTCCATCTTGTTTACATCAGGGTCCCCCATTTTCAATTCATCATAACATGACATACACGACATAGACAGTACTGCTACATCTATACATTTATGACATTTATGTACACGTGTAACAGAGGCAACTCGCCCCTGCCACGAATTCGACCATGCCTTGAGTGGGAGTTGAACCCCAGGCGTCCGCACTGCGGGCGACATCACAAACCGCTGCGCCAAGAAAGGAATTCCCTTCTAAGCGCTCAGTTTGTATGCCTCTGGGGAGTGAGTTTTACACCCGTTACATTCACCCCCCCTAAACTCACACCACCCAAGGCATCCGGGTCACGGCACCAGTGTAACAGAGGCAACTCGCCCCTGCCACGAATTCGACCATGCCTTGAGTGGGAGTCGAACCCCAGGCGTCCGCACTGCGGGCGACATCACAAACCGCTGCGCCAAGAAAGGAATTCCCTCCTAAGCGCTCAGTTTGTATGCCTCTGGGGAGTGAGTTTTACACCCGTTACACACGCACACACAACACGGGCTGGGCGATATGGCCTCTAAATGGCTATGTCATACGATACACGATATACATCACGATATTTTGACATTTCCTCTAAAGCACTTAAAATGCTTGATTTAACCCTTTGAAGCATACAGTCACTCCAACATGACGATTAAAATAGTCCCTGCAACACATGTCTGCATTAAACCATGAAGATGCTTTAAAAAATAATTTAATTAAGTTTCTAAAAATCTAGAGTTGTGCCCTTCCTGATGACTTGTCGTACAGAACTTGTAAGTCGCTTTGGATAAAAGCGTTCAGCTAAATGACTAAATGTAAATGTAAATGTAAAAATCTAAAAGAGTACATTTAGTCATTTAGCTGACGCTAAAGTAGTCTACTGACACACTAATACAGAACAAAAGAACATCTAAGACTATTTATATAAACACTTTTGGGTGCCTAAGATGTTTGCACATACTGTGTTTTCTACCCACTTTAGCCAAAAATACACACACACTACTGTGAGAAAATAATAATAATTTTTATTATCAGCAATGTTATAACATCCTACTGGTAAACAAAACACTTTAAAGGTGTGTGTGCATCATCATCATATATATATTTACTTTTTAATTGCATGACACATTATGAAGTATTTTCTTATGCCGCTTTTCCACTGCGTGGTACCTACTCTACTTGGTAGTGCCCCCCTTAGATATAAAGACGGTACCCCCCCCCCCCCCCCCCCCCTGTAGCTGGGGCGCTGTGACGTCATCTTCAACGCGACACACGCGGACAATAGAGGATTTCGACGCTAGCTATCAAGCTAAACATTTTAATAAAATAAATAAAAATCTAACCCTATTACCTAACTAACCTTACTGTCATGCACTTGTCCTAATATACTAACCTACACTGTAGCACTCAACACTTTGATGAACATTGTTACTCAGCTGATAGAGTTCTGCCCTTCCTGATGACTTGTCGTGTAAGTTGCTTTGGATAAAAGCGTCAGCTAAATGACTAAATGTAAATGTAAATGTATGAATCCAGTGCCTTATTAGCTAATAACGGTTAGAACGCGAGGCTACTATCAGTTCATCCACCTCGGTGCCTCCATATTCCATTGCCGTTTCTGAATAAAACACGTAGGGCTAATGTTTAAACTCGCTAAACTCTCTCCACTTCGCTCACGCTCTCGTATCCCCTTTCCCTGTTTCCTCCAAACAAACCTGTGGCACCGCCTCTCGGCATGTGTGTGTGTGTGTGTGTGCGCGGCTCGCATGCGTGTATGTGCATCAACGTGACGTAAGTTGGGGCGAGTGTGTGCATTATTTTCCTGTGAGAGGGAGAGACGAGAGAGTAAAGCGCTGCGCCAAAGTAAGTCTCATCTCAGCCGCGGCGGCTTAGAAACTGACGTGAGGGATTGTGAGAAACATCACGATGTTCACGATACGTTTAAAAGCGTATCGTTAATGAATTGTACCCGATATTTATTTAATATCGTCATATCGCCCACCCCTAACACACACACACACACACAAGTTCAAGTTCAAGTTCAAGTTCTTTAATAGTTGTCATACAGAAGTACAGAATACTTTCATACAAAATGCTTCTTACTGTTACGCTCCAGAGACTGTGCTAGACAAGATAGTATCAAATAACATAATAACATAATATAGCATGAATTTAGAAGAAGAAAATGAGGTCACAGTTGTTCGGTATAGACATATGTACAATGTTCTGAGTTACCATATAATATACAATACACAATACTATGCAGTGTACTAATGTACAGTACTATCTAGTGCAAAGCAGAAATGGGATGAGGTACAATTTTAGGTACAATTTACAGTAAGGTGTACGAGTTGTAGTGCAATCCTTCATCCATAAATATAAAGTGTGGGGAGTGGGTGCTACAGTGTGTTTGTTTAAAGTGGGTGTGTGCTATAAAGTGTGTGTAGTGGGTGCTACAGTGTGTTTGTTTAAAGTGAGTGTGTGCGTGTGGATGTGTGTGCTATGTGTGTTTGGTGGTTGTTGTTGTGTAGTGTTCATTCATTGTTCGTTTAGCAGCCTGATGGCCTGGGGATAGAAGCTACTTCTGAGTCTTTCTGTGCTCGCCTTGAGACTCCTGTATCGCTTGCCTGACGGCAGCAGTTCAAAGAGGCAGTTGTTCGGGTGGCTCGAGTCCTTAATAATTCTCTTAGCCTTCCCCTTGCAACGCTTGTAGTAAATGTTCTGGAGGGTGGGGAGCCCCCCTCCAATTGTGCGTTCGGCTGAACGTGTCACTCTTTGTAGTCTGCTTTGGTCTTTTGCAGTGCTATTCCCAAACCAGGAGGTGATGTTGCCGGTCAAGATGCTCTCTATTGTACACACACACACACACACACACACACACACACACACACGCGCGCGCGCGTGCGCGCGCACACTTCAAGTGTTGAAGTCTTCAACACTTCAACTCACACGCCACGCTCATCAACAACAGTGTCTTACAGTTTTCCAAATAAGGCACCCATTGCTTTTTCCAATCCTCATCATCAGGCCTCTTTGAAATACACAATTATCTTAAGAATTTCCCCTAATAACTAAAGAATTCCTCCTGTTAAATCTTTTGTGGAGCTTTGCATCACACACACACACACACAACCACACACACACACACACGCACGCACGCACGCACGCACACACACACACACACGCACACGCACACGCACACACACACACACGCACACGCACATATGCAATTTCCTGTGTGAAACGGTTCAGGGATTGGGTATCAGGAGGAATGCGGCAGCAGGAGTCTTGGTCTGCTCCTCATCAAGAGAAGAATGTCCTCCTCTTCCTCATCCTCCTCCTCCTCCTCCTCCTCCTCCTTGTCCTCCTCCTCCTCCTCCTCACCACTTCCCCTGCCTCTGTTTCAAATGCACACGCCGTTAGTGTCTCTTGTTTCCACTGCGCAGGTATAATGTCAGCCTTCAGCGTGTCCGGCGGTACAGCGCAGTCGTGCAGAGAGAGAGAGAGAGAGAGAGAGAGAGAGAGAGAGAGAGAGAGAGAGAGAGAGAGAGAGAGGGTCACTCAATTTACCGCTGCACTGATGAAGATGACAGAGGAAGTGTGAACGTGTAATGGCTGAATGAATACCGCACGGGAAAGGTGGTCCCAACGGGTTTCAAGGCTCTAGTGCCGCGTACCACACACACACACACACACACACACACACACACACACACACACACACACACACACACACACACACACACACACACACACACACACACACACACACACACACACACACACACACACACACACACACACACACACACACACACACACACACACACACACACACACACGATTTCAGCCCCTCTCATGCACGAGAGAGTGTGCACTTGTACCATCGCCCACACACAAACACACACACGCTCATGCACACACATACACACACTAAGTGATGAGCGGCCTTTAAAGAACCATACTGGTCTCATTTGGACTCATCACCATTAGCAAAAATTGCCCCTATACTGTATCTTCAACAAATGTTCCGTACATACAGTGTGTACTTTAGTAGATCTCAGCCTACATTTTTAACATCATTCACTGCCATTCATGTTCTACAAGACTTGAAAGTTGCTAGGTATTATGGGTAATTCACCCTTTTGAAAGTCACTACATTGTTTATTTGACCTGAAGTTACTGTATTACTCTAATACGGTGGCGTGACAGTGACTCAGGAGGTAGATCGGTACAAGATACAAGATACCTGTATTGCCACACAACTAGGTTGGTGGTCTGTGTGTGTTCGGTACAGAGTGGTTGAAGCTCTGGATATACATGCAACAGGAACATGGATACATTTACCCCCCCTCCCCCTCCCAGCAATAAATACCTAAATACAGCACAACACGACACGACACAACACAACACAACATAACACACGGAAGAGACTAGTCCATCAGGTCAGGAGCTTGGTTAGTGTAAGGGGTGTGAGGGGTCTTTTTGCGATTTTCGGTTGTCTGGTAATTTGAAGGTTTCCGGTTCGATTCCCAGTGTAACCCCCTAACCGCTTCCGATAAGCAGGTCGGCACCTTGCATGGTCGTCTCTGCCCCGTAAATGTGTGTGAATGTGAGGCATATGTTGTAAAGCGCTTCGGATAAAACCGCTATATAAATGCAGTCCATTTACTATTTAATAACAAGCCATTCAAATGTGCGCATTGATGTCAAATCACCTCTGTAGTGTTTACACAGACCCGAGGTTGCAGTTCTGGATGGGGTCAGAGCGAACCAAGGAAACTATAAAAGAAGGACAGGTCGTCACGTCAGAATACCAGCATTGTGTGCCCTGCTTTGTGCCAGGCTTTGGTGCCAGTTCTATTGAAGCCTGTGAGGAGATGCAAATAATAAAAAATATATACATGCTATATGAGGAAATATATATCAACCAATATATCAAATGTTAGCTACTTAACAATGCAACAAAGTGCAGATGATTCTGACATCCGAAGTAATAAGTCGGTCAAACTGAACGTTTTCACACTTGGCATCAATGTACGTTGATGCACTAAACAGTGACATGATGACCCTTCCTTCTATTATAGTTTCCTTGGAGTGAATTGGGAAGCTTGTGAAAATGTAGTTGCTCTCTTTTTGCATATTTGTGTATAACTACCACAGCCTTGAACCAGGCAACGCATGATTGATATTTTTCCTACAGCTTAGTTTCCAGCAGAGCGAGAGTCTAGCTTCCTCTTCCTGTTTACAAATCCACACGCCTCTGAGGTGTAACTATCAGCCAATCGTTGACGTCCATTGTACTTTGGTTCTGCCCTCAGAGCTGTCAATCACAACAGAGCCAAGGGAGCCATTGAGATTAACTTTACGCTCAGAAAAACAGTTCTAAAACTAGAATTTTATTTAGAGAGTTTTAGCTAACGTTGATACACATTTTCAGGTACATTCTGTAATGTTTATTGAATATGGACAAAACATAAACAAACGCAATATCTAAAAAACAAGGCAATTTTGTGGAAAATGGTTGAGGTTTATGTAAACTATGTGGCATCACTCCCAACAGCCACAAACTAAATATTTAGGCTGTGATCAGATTGGATGCCCTTTTCTTGCGCTTGCGGAGAATCGAAAGTGCACAGGACACCCAGGGAGCAACAAGAGATACCACTGATTACCATTGTTACCTCAGCTAATGTTACATAAGTTACATACATTACTACTGATTACTGCTGCTACCTCAGCTAACGTTACATAAGTTACATACATTACTACTGATTACTGCTGCTACCTCAGCTAACGTTACAAAAGTTACATACATTACTACTGATTACTGCTGCTACCTCAGCTAACGTTACATAAGTTACATACATTACTACTGATTACTGCTGCTACCTCAGCTAACGTTACATAAGTTACATACATTACTACTGATTACTGTTGCTACCTCAGCTAACGTTACATAAGTTACATACATTACTACTGATTACCGTTGCTACCTCAGCTAACGTTACATAAGTTACATACATTACTACTGATTACTGCTGCTACCTCAGCTAACGTTACATAAGTTACATACATTACTACTGATTACTGCTGCTACCTCAGCTAACGTTACAAAAGTTACATACATTACTACTGATTACTGCTGCTACCTCAGCTAACGTTACATAAGTTACATACATTACTACTGATTACTGCTGCTACCTCAGCTAACGTTACATAAGTTACATACATTACTACTGATTACTGTTGCTACCTCAGCTAACGTTACATAAGTTACATACATTACTACTGATTACCGTTGCTACCTCAGCTAACGTTACATAAGTTACATACATTACTACTGATTACCGTTGCTACCTCAGCTAACGTTACATAAGTTACATACATTACTACTGATTACTGCTGCTACCTCAGCTAATGTAACATAAGTTACATTACTACTGATTACTGCTGCTACCTCAGCTAACGTAACATAAGTTACATACATTACTACTGATTACTGCTGCTACCTCAGCTAACGTTACATAAGTTACATTACTACTGATTACTGCTGCTACCTCAGCTAACGTTACATAAGTTACATACATTACTACTGATTACCGTTGTTACCTCAGCTAACGTTACATAAGTTACATACATTACTACTGATTACTGCTGCTACCTCAGCTAACGTTACATAAGTTACATACATTACTACTGATTACTGCTGCTACCTCAGCTAACGTTACAAAAGTTACATACATTACTACTGATTACCGTTGCTACCTCAGCTAACGTAACATAAGTTACATACATTACTACTGATTACTGCTGCTACCTCAGCTAACGTTACATAAGTTACATTACTACTGATTACTGCTGCTACCTCAGCTAACGTTACATAAGTTACATACATTACTACTGATTACTGCTGCTACCTCAGCTAACGTTACAAAAGTTACATACATTACTACTGATTACCGTTGCTACCTCAGCTAACGTTACAAAAGTTACATACATTACTACTGATTACCGTTGCTACCTCAGCTAACGTTACATAAGTTACATACATTACTCACAGCCCTCGAGGCCTTGCTCTTCATATCTCGGTCGTGGTAAAACCTACTCAAACAGGGTTTGTTGGAAACCACCAATATTAGCTTCAACTCCATTATCTATTGGTTTGTTTTGCTGTAAATCTTTCTTCAGACACCTCCGATTTGTAATCCCTCCCCTTCGATTGGTCAAATCAATGCCACTTTTTTTTATTTTTTTTATTATCTTTTTCCCCCTTCTTTTTCCGCTTTTCTCCCCTCCCAATGTTAGTCGTTATG